>NC_135713.1:153255140-153586006 GCF_964656455.1 Halichoerus grypus
TATTCCTACTTCTTCTCCAATACAGTGGTGCCCTCGGGAATTTGGGTGGGACCTGTCCGGCATCCCTCAGTGGTGGCTGGGATAGAGTCCACGGTCAGCTGTGACTTCATAGAGTAACAATGTCCAGTGATCTCCCATTCTTTCAAGCATCCTAATCTGTGGTTCCAGAAAAACAGAATATACCTGACCTCAGCTGACAAGCACTTCGAAGTAAAGACACATCCAGGCTTCCCCGTGGACTGGAGTCCCCTGAGAGTGTGGCTCCTCTTTTCTCAAATGCTCAGGAGACTCCGGACTTCCTTCTGGACTGAATCATAAAGGGGTTGGAATCCTGGCTTCCAGAAAAGGGGGTTTACAATACCTCAATACTGACAGCAAGCTCTTGGCAAGTGGTTGCGGAAAATGCTCCGCTCAGCGATGTGGGAGGGAATGAACAGCCAGACATGGTCCCTGCTCCTGAGAAGACTTCAGGAACATTTCAGGACCAGCGCGTTAGTGGTCCCTCGCTTTGCTCCTTTCTCCCATCCCCCAAGTCACCTTTTAAGATGTGAAGGGGACCCTTTTAATTCTGGCAGCTGTAGGATTTGCCAGATGTTGGAAATCAGCATTCCTGGATTGAAATCAAGGGCCGTGCCTCCTGTAGAGGCTGCAGCGGAGAATTGGTTCCTTGTCTCTTTCAGCTTCTGGTGGCCGCTGGTGGCCACTGGTCTTCTTGGCTTGTGGCTGCATCACTGTGATTTCTGCCTGTGGCTTCATGTGGCCTTCTCCTCCTCTATCTTGTCAGTGCTCCCTCTGCCTCTCTCTTGAGGCATGGCATTTAGGGTCCACCCAGATAATCCACAGCGATCTTCCCAGCTCATGGTCTCCAACTGGGTCCCGGCGGCAAAGACCGAAGGCAGGGCGACATTCACAGGTTCCAGGGATGAAGACGTGAATAATCTTCTTGGGGGCGGGGCGCATTTTTCTGCCTGCCAGAGCTATCACCAGTTGTCCATAATTCTGTAGGTTTTTAATTACTTAATTGTCATGAATTTGTAGTGCATTCCTATGCTGTGCCTAGAAGCGCGTGAAGACACTGGGGAGTCAGAGGGAGAAGATACGATTCCTCCCTCAAGAAGCTCACGGATTAGTCGGGGCAACAATGTGGTATTAAGAGCTACGGGTACCCAGGATGGATCCTGAAGTGTTCAGATTCCTTACCAAAGTCCGCGAGACTGTGTGTACCCTGACCTGCGCTCACCTCTCTGACCTCATCTCCTACCACTCCCCGTCTCGCTCCTCAAGCCCGCACCAAGCTGGCCTCCTTCCTGTTCCTTGGCAAGTCAAACTGTGCCTCAGGACCTTTGCACTTGCTGTCTTCGGTGCCTGGAAGGCACGTTTCTCCCCCCTCCCAACCTCCATATCCCCACAGCTCCCTTTATTACTTAACTCTGCTCTACTGGATCCTTCTCAGAGAGGCAACCCCCATTCCCCCACCCCAGTACCTTGTGTAAGATGCACCTTCCCTCCTGGCACTCCCCATCATCCCCTCCTCTGCTTTATTTATGTTCCCAGCTCTTACCACCATCAAGTTACTCTTGTCCCGGCCATCTCCACCTCCACAAGCATTTTGAGATACGAGGACTAGACCTTCCCAGAAGATCCTAAACATAAGTGCATCTTGTTTCGTTTCCAGTTCTCTTTCTGAGAATTTATTTAGCTTTTTCCTTTGTGTGTGTGTGTGTCGGGGGGAGGTGCTTAGTGGCACATTAGGTTAAATTTCAGGTAGATCAGAATGGGGTGGGGGAGTGGGAGGTTCTTCTAGGGGGGATATATAAATGTGAGGAGCTGTTTTCCAGTGATGGGAGTGATTGGTGTGTGTGTGTGTGTTTGGGGGACCTACTGGCATTTAACAGGCAGGGGTCAGGGATGCTAAATGCCCTGCCATGGCATAGAACTGTTCTGCCCAGTGAAGAATTTTCCGGCCCTAAATGCGAACAGCATCTCTGTGGAGAAATGATCTTCAGGAAACAGCCCGTGTTCGGGCCCTAAAAGAGCATTTTTCAATCGCAACTGAAAACCTTTAGCCCTATAAAAGTTTTTCAAGCTATTTCTCCCCCAAATACATCACCTTCTGCGAACCCTGTCTGTGTCCCCAGCCCATGTATTCTGTTTCTTGAGATCACCTCTGTACTTTGAGGTTTTCCTGAGAGAATGTCCTCCTTCAGAGCTCATGTCAGTGTTGAAGGAGCTGAACCCCAACTCTGGGCTCAGAGCCCCCCCCCCACTTTCTCCATCCAGAGGACTGTCCCTTTATGTGAACTCTTTGTTTCCTTCCATCCCTGACAAAGCTTCCCCCCATGGTGAAGCATTTTCTTTACTTTAATAGCGTTCAGGGTGGGACCTTGTCAAAAGGTTTTTGCAAATGAAAATAAATTACGTCGGCCGGTTCCCCTTATCCACAGGCATTTTCACCCCTTCAAAGAACTCTGGTAGATTAAAGGATTTGGTGGATTTGGGGTTTGTACAGCCTTCTGTGCCCAAATCCTGAATCCTCAGCCAAGAAGCTGGCAACTGGGGAGGCCCGAGCTGGAGGTGAGGACCATCCCCAACACTGAGGAAATGGATGGGTAAACCTCCAGAAACCCTCCACACTATACAGGCCTCTTCTTCCATGCTCCAAAACCTTTCCCCAAGCTGTCCCAGCTCCCGAAACCCTGCCGAGGGAATGGGATCACCTTGAGCAATCCTCCCTGAGGCCTGTCGGGTGAGCATCCCCTCATTCTTCCAGGGTGAGGGATCTGGGAACCAGATCTGGGGATTTTGAGAATAAAAAACCCAAAGTCCAAAAAAACCCTAAACTATCATCTAAGAGGCCAGCTTCGTTCTTTTCACAACCCACCTTTTTAATCACAAGCCTTTTGTCTCACAAGCCTATACGACAGGTGTGATGATCCCCGTTTCACCGCGAGATGGGCAGAGTCCCTTGCTCAAGGTCACACGAGGTCAGCTCGGGGGGACTTGGAATCACGGTTTGTCTGTGTCCAGTTCTTCCTGTTTCCCAGAGAAATGCTATCGAAGCAGGCCACCCTGACCCTTTTGGGGAGGCCAGATGCCTGCAGCAGACTCCAGAATCTTCCATGCCTCTGGTGCTAGAGTGTTCAGCTTCTGTCGGGGGTCCTAGGGACCAAATGGTTTCATGTCTGCCCTAGTAAGGGAACCAGACACGCTCAGAAGCTCAGTCAAGCCAGCTCTCGGCTCCTACTGCAGGTAGATCTGTATCCCCCTTCCCCTGTCCAGCCGTGGCGGAAGCCCATGGGTGCCAAATGTCAGCCAAGTCTGTCCTACCCGTGAGCGGTGACTGAGAGCTCCCAACCCTGGTACCGCATCGTGTTAGTTCAAATCCCTGCTCCTCTGCTCACCTGGGATGTGATCTTCAGCACATCACCTCCCTGTAGCCCAGTTTCCTTCGCCGTAAAGAGGAGAGAATCATATACCTGTCCTGTCAGGTGTTAGGAGTATTCTGAGCTAGCGATCGATGGAATGCTTGGAAGACGGCTTGGCACAAAGTAAGCATTAAATCAGTGCTTGATTTAAGAAGTAGGACCCTCGGTCACGCCCACGATGAAGGCCCTGGGTTATCTCATTTCTTCCGAGCCCTTCTTCTCAAGCCATGAGCCTGTGACATCCGGTGCCCCCCATCGCTGGGCCTTGCCTTCTCCTGCATCCTCCCCATGTTCACCGAGTGCTCCCCCTGACCTGCCTTCTTGCTCATGCCCCATTCCAGCCCCCCCTCACTCACACCACAGGCCTCTTCAGTGGGACTACTCTCCACACCACACTACCCCACGCCCAGGACCGGGGGCGTGGGGGGACCGTCCTCCTCAACACCCAAAGCTCCTTCCATCTTCATCAAAGAAATAATACCCATCTCCTCCTCTGAATCCCCACCCCACACCCCACAATCTAGGTCACTCTCCTCCTCTTTGAAGACACCAGCCCCTGGTTCAGCCTTCATCTCACCCCAAGTCCTGAGGCTGGTCCTGCATGCCTTTAAAACCCAGGTGGACAGCCCATCCGGCACCTGGACCTCCTTACGCCCAGTCCCCTTCACCTCTGCCTCCCAGCAGGAAGCCCCCTCTTGTCCTCAGCGGGCCTCGTCATCACCCAGAGCTGTTCCCACTCTGGAATCTTCCCTTCGGACTCCAGTTTGAGACTGCGATCTTCTCGGCTACTCACCACATCTCTTCTTTCTTCTTGAATCTTCCAGACCAGCTCTGTCCAACAGAACTTTCTGGGATGATAGAAATGTTCTTTATCGCCTCTGTCTGTAAATGAGGATTAACGGAGGACACTTTAACTTTATTTCCTTTTGATTCATTCAAGCCCAAATTGAAATAGTTACAATGGTTCCCGTCTATTGCACTGGACAGCACAGTTCTAGAACGCTGGGCTCTGTTTCCTGTTCTCTCCATGTGCTGTCTTCATGTCTTCTCTCTTTAGCTTTGCTTCCGTGGTCCATCCCAGCAGCCACCCCCCTACCCCTTCTGTCCTACTTCCTGGAAGAAACCTGCAACTCTAGATTAATCCGGTGGTCCTACTTTCCCTGGGTCTACACAGGGGCTGCCGAGCCCTGCTGGGGCAGTGGCGGAGGGCTGTGCCTTGGACGGTTGGGGCTTTCTTTCTCATAGATGGTCACCAACCTCAGCAGGAGCTTGAGTTCTGGCCAGCAAGCATCCGCCTCTCCTCCATAGTGACCCAATCAAGCTTTCCCCTGTCCTCCAACCTCCAGTGTTCCCACCTGCTCCCCCGCTCTCAGAAGATGCTCCCACTTCCTGACGCTTTGGTACCTGACCGCCTATTCTAAAAGGCTGGCTCTGTGTGTCTTCAACCTCTCTCCTTCCGTTCCTTCCTATCACCCTATCTCTTTCCTACCACTCGTTTCCACACTTTGCGAACTGCTGTCTACACTTGCCGTCCCCGCTTCCATGACCCGAGGCAGTCTGGCGTCTGTCCCCAGCACTCCTCTGCCCCTGCTAGCCAAGGTCACCGGTGACTTCCCTATCGTTCAGATCCAAAGGACTTGTTTCAGATCTTATCTTGACCTTGAAGGCACGTGACACGCTCACCAGCCCGCCTTCCTTAAAACTTCCCTGTTGGCTTCTAGGGCACCTGAGTCTTCTGGCTTTCCTCCCCTCCTCCTCTGGCTCCTTATAGATTTTCTTGAAAGGGCCACATTCTCCTCTTCCTAGAGTGATCCTCAGGCTTCCCAGGTGAGGCTGGGCGCCGAGAATGGCGGCTCCCTGTCCCCCCGCATTGCTTGCAGGAACACCTGGGAATTTGCTTTCTCATCCACGAGCGGCACTGTTGTGTTTTGAACTATTTGTGCCGAGGATCCTGCTGCCGGAGCCCGACATGCCTTTTCGGGTGTGTATTTATAACCCCCACTTTGAGAAGCTCTCACAACACTTGGACATCTGTTTTTTTCATTTGTCCCCTCAGAGGGCAGTATGCTTTAGGGAGGGACACTGACAAATGAAAGGGCATTGGGAGCGGCTGCCGAGGGGCCAGAAAACTGCCCTGTGAGAAGTCATGGAAAGAACTGGAAACATTTTTGCTTAACGGATAAAACTGAAGGATGATAGAGGGCTGATTGCAAAACTTGGAAGAGGCAGATCCTTGGGCTGGGCTGCCGTGTGGGGCTGGAATTGCATGGACTGTATTAGTTGCAGGGAGGTGGGTTTTGAATGGAGGTAGACATGCTCTACTGCGTCCCAGAATGTTCCGGACCTCCAGGATATCTTGGGGTCGTGAGTTCGAGCCCCACGTTGGGTGTAGCGATTACTTAATAAAAAAATAAAAAAATAAAAAATTCTCTGCGGACAGAAACAACACAGCAGGAGGAAGGCTTGGAGCGCGCTCTGCAAGCCAGCCTAGTAGATACCCCAAAAACAGACCCAACTTGGGTGGGCAATGAGCTGGGCACCCTGATTTGCTTCTTTCAGACCTGTCCTGGCCAGACTGGCTTTCCCTGACTTGTGTTTTGGTGTGATGCCACCAGCTTCTATCGCGGGCCGTCAGAGAGAAACTGTCCCATGGAGGTCACTGCTGTCACCACCATGGGGATGTTCTTGAGGTTGTGTGCTCAGTACCACCTACTGTGTTCCCTTTATGTCCTCCCCCACCCCCACCGCCCCGGGGAGAAATTCCTGTCTGATCTTAGTCCCAAGAATAGTTGTAATTCTCTTGAGTAATAGGTCTGTCTGTTTTTATCTCATGGACACCGGGAATCCTGTAACTGCATGGTTTCCTTTTCATTTGGGCTGCGGGAAAGCTGAGGGACAAATTTGTGGCCCACCCACAGGAGGTGAATAGAGCATTCCAGGGAGCATTTTTGCTTTATTCCCATTTCCCCCCTTCCTGGTTTTTCTTTCTTCTCTTCGCTCTCCTTCTTATTCTACCATACAAAATTGAGAACGCCCAAGCAAAAAGCAATAAAAATCACCTGTAATCTCACTATCCAGAGATGACCACGGTGAACCAAGTTGTCTTTTTATGCATACTTAAAAAAAATAAAAATGAGCTTATACTGTGCATAGTGTTCTTTTGGGGGAGACATCATGTTTTGTAATTTTTTTTTTTAAAGATTTTATTTATTTATTTGACAGAGAGAGAGCACAAGCAGGGGGAGTGGCAGGCAGAAGCAGAGAGAGAAGCAGGCTCCCCGCAGAGCAAGGGGAGCCTGATGTGGGACTCGATCCCAGGACCCTGGGATCATGACCTGAGCTGAAGGTCATCGCTTAACCAACTGAGCCACCCAGGTGCCCCTCATGTTTTGTAATTTGCTTTCCCCCCTTTTGTAATATGTCATGAATTACATTTGCATGTAATTAAATGCTCTTCTTTAAATTATTTTATTTTTTTAATTTTTAAAAAAATATTTTATTTATCCTTATTTGAGAGAGAGTGAGAGAGAGAGAGCACAGAGGGAGAGTGAGAGGGAGAAGCAGACTCCCTGCTGAGCAGAGAGCTGGATGGAGGGGGGGATCTATCCCAGGACCCTGAGATCATGACCTGAGCCGAAGGCAGATGCTTAACCAAGTGAGCCACCCAGGCGCCCCCTAAATTATTTTAAATATCTATAAAGATCTAGCAACTTAGTAGTCACAATGAACATTGCTACATCTCTTTGCTATGTGCCTGGCTTTATGCATATTTACATATACACTTTATTCGTGTAGATTATGTAAGTGCATTATGGGTGTGTCCACATATTATAAGTTACAGTCTTCATATGAGCTAACTCATTTGATGCTCATAACCCTATGAGATAGATATTATTGTCCCCTTTTTACAAACCAGGAAAGCAAAGCACAGAGAGATGGAAAACTCGCCAAGGCCACACACTCTGGCTTCAAAGCATTACTCCTCACTGCTATGCTTTCGACATGGCCCTTGGATCTCCCAGCCCACAAGAGTTAAATTTTCCCTCTGTCTCCTCTCACCTCACTGTCTAATTTATGTTATTTTGCCATGTTCTAAGTAGCCTCGTAAGTCACCGAGAATCCTCTCTGCCACAAGGCAGAAATAAACAGTGTAGGGAGTGGTAAATGGCACAGGGAAAGCAAAGCTAAAGCGTTCCCCTAGGGCAGAGGATGAATCCGGGCTGTCTGTCGTGCAAGGGAATGCATTTATTTCCTTGGGCTGTGGTGAGCTCCCATCCCTAAAAGAGCTGGCTTGGGTGGCCCTCTCTCAGGGAGGCTGGGGAAGGCAGTTTTCCAAGGAGACTGAGCTGGGCCAAACGAGCCTTGAGGCCCCTTAGATTCTCAGTTTATGAGAATGCCAATAAGACAAAAGGAGACACTTGATGGAGATAATGCAGCAAGCCGGCTCTTGGGCCAGAACCAGAACCCTGGGCTTTCAGTCCAGATTTATGACTAGATCACTCATCTAAAAGTAACAAACCAACAGGGATTGAGTTTCAAACTCTCAGCCCAGGGTATTCTTCCCCTAAAGGGCTTTGGCTGCGCAGCAGGATAGTCAAAGGATGCTGTCACTGTCCTCGGTCCTTCTGTTAAGGTGGCAGAGAATGAGGCAAGAAGGAGAAGCTGGGTGGCCCCAAGGCTGCCTCGTGAGACTATAATTGGGTGGGATTATTATCCACTTGACAAGGAAGAGAGGAAGGAGCCCTGGTTTCTATTCCCGGATTTGATCCATGTTGACATCTCCATGGGAGAGTTGGGCAAGCTTCTTGACCTCAGTTTCTTCATCTGCGAAATGGAGTTAAGACCTACTTTGCAAAGCTGTCGTGAGGCTCGCGTGAGCTTGTGCGGGGCAGAGCACCCTTGAAAATACAAGCCTGCCTCAGGGTACCTGGGGGGGGGGGCTGGGCTGCCCCCAGCCCGAGGCCCGCAGACCCGTCTGGAAGGGGCGTGGGCCCGGGCCCCGGTGCTGTCCGGCTGCTTTCTCATCTTCAGCCTCCAGTCCACCACAGGATCCCCGGGACGCAAGGAGCCAGCCGCCTTCCCGGCACACAGGCCCACCGCACGGTGACAACCGTGGGGGGACAGGGTAGCGGCCCCTTCTCGCCCGCGCCGGTGGGCTTCAGGAAGAAGGGGTGAGCTGGCAGAGGTTACCTCCCCCCCTCCCTCTTCCTCCGGATTCCCGGCTGTCCGCCCACGGGGGCACGGCCCTGTGCGCGGTGCCACCGGGGCCATCAGGCCGGGTTGGAGGAAGGCCCGACCTCGGCGCAGCAAAGAAAACAAACACAGATGTGTTTGGCCGGGACCAGGAGGGAGCACGTCGTCCCCTCCCCCCCCACGCCCGCGCGCTCCCCCGGGGCGTGGGGCCGGCGGAAACCTGCGGGGCTCCCCGGGCGGCGCGGGGGGCCCGGGCGAGGCTGACAGTCCCCGGCCGGCCCCTCCTCCCTCCGTGGGGTGCTCGCCGGGCCCAGCCCCCTCTCCGGGGTTTCCCCGGGCGCTCTCCTCGCTTTCTCTTTGTCTCTGCCGCCCTGCCTCGGGCTCCCCGGTTCCCACCCGCTCGCGCTCCCGCTCGCTCCGCGTCCCGGGCCGCTTCCCTTTAACTTTCTTCTTTCCCGGGGTTAAAACTTTGCTCGCGAGCGGGCGGCTGCTCGCCGACGTTATTGGCCGGCGCCCCGCCCGGCGGCCCCGCCCCCCGCCCCCGCGCTCCCCTCCGCCCCCCACTCCCGGCGCGAGCGGCGGCGGCGGCGGCGGCGGCGGCGGCGGCGGCGGAGCCTTCGGGGGCGTGCGTGCGTGTGTGTGAGTGCGCGCCAGCGAGCGTGAGTGTGTGTGCGCCCCGGGCGCGGGCTGGGCAGCACTCCGACCGCGGCGGGAGCGGCGGGAGCCGGGCGGCCGCGTCGTCACTCGGGCGAGCGAGGCGGCGGCGGCCGGGGCCGGGGGCCGGGGGGCCGGGGGGCCGGGGCTGGGGCAGCGGCGGCCGCGCCGGGCATGGAGCTGGCAAGCCCGCGCTGAGGCAGGACGCGCCTGCTGGCCGCGAGCGAGAGGCTCTCCGGCGTCCGGCGCGCGGGCTCCCGGCCGGGGCCGGGCAAACTTTTCTTTCTCTTTTGCCCTCGCCAGAGGTAAAGTCCCGAGCGCGGACTCTGCGGCGGGGACGCGACCTGGGCCAGCGCGGAGGGACCCCCGGGGCTGCGGGAGGAAGGGGCGCGGGGCCGTGCGGGCCGGCGGGCCCCCGCGCTGTCCCGCACCGAGGCTTGGGGCGCTGGGCGGGCTGGCTGCGGAGCGGCAGGCGGGCGCGGGCATGCCCCCCTCGGGCGGCGTGGAGGCGGCGGTGGCCGGGAAGCCGAGCGTTCGCCCGCGGCCCCGGCTCGCCGCCCGGCCGGGAAGGACGGGCGCGGGCGGTGCGGGCTCGGGGGAGGGGCGGGGGCCTGGGATTCGCCTGCCGCCCCCCTCCCCCCGGGACTGTGGGGAGCGAGGCGGGCGGGCGGCCGCGGGGTTGGTGCCGCGGAAGCCGGGCGTTTGCCCCGCGCCCCGGCTCGCCGCCCGCCCTGGGAGGGGAGGGAGGTGGAGTGGAGGGCGCGGGGCGGGCTGGCTGAGCGCAGCTCCACTCTCTCCGCAGGCGCCTTCTGCGGCGGGCGGACCGACTCCTCGGCGCGGCCGGGCCGGGGCAAGCTGGACGCAGCATGATGCGCGCAGTGTGGGAGGCGCTGGCGGCGCTGGCGGCCGTGGCGTGCCTGGTGGGCGCGGTGCGCGGCGGGCCCGGGCTCAGCATGTTCTCGGGCCAGGCGGCGCAGCCCGACCCCTGCTCGGACGAGAACGGCCACCCGCGCCGCTGCATCCCCGACTTTGTCAACGCGGCCTTCGGCAAGGACGTGCGCGTGTCCAGCACCTGCGGCCGGCCCCCGGCGCGCTACTGCGTGGTGAGCGAGCGCGGCGAGGAGCGCCTGCGCTCCTGCCACCTTTGCAACGCGTCGGACCCCAGGAAGGCGCACCCGCCCGCCTTCCTCACCGATCTCAACAACCCGCACAACCTGACGTGCTGGCAGTCCGAGAACTACCTGCAGTTCCCGCACAACGTCACGCTCACGCTGTCGCTCGGCAAGAAGTTCGAGGTGACCTACGTGAGCCTGCAGTTCTGCTCGCCGCGGCCCGAGTCCATGGCCATCTACAAGTCCATGGACTACGGGCGCACGTGGGTGCCCTTCCAGTTCTACTCCACGCAGTGCCGCAAGATGTACAACCGGCCGCACCGCGCGCCCATCACCAAGCAGAACGAGCAGGAGGCCGTGTGCACCGACTCGCACACCGACATGCGCCCGCTCTCGGGCGGCCTCATCGCCTTCAGCACGCTGGACGGGCGGCCCTCGGCGCACGACTTCGACAACTCGCCCGTGCTGCAGGACTGGGTCACGGCCACTGACATCCGCGTGGCCTTCAGCCGCCTGCACACGTTCGGTGACGAGAACGAGGACGACTCCGAGCTGGCGCGCGACTCGTACTTCTACGCCGTGTCCGACCTGCAGGTGGGCGGCCGCTGCAAGTGCAACGGCCACGCCGCCCGCTGCGTGCGCGACCGCGACGACAGCCTGGTGTGCGACTGCAGGCACAACACGGCCGGCCCGGAGTGCGACCGCTGCAAGCCGTTCCACTACGACCGGCCCTGGCAGCGCGCCACGGCCCGCGAGGCCAACGAGTGCGTGGGTGAGTGGGGGGCGCCGCGGGGACGCGCGCGGCGGGCTGGGGGTGGGGGCCTGGCGGCCGCACCGGACCACTGCCGGCCGCGTGGATGCGGCGCGGACCGTGGGAGGCGCGTTCCGGGCCGTCCCGGGACCGGGGAGGGCTGAGAGCCGGTTCACGGGCTCGCGTGGCGCTGGCCCTGGACGCTCGGATTTGCGCCCAGTGCGCTCTGCGAAGCCGGGAAGCATGAGAAATGCTTCGGGGCAGAGGGTTTTGCAGAAAACTTGCTGACTGGTCTCCCTGACTCCGGACTCGAATGCAGACATGCGTTGCCTTACCCTCAGTTTGGCGGGGCTCTGGGATCCACCTCCGCCTTACCCTCCCCGCCACCCCCCACCCTTTCCCAGGGCTGCAGCTGGGCGCGCAGTTGGGAACCCCGGCCCGGTTCCCGGGAAGTTCCAGCTCCCCAACCACAAATCCTTTGGGAGATGGCAGAGGGATTTGCAGTTTGGGGCCAGTTCGGCACCGGACGAATATATCACTCCTGCACCCTCTATTTGTCTTTTATGGTTTGAAAAAAAAAAAAAAAATCCCTCCCCCCTTTTGAACAGCGTATTTGTGTTAGCAGAAGAATGATGTGATTTAAATTAATTACTATCTACAGATTACAAAGGAGAGTTCAGTAATTATTTTAAAATAATTCAATCCTGGTCCCAGAAAGTATATCAACGTGTGTGTGTGTGTGTGTGTGTGTGTGTGTGTTGTTAGCATCAGGGTTAGGTGAAATGGAAGAGCTTTGAATTAACCAAGGGTCCAGCTTCTCGCTTTTTAATGGGGTTTCAAGTCCTGAAAGAAATCTGACAAAACCAGGACTGGTGAATACTGTTGGGTCAGAAATGAGGCTTAAAAAAAGGGTGGGGGGGGGGGGGAGAGAGAGAGAGATCCGTTCTATTTCTGAATTGTACAACTTTGCTGCTGTAGAAACTTTCAGGCATCAGTTTCTCCCCAGGAAAACAAAACAAAACAAAACAAAAAACAAAATGGGGGGGGGGGAGGAGGAATGCCAGAGAATTCCAGTATGAGATGTAAATTTCCAAATCCCACATTCTATTTTAATGAACAGTATTTAGTTCCTCCATACACCGTTCGGTGTGCATCTTTTGTGAACATATAGCTATCCCGCCCTCCCCCAACCCCCAGGCAGCCAGCGCGGGTTTCTTCAATCTCTTCCCGGTCGGAGGCACATTGCTAAGTGTGCTGGTCCCCACAAACACACGTTTTGAGGTCTGGTTCTGATTAATTGTGTCATGTTGTTGTCGAATAGTTTGTGCCTCATGACTGTGGATGCAGACTTTTGAGCAAGCGGATGGAAAACATGTCTTGGAGAGCTGGGTGGGCACTGAGGCCCAGTCAGGCGTCCTGGGCTGCAGAGGGCTGCAACTCCTGTTGCTTGGCGCAGGCCTCCATTTTTTGCACCGGGTCCCGCTTTTGCAGACCTAATTGTTCATCCCCCTCATTTAAGGGACTGAACGGGTTGCCAGCTTGAAGAGACTTTGCAGGATTCCTCGGCGAGCTAGTAGTTACACCCTGACTTAGTGGTCTTTGAGAATAAAATTGCTTTGATCTGCTCCATTCCTTTAGAAATGTTGGTTTTTCCCATCCCTTCTCTTTCCCCCTCCCTCTTTTCTTTGCTTCCTTTTGTGCGTAAAAGCCCTTTATTGACATTTAAAGGGCCTCCCACGGTTTTGCTATCAGTTTTAGTTTGCATGTGCATATGAAAGATATCTTCGGGTTGTCAACAGCGGGGTCTAATTGGGCAAATGCAAGTGAATACATTGAGGCAAATACACTGGATCTTGTGGTAACATTGTATTGGCTTGAAGATTCGTCTTAGCCTTGGTATTGTTCAGATTCACCGCCCGCCCCCATCTCTTCCCTGTCACTTTGGATGTGGAGATGGAACCCGTATTTGTTGTAACAATGGTCATGCACTTGAAATAATCTCTGTAGTTTAGGATTTTGTCTTTTGACCACAGCATTAACTATGTGCACAAATTGGATTGACTTTTTTTTTTTAACAGCCAAATTGAGCAATCAACATATTAACTAATGTAATTAGTAAGTGTTTTTTGTTCAAAAAGTTTAATTGGGCCTAATAAGTACATAATCTGCATGACAAATAATCGGCTAACAATATTTTCTGGTTTTTCCTGAAGTTATTTTAATTCTCAGTAGTTAGAGTATCTTTAAATCTTGCCAATTATTCAGTCATCTCGTAAAAGCAAAGCCAATTCAACTAAGTTAAAGTTATTTATAGTTTCCTTTTTGAATAGATGTTCTGATATCTTGTAGCTACAGCCCCGGGAACGTCAGGTTGAAGTTCCCATAAAGTCTTAATTGAAGTCTTAGTGATTTTTCCATCATTCCGCAAAAGAGAAAGCCAGCAAAGACAATTTAGAAGTGATTTACAATTAAAGGTCGAGCTTTTTATGAAAAGGCCCTGTAGTGGAGATATGTGAATGAATTAGTATTTGACAGGTGTTCTGAGACACTACAGGGCACTGTGCTAGGGAAAAAAAGCATTAATAAATCCTTCACACACTGACTTTTGTACTATCAGCGGCTCAGATTTTTTCCCCCAACATAATCCCAACTTGTGAATTTCACACTGTTGACATATAAAGTCAAGCTACCCAGATTATTTACAGTGAAGGCAAAGTCAAGAAGGATGTTTTTAAATTCCAAAAACCAGTCCTGATTAAAAAAAAAAAAAAAAGAAGCATTATCACTGTGATATTTTGTTTTTGCCTTTATAAAATAATGAGACAGTGATTTATAATAGACTAAAATGGCATCCTTCCCTAGGTTACTTCCCATACCGCCTCCCCCCTCAAAAAACCCTCCAAAAATTTAAAAAGACATGGATATTATGATTTGACTACACGGTTCTACACAGGGCCGAGGTACTTTCGGATTGCTAAGAAATGCGTACATCCTATAGGTTTTCTTTGGTCAAGCTTTCTTTTTGGTACCTTTTCAAGGTTGAGTTCTCTACGGAATAAATGTGAACTTTTCGTAAAGCCCAATTTTATTTTAAATGCAATTTTAGATTTCTTCTGGAAGAAAAAACCCCTCAAAACAATATGAAAGACAAGACCGTGTATAACGTTACAGTCTCGACAGCTCTCAGTGGAATAACTAAATACTTTCTTCCGCCCATATGTATCAGCGGTGCTCATATGCTCTTATACACATGTGCATTTACATTCATCGCGTAAAGAAGCATCCATGCATGGTGGGGGTGTGTGTACATTCAAGGGAGAATGCATGAACAGTTTTAAACCACCTGGGTTGCTAGGCCCTCTCTCTCCCCCCCTTCTTCTTCTTCTTCTTCTTTTTTTTTTCCAGAAGAGCATCTGAAGACCATATTGTGTTTCATAAATTATTGACATCAGTTTTAATCAGTGTCCCCCTGACGTCGGAGCTGTGTTAGTATTTAGTGCCTGACGAAGCATGCTGTTTAATCTTACTGTGGGGATGTCAGCATGAACCCCTGCCTGGTTTGTGACAGGGTGAGCTTATGAAAACTCGTTTTGCGACTCACTCTATGGCTTTGCGTTGCCCAGCTGAAACCCAAAACCCACACAAAAGACGTCTCTGCAAGATGAGCACCGTGCTGGGCTGGCCTCCTATGGTCATGGGTACCTGCAACATAATGCTGGTAATTGTTTAAACATGGCTTTGTGTGTGTGTGGGGGGGTCCTCATGCTGCAAATGGCTCTCACGCGCATCATCCCCAGCAAGAGAGGGGTGTTGTATTGGAGGTGTTGCTGTGAGAAATCCAACGCCCCACTAAAGACTCTTGCAAAATCAGAAGGCTAGAATTGTTTGCTGCTTAGTCTAGAGCCTGGCACATAGCTGTAGATCAGTGAGTGTTTTTATAGTCTTAGTAATTATTATAATTATCATCATTATGGTGGTTAAGTCTTGAGAGCTTATTTTTTTTGCCAAGCACTTGTATTAGTCATTTAATCATCGCAACCATGCTAATAATACACAGTATGATTGCACTTATTTTACAGATGAGAAAACCATAACCTAGGGACATTAAAATGGTTTTCCCAAAGCCATGGTGGTTAGTAGGTGGTAGAGCTGGATGTTTATGCTTTGTCTTATTGCATCCTTTGTGCTGACTCCACAGAGAATGGACGGATGGATGGATAGGTCGGTGGGTGGATGGTAGTTACGTATCCACGTATAGGAGAGAATTGAAACAACCTGTTACTTCTGCCAGAATTGGAGATGGTTCCCTTGTTGTGTTGGTTATGTTATGTTGTATTAATTACGTTCATACGTATATAAATATGAAGTTGTATGTAAGAAACCATCCTTCAGGGGCACCTGGGTGACTCAGTTGGTTAAGCGTCTGCCTTCGGCTCAGGTTATGATCCCAGGGTCCTGGATCGAGCCCTGCGTTGGGCTCCCTGCTCAGCGGAGAGCCTGCTTCTCCCTCTCCCTCTGCTGCTCCCCCCTGCTTGTGCTCTCTCTCTCTCTCTCTCTGTCAGATAAATAAATAAAATCTTAAAAAAAAAAATCATCCTTCATTTTAGCCATCAGGCCTAGTGGGCGCTGGGAGTTAGGAATATAGTGAAGAGGGTTTAAATACTTTCTTGCAGGTCTTGGCATCCACCAGGGTTGGTGATGGCCAAGTCTCTTCTTGATTTCAGGGCCCGTGATCTTTCTCAAAGGTGGGGAAACAGAGCTCATAATCACAAAATCCTCTTTGATAAGGCCTTTTCCGTTTCCCTAGTGCTCCGTAGCCCCCTTGCTTCTCTGGAACATGTAGAAGAAAATCTAGGAAGTAGGCTGAGAAGTGCTTTTGAAGAGATGAGCTTAGCGGCATACCCTGGCTGCTAGCATGGTAGGTGAAGTTCATGTGTGTTCGCACAGGGCCGTTGGTGATCTCGGTTGGCTGCATGGCAGCTGGAGTGAGGGTCTCTGCTGCGGTTCTCCCCAGCATCCGGTGGGCAAGGAGGCTGCTCCCTACTCTACCCAGAGAGAACGGAGACGGAGTTATGTCAGGGTAAACCTCCCAGGGTGGGTCTGTGCATTTCCAGGCTTTGCCAAGAAGCCTTTGGCCCTGCCCAGACTTCTCTCTGACCTCCTCCTCCTCCTGTAGAAAAATGAGATCCTCGGAAAAGTATTTGAGACTTTATGTCCAGAGTAAATATTGGAAAGGCAGTGGGTTGAAATTCAGATGTTCCCTGGAAGGAATCCCCTCCTTTTCTGCTCACAGCTGGTACCGATATCTCCTTCTGGAGATGAGTTGTGCTTTTCATTAAGTAAATTTTTTGTCTTGGGATTAAACCAACATTGTATTCTTAATAGACTTTTATGTTTACACTTCAAAAGTCCACTGGGTTGTTATTCCTGTTATCTTGATGGCTTTCACAGTGTCTGCTAGGAACACTGGCCTCACCAAAATAAATGGCTCCCTAGGGAACCGGATTATAAAACCTCCTTATCTGTCGAGGCACCAGGATGGATATTTTGTGAGCCAGTATTTTTTTTTTTTCTTCCTTTCAGAAGTGATAATCATACCTTGGGTTTCTGCAGTGCCTTTCATTAGAGGGAGCCCGGAGGTCTCAGAGGGCTTTTTGAAAGGCTCCGGATTTAAGCCTAATACTCGCAGAGTGGCCCACGGCATTTTGCCTGTCGTCTGGGAAGACCCACAGCAGACTCTGTGGGCTCTGTGGCCTTGGAAGACGTGGCATTAGTTTGGGAGGCCGGGGAACTGAGGAGTTGACAATGTCAGTCCAAGGCAGCCCAAGTGACATCCTGAAGATGGACCACAAGCCCCTACTAAGCACCAACCATTGTAATAGGTGCTTTATATGGGTTTTGTATCAATACATCAGATGGCCGCCAGGAACGGAAGCCTCCCCCAAAACGGATGTCCCTGCCACCCACAGAACTACCCGCAGACTGGTCCGCAGGGCACATCCTGGCTTAGTCAGTGAGGCCCTTGCAGACACAGAGAGCAGGGGGTTATCAGCGGTGCTGGTTTCAAGGCTGATCACATAACAGCCGCGTCCTATTGTACCCAGCCCCGGTGGGACGGCTTTTTTGGGGAGCACCTGGAGCACGGGAGCTGCCGGGGACAGTCCCCTACGCTGTCTGCTGTCCTGACGTTCGACCTGTGTCACATAGCCTAGCAAGCTCTGCATTGCATTCCCGCATGCTTATCCCCAAAATGCATTCCTGCTGTAAACTCGGAATTGGATCTTCATCGGCCTTCGGAACCCTGTACCACTGATGTGCCTTTTCTCCCCACGTCAGAAGGCAGACACCCGTTCCCCTGGTCAGCCCTTGGCCCGTGGCGGTAGCTCCTCCTTCCCATCCCCAGCTCCCGGGAGGCCTCAGCTGGGTGTGCGTTCAGCCCGGCCACCTTCTTCTGTGCCAGAGAGAAGGGGCTGTGGGCACGCGAGTGGCCGAGTGTGGAATGCCTCTTATCTGAGACGTCCCCTTCTTGACACTTCGGTGCTTGCCCCAAACCTCCTTCCCGACAGACCTTTCTTTGAGATGCCCACTGATAGAGCTCAAGAGCAGATGTCACCGAGAGGGGACAGGGCTACTGGTGACTGAGCAGCTCTGCCCGGGACTGGAGAAGCGTGCCCTGGCTTTGCCCGTGTGGGAGCCGTCCCCGGACACCCCTGGGCCTTCTGCTGATGGGACTAGTGTAGAGGCCATTGTTAGGGGGAGAGGAGTTCGTGTTGCAGTGCACGTGCACATGTAGAGAAGATCCAGAAGACAGATGTCTCTAGGTGTGGTTATTGAAAGGGGTGGCTTTTCAGCGGGCGAAGGAAATCTGTTGGGTGAGACCCTTGAAAGGCAGGAAGTTAACACCCTAGCGCGCTGCATCCACTGATAACCAAGGAGTCTTCCCAGCTCACCCTTGAAGCTGGAAGAAGGTGCCGGAAGTCCATCTCTGTGGAGGATTCAGGACTGGCCTGGGTGAGGTAGGTGAGGTGTCACCCCCTTGTGCAGGTGGTCGAGCTTCACATTGGAGCCCCTCCTTGCCCTCTTCCCGGCTGGTGCTATTGATAGATTTCTAGATTCTTCCCCAGGTCCTTTTCTGCCTACAGATAAGAGGGAGTATTAGTTGTCATGTGCAATTCTCACACATCGCCAGAGGCCCTGCACCTGAGTTCGACAATCTGTAGGACCACAGGGATCTTTAAACGGCCTGGGTTTGAATAACTGAGCCTTAGGTAACAGGGAAATGAGAATAGAGCTCGTTTAGTTTCCCAAAGCCCCTGTATATTGCATTCTGTTCTATATTTGATGGGGCATCCCAAAGGCAGGGACACTCCCTGCCTGCCTGATTATCACTGTTGGGGCTTCTTGGCTCATCCGTTCCAGCTTGGGGTGGCCGTGGTGCATACTTAGCAATCGCACCTTCACTCCCCCATTCTGAAACCGGGGCAGACATTGCTAATCAATCACAGCACTCTGTTCTTGCTAATCAGTCACAGCACTCTGTTCTTTTAAGGCCAGAGATGATCCCAGGGTATTAGCATCCTTTTCAATAGAATACCCTAGACTGCCATGATTTCTTAGAATTAGCCTCGGAGATGAAAACCGTGTGACGTTTTCGGCCCCAGAAGACCTTCCCCAGCTCCCCGAGCCTGCAGTCAAAGGAGAACCCTGTAAGTGGACGTTTCTGGGGCCATCAGCGGTGGTAGCCCTCTCTTGGGTCTGGGAGGTAAAGAAGTGTGAAGTGGGTGCCCTCCCTGCGAGTGGAATGCACTCTCGTTGGGGAGGTTGTGCGTGTGAAGTGTGAATACTTGTACCTTCATACTAAACGGTGAACAGGGCTGGGCCCTCAGAGGGAGGCACTTTGCCGAACGCGGAGGGTCTGGAGAGGAAGCGGGTTTCAGATTTAGGTCCTCTAGCGTGGGAGGATTGCATTGCAGTCCACTGCAACACATTTCCCACGTGCATTGGCTCTGCGGTTAGTATTTTTGTTTTCTCCCATGCCATGAGCTCGTGAGAGACCAGGTTCCCTGAAAAGGGTGCCTTCCAGGAGGGTCCGCTCCGAAGCTTCCAGGCAGGTTACCCTGGACGGGGAGAGCTCTGGAACCACCTCCCATGCCAAGGAAAGCATGCCCCAGCTGGGGGCAGGGCTCTGGTGCCTGAGGCTTCCTGGGGCCCTTACCACCTGAGAAGCTGGGTCCTGGCCCCCAGGCCACAGCTGGGGGGCATTGTGAGACTCTTCCCCGGCCGCTTCCCCCCGGTGCTCTGCTTCCATTTGAGCCAAACGGTAACTGATGGCTCCAACCCCAGCATGAAAAAGGAAACACATTGTGTTTGCAGATACAGAATCTGGCATCCGAAACATGAAAGTACCTTTCAGTCGGACGCCGCAGGGCAGGGCTGTTGGACACCCTGCCCCCGAGTCCTGCGGCCAGTGTGTTTCCTCTCCCCGAAGCCCGCCCTCAGAGGTGGGCAGGTTGATCGCAGCCAACTCTTCATTCCCAGGCCCAGCCCTGTCTTGCTCCGTGGCTCAGACCTGGGGAGAGTTTCTGGGGAGAGTTTCTGGGGAGAACGTGGCCCAGCCTTCCCAGCTGCCGCTCCCGCCAATCCACAGAAACCAGCCCCTTCTGAAACTGTGTTCTCAGGCCAACGGGCCACCGTGATAGCCAGCAAGGCCTGGGAAGAATGGGACAGGGCATTTCTCTGTGTTTCTCACCCCTGCTTATGGTTAGGACCAGGGCGGCGGGGAGGGCTGGTTGCTTTTCTTAAGTCAGTGATGCCTGCAGGAGAGTATGGCCCACATTTAAGCAGGTTCTGATTCTCCTGCTCCGTAGGAATTAGTCCGTTCAAAAGTCAAGATCGGAGAGCACAGCTTTCTATTTAATCATATATGGAAGAGCTGGATGTGTGTGTTAGGGGTTATGGTTGAGACCAGCCGTGTCCAGCCTCACACTGCACTCCACCCGCCCTGTCCCCGTGGGCACGCTGTTGAACCCCTGTGTGCCTTCAATGCCTTCAGCATGCTGGGGGTTCTGTGCAAGACCCCGGTGGGATATGGGGGGCCAGGGAGTGAGGAGACCCCCTGCTGCAGAGGGGGCTCAGAAGGAGGAAGGAGACCTAGAGGGAGAGCGCTTGCCCTAGACTTTGAGCTTTTATCAGTACACGTCTATCCCCCTCCTCCTGCCGCACCCTGTTCTGAACGCTGCACAGATACGGCCTCATTTTATCCTCACAACAGACTACGACGTGGGTTCTATCATCATTGCCCTGAAGTAAATTCCTTTACTGTGACATCCGTATGGAAAAGCACTCGGATCCTAAGCGTCCAGCTCAAGGACCGTTGATGAGCACCCACATCGAGAACAAACCAGCTCCCCCGAAGCTGCCCTGGGCTCCCTCCCTGTGGCCACGCCCCCTTCCCACCGGACATTGTCTTTGACTGCTTTTGAGCTCTATGCAAGTGGAGTCGTGTTCTGGCTCCTTTCGCCCCATATTCTGTGCGTGGTGTTTATCCGCGGGTCATCTCCTTAGTTCCCATGGCTGTGTAGTGTCCCGTGGTATACACCTGGCCTGGTTTAGTTATCCACCCCGTGCGTGGTGGACACTTGGGTGGTTGTCACAGGCCAGCTCATACAAAGGACGCTGCTGTGGACAGACTTGTCCACGTCTTTTGACTTGTGCGCGTGGGAACGCGTTTCCGTTGGGCATGTATCCAGAAGTAGAATCACCTGGATCCTGAGGTAGCGGTCAGTCCAGCTCCGTACATCGTGGTTCTACCTTTTGCAGAAGGTGGATGTACAGAGTTACATTTGTACATAATTTTATGGGTGAAGAAACAGAGGCACGTGGGGGACACGGACCTTGCCCAGGGTCACCCAGCTAGCAGGCGGTGTGGCCCCCGGGGGTCCTGCTTCTCACCACTGTGTCTGCTTGCCGCCTCTCATCTTTAATCTCTATATACCCTGTCAAGGAAAACTGTTAATACTGGGGGGCGGGGCAAAGGTTCCCTTTACTTCTCTGGGTCTCAGTTTTCTCTTCTGTAAAGTGAGGGGTTCAGCACCAAGACCGTCTTCAGCTCTGATAGTTTGTGTTCCAGTGGAATGTGCCTCCTTCCTGAGGCGTCTTCTGCTGTGTTACCCACCCCGCCCCTGCTAGCCGGTCTCCTCTAGTCAGATCGTGCGTGTGGAGCTGGATGGATGTTGACAAAGTCAACTCACCTGTGTAACTAGCTCAGCCATCAAGAAAGAAAACATTTCCAGAAGGCCTTCGTATGTCCTTCAAAATCACCACTCTGCGGTATACCACCATCTTGTCTTCTAGCACCGTGGATTTAGTTTTGTCTGCTCTTGAACTGTGCAAATGAAATCATATCGAATGTTCTCTTTGTACCTGCTTTCCTTTGCTCAGCCTTATTTGCTTGTAAATAGTCCTAAACATAACATACCCTAGAGTCCTTTTTAGTTTGATGGATGATCTCAGCTTCTTGGGGGTACTGATCATCCTGCTCACTTTGCTGACCTTTGCTCATGGGAATGATTTCCTTGTGTGTTTTGTGATGTCCGACTGTGAGCTTATCTTTTTGGGGAGATTTTATGGAAATCCCACTGGTCTTAGTTCTAGAGTATCCCTATTGAGCTGATTTTGCCAAATCAGCTCAATAATTAGCGGTATCATTGGCGTGGGACTGACTTTTCCGTTACTTAATCATCTTGGACATTCCTGTATCACGTGAGGATTTTCCTCCAGTCCCTCCTAGGCCTGGATTGCTGCTAGTTTTCCAGCTGGTCTCCTTGCCCGTCTATCCTGTACCCCAGCCCCTGATCTGTTCTTACTGATAGTTCCTGCTGCCAGATACCCAAATGGATGGTTTCCTCAGCCCCTTGATCAGTTGTCATTTCTTGGGGCAGCTGGCCCTGATTGTCCTACTTAATAATATCCTAAGACAGCTCCCTCATCTGTGTTTGTCTGTCTCCTTCACACACACACACATACACACACACATACACACATGCACTCACGCACTCACACATTCCTGATCACCCTTTCCTTGCTCTGCTTTCTCCTTCTCCCCCCATAACACTTACCACCTTCTGACACACTATGTAATTTTTTTAAAAAAGATTTTATTTATTTATTTGTCAGAGAGAGACAGAGCACAAGTAGGGAAAGTGGCAGGCAGAGGGAGAAGCAGGCTCCCCGCTGAGCAGGGAGCCTGATGTGGGACTCGATCCTAGGACCCTGGGATCATGACCTGAGCTGAAGGCAGCCACTTAACTGACTGAGCCACCCAGGCGTGTAATTTACTCCTTTATTATGTTTATCAACTGTCTTTCCATCCTCCCACTTATTCCATTTTAATACTCGCTAGAAAGTAAGTTCACGTAAGGGTGGGAGGCCTTGTCTGGGTCGTTCACAAGGGGTCTAGCATATAGTAGATGCTTACTAAGTATTTGTTAAAGGAAAGAATGCAGGGTCTCATTTGTACCTCCTGGCCTTGGAAGACCCAAGGCCTCATCTCCTTTCTGTGTATGGGTGCTAAAACCTGAACCCAAACCCACAAAGGCCTGTTTCCAGGTCAAATAACCAGGCTTTCTTTCCTTTGATCTCTTTCTCCCTCTCATCCAGCTCCACTCATACATACCCGTGGTCATCACGGTCTTAATGTTTCTCTTAATACTTTGGCTTTCAGATTCTTATTTCCCCCAGCACCTGGGGATTTCCTTTTATTTCTTGTGAGATCTGCTCTGCATTAAATATTTTTTAAAATTACATTTCATCTAGTATTTCTAGATGTTTGCGGTGGTAGGGGTTCTGCATGAGCTCAGTCCACCTTGTTGCCAGAACTCGAAGCCGTGTATTTTAAACTTTCATCCATCTGGAATTAATTTTGACATATGGTGTGAGGTAAGGATCTCTCTCTCTTTTTTTTTTTTCATCAAATATTTAGCCAGTTATTCAGTGACAATTTTGGGGGAAAAATCATTCTTTCTCAGTGATTTGAGATGCCATATTTATTAAATGCTTACGCTTTCTTATAAACTTGGATCTGTTTTCTGGATTTTCCATTTTGTTTCACTGACCTATTTTTCTGCCCCTTCCTATCTGTTCGGCTAGTGCATTTCGGTGTCTGGTGGGCTCAGTACTTACTCACTGATTCTTTCACATTGGTTCTTTTCCAGGTATTCTCATTGCTCTTCTTACATGTGTATGCATGCATGTGTTCATCAGCTCTAGGTGGCTTTGTCAAACCTCAGTACACATGCCATGGATAATTTGATGGCAGTGTTCTTAAACTGAACTTGGTGACAATGGATAGCTTTACACTTTTTAAATTGTTACCGTATCAACTGGACTGTTGCACTTAATGATTTGATGACTTAAACATCTCCGTTAGGGTTGTAAGGATATGAAATGGGTAGGATGGAAGTCTGGAAAAAAAATCACGGATTGTGTGTTTCTTTTTGTTGCTTCTTCTGGATGAATTTGTAAGACGTTTTATTGAGTTATAATTGAAATTCAATAAACTGCACATATTTAAAGAGTGTAATTTGGTAAGTTTGACATATGTGTGTATCTATGAAAGCATCACCACAATCAAGACACAGAATGTATCCGTCAGCCCCAAATGTTTCCTAATGCTACTTGGTAATTCCTCTCACACTTCCTGCCCTTTTCTCTGAGAGCACTTTCTGTCATTTTATATGAGTTTGCCTTTCTAGAGTTTTATATAAATGGAATCATATGGTATATATTCTTTTTTGTCTGGTTTCTGTCAGTCTGCACGATTATCTTGAGACTCATCCATGATGCGATGTGCATTGATAGTTCGCTGCTTTTTCTTGCTGGTAGTATTCCATTGTGTGGAAACAGCACTTTGTCCATTCACCTGCTGATGGACATTGAGGTCATTTCCCGTGTTTGGCTATTGCTGATAAAGCAGCTGTGAACATTCCTGTGTGCGTATTTGCAGACACACACGCTTTCATCTCTCTTGGGTAAATGCCTCGGAGTGGAGTGACTGTATAAGATGGTAGGTGTATGTTTAACTTTTTAAGAAAACAGCTATGCTGTTTTCCAGAATGGTTGTACCACTTTACATCCACACCAGCAGCGTCAGTGTTCCAGTTTCTCCAATTTCCAGTCCTCACCAGCATTTGTTATGGTCAAATCTTTTAATTTTAGCCATTCCAAGAGGTATATGGTAGATACCTTTACAATTTTAAATCTAACAATCCAGAAGTGTTGGGGGACGCCTGGGTGGCTCCATTGGTTAAGCCTCCACCCTCGGCTCAGGTTATGATCCCAGGGTCCTGGGATCGAGCACCGCGTGGGGCTCCCTGCTCAGCAGAGAGTCTGCTTCTCCCTCTCCCTCTGCCCCTCCCCTCCACTCATGTTCTCTCTGTCTCTCAAATAAATAAATATAAATCTTAAAAAAAATCCAACAATCCATAAGTGTTGAACATTTCCATTTATTCATGTCTTCTTTTATGTCCTTCCGTAGAGTATATAAATTTCTTTATATTAGCTTCACACTTTTTTAAAAGAAAGTTGATTTCCATGTATTTATAATTTTGGTTACTATTATGAAAGGGGTTTTTTTCCCTTCTCATTTTATCTTCTAACTGGATATTGCTGACATGTAGAAAGGCTGTTGATTTTTGTGTATAGGTGCTAAAACCTGAACCCAAAATTTTATGCAAGTATTTTGCAACCTGCAACTTCACTGAACTTTTTAAATTAGTTTGCATAGTGTTTCTGTTAATTCTCTTCTCTTGGATTTTTTCAGACTCAACTGTAATCCTCAAATCATGAATTTTTTAGCTCTTTTTTCCTAATACTTGTACTTTTATTTTTCCTGTCTTACTGCATTGGATAGAACTTCAAAGTAATGGTGTATAGGAATGCTGACATACACCCTTGTGTTGATTCTGACCTGACTAAGAATGTCTCTAGAGTTTTATCATTAAGTATGTTTTTGTTACTAGTTTTAGATATTCTTTATTGTGCTCAAAGAAATGACTTCAATTCCTGGTTTACTGGGAGGCTTGCTCCTTTTTGTTGTTGTTGTTTTAAATTAAGCATATGTGGAATGGTAATCCTTTGGATATCAATCAAGATGATCATATACTTTCGCTTTCACTATTACTGTAATGAGTTGCATTAATTTCATTCCTAAATTTTTTTTAACAGATTTACTGAGATATAATTCACGTATCATATAATTCACCCACTTAAAATACATGATTCAGTGTTTTTGAGTGTGTTTATAGAGTGGGGCAACCATCACTAAAATTAATTCCAGAACATTTTTGTCTCTCAGCAAGAGAATCTTGTACCCATTAGCAGTCATCCTCCATTCCCTCCTTCCCATCACCACCCCAACCCTAGCCAACCACTAATCTACTTCCAATCTCTGTAGATTTGCCTCTTCTGGACATTTCCCATAAATAGAGTCATACCGTATGTGGCCTTTGTGACTGACTTCTGTTAGTTAGCAGTGTTTTCATGGTTCTTCCATGTTGTAGCATGGATGAGAACTTCATTCCTTTGTATGGCTGAATAGTATTCCACTGTATGCATATGCAGCATTTTATTTATTTGTTCATCTGATGGTGATATGTGGGTTGTTTCCACCTTTTACCTATTAGGAATAATGCTGCTGTGAGTATTAATGTGTAAGGTTTTTGTATGGATATGTGTTCCTATTTCTCTTGGGTTATGTATCTGAGAGTGGAGTTGCTGGGTCATATGGTAACTCTGTGTTTAACTTTTTGAGGAACTGCCAGACCGTTTTCCAAAGCAGCTGTACCATTTTATACTCCCACCTGCAACATATGAGGGTTTCATTTTCTCCACATTCTTCTTGTCGATACTTATTCCCTATCTTGCTGATTGTAGCCTTTCTGGTGGGTAGGAAGTGGTATCTCATTGTGGTTTCGTGATTTTCTAAATTTGAACGATTCTAGCATTTTGTTTTTTTTTTTTTTTTTAAAGATTTTATTTATTTATTTGACAGAGAGAGAGATAGCAAGAGCAGGAACACAAGCAGGGGGAGAGGGAGAGGGAGAAGCAGGCTTCTTGCCGAGCAGGGAGCCCGATGTGGGACTCGATCCCAGGACCCTGGGATCATGACCTGAGCCGAAGGCAGACGCTTAACGACTGAGCCACCCAGGTACCCGATTCTAGCATTTTGGAATGCATTTATTTGGTGACATGTTGTTCTTTGCTAATATTTTATTTTTGATTTTTTAGATCTCTTCAAAAGTGAGATTTGCCTGAACTTTTTTTCTCCTTATATTGCCTTTCATATTGGGGCTATTCTAACTTTATACAGTGGAGCGAGAAGTTTCCGATCTTTTCTGTGCCCTGGAATAATTTAAGTAGCATGAGAGATAGCTCTTCCTTGAAGATTTGCCTGAATTAGCCCATCTGGGCCCTATGCCATTTTTGGAAGTAGTTATCTGATAACGATTTCAATTTCTTCCATGTTTATATGTTTGTTCAGGAATTTTTCATCTGCTTTTTGAGTCAAATCTGGTAACTTGTTTTCCAAGAAAATTAGCATTTACCCAGATTTTCATTTTTTAAGCATAGTTGTATGTAGCAATCACTAAAACACTTTTTAAAAATTTCCATATGTGCCTATATCACCTTTCTGATTTCTAATAGTGCATATTTATTCTCAGTCTCTGCCTAGGTTTGGTGTTTTTCTTGTTATTTTTGAGAGCAATGGTAATAACACCTGATAATATCTATTGAACACTCAATGTGTACCAGGCCCTGTTTTGAGCACTCAATTTTAAAATCTTTAGAACTTCATGAGTTGAGTACGATTATCCCCTTTTTACAGGTGGTTGAAAAGTTCGGAAATTCACCTTGCTTGATGTCACCCCGCTACAACGCCCAGAGCTGTAATTCCAACAGGACCCGTCAGCTCTCCGTGCTGGAGCTCTTACTGACTGCTTGAGCCTGCTGCTTGTTTTTGAATGTTGTATATTGCTTCCAGTTTTCTTTTTATTAATTAATTAATTAATTAATTTATTTATTTTAGAGAGAGAGTGTGTACATGGGAGTGTGCATCGTGGAGAGGGGCAAGGGCAGAGGGAGAGAGAGAATCTTAAGCAGGCTCCACGCCCAGTGAGGAGCCCGAGGTGGGGCTTGATCTTACGACCCTGAGGTCATGACCTGAGCCGAAATCAAGGGTCAGATGCTTAACCAACTGATGCTAAACCGACCCTGTTTCCAATTTTCTAATTTCCATTTCACCTTTATTCATTCCTTGTTTAGGTTTTTGTGACCTTCCTGATAATTTTCGTTAAATGCTCAGTTCAGGAAATAGCATGATTTTCTTATTCCTGCTTGACGGTGAAACCATGGAAGGCTGTGACCTCTCTCAGGAGCAGCTTTCACCACCTGCCCTTCGTTTTGATTTGTGCCTGCTCCCACTGTCACTGCTTTGACGATGACTATGTCATTGTCGTTTTGACCTTCTTTCTGCTCCTGGAGTTATTTATGAATTGCATTTTCATTTCCGGGGGAGTAGGTCCTTAAAATATATGTGTTGTTATTAATGGCCAACTTTATTTTATTGCAGCTGGTACAGTTTTTAACAATCTTGTGTGTGTGTGTGTGTGTGTGTATAAGATCAGTTCTCTTGATATTCCATAGGAACTGAAAGGGAACTCTGTTTTTAGGGCAGAGTTCAATGTATTTGTTAAACTGATCTTACTAATTTTTTTCTCCAGATACTCAGTATCTTTGTTTTTATGTTTGCCTACTTGGAGCAAAAACATAATCTTAGTGGGAGATGCTAACATTATCTGTCACTCTCAGTACTTAACTAATTAAGTGACAAAGTCATGCAACCTTTTAAAAATTGAGATAAATGTGCAAGTGTATAAGGCACGTGGACGCAAAGTAGAAGCAGAGGTCACAAGATCGTATCTGAAATGTTGAGTTCAGAGCAGAATGCAGTGAGCAAGACAAAGCTGGTTGTTTGATACTGCTATCAGGAAAAATGCATGCACTGTACCGTGAACTTGAATGGATGTCACCTGGGCCTTGGTCTCCTCCTCAGTGGAAAGAGGGAGCTGGCAGAGGATTTCTCAGTCTCTTCCAGTGCTCCCATTCCATGATGATGGTTTTGGGGTTCCCCACTCAGGGAGGGAATGAACTGGGAATAAGGATGAGAAGCAGAGAAAAGGCCAGGATGATTCCTGGTTGAAACTGGAGCAGTTTGAGCTGACAGCTGGGCTGAGTTTATTGCTTTGGCTTATTCCTGTCCATATATGAGGATCTGCCTCATTGCCTTTCAGCCTGGCAAAGGAGGTTTGCTGAAACACGAGTCAGTCTGCAAGGACAAGATGGTGAGGCCACGAGAACTCGCTGACACAGGGTGCCACCTCCCGCAATGACATATGACCCCAATGGCTTGGTTTGGTTCTGGAATATGCCCCTTGCCCCACCCCAGGAGCTCTGAGCTCCCCAAAAAGAGTGTTTCCTTGGGTGGCTTCCTGCAGGAACAGGCAGGATAGCCAGCTCCATTGCCTGCCTCTGTTTCTCCTCCCTCTCCTGCCAAGAGGTGATTAGTTCATGGAAGAAGGAGGGTTTGCTGAAGAGAGGCAGGCATTTCACAGGATAGCAGAACCATAAGAAAGGCTGAAAATGAATGAGAATGAGCTAAGTATCCAATTTAAGAAGTGAGGGGAAAAAATGAACAGAATAAGCCAGAAAGAAAGTGGTGGGGGGGAAAGAGAAAAATAAGAAGTCCATGAACTAGAAAACAAATACTCAACAGCGAAGATCAACCAAAGCCAGAAGCTGGTTGTTTGGAAAGACTCATAAAACAAACAAATATTGGGGAAGATTGGTCAAGAAAAAAGAGAGAAGGCACAAATAAAAACATTAGGAATGAAAAAAGACATAACTAGAGATCTGGCAGAGACAAAGGTAGCACCATGCATAACTTTATGCTAATAGATTCAAAAGTGTCATTTCCAGTATCATGATCAAACCCTGGAGCGTTTCTCATGGAGCTGCCCACAGATAATGTGCATCAAAATCTGACATGGAACCAAAGAAAAAAACCAAATAGACTGGACTTCATCAAAATGTAAAACTTGTGCTTCAAAGGACACGATCAAGAAAATGAAAAGACAGCGCATAGAATGGGAGAAGATATTTGGAAATCATGTATCTGATAAGGGTCCAGAATATATAAAGAATATCATATCTATAGAAATCTTACAACTCAACAAGAAAGGGCACACTTAAACTAAAAAACAGGCAAAAGACCCGAATAGACATTTCTCTAAAGAACATCTACGCATGGCCAATAAAGCATGTGTGAAAAGATGCTCCATGCCATTAGCCAGTGAAATGTGAATCAGTCTCATACTGAGATGTCACTTCACACCTGCCAGGATGGCTCCTAATCGAGATGCCTCTCTTCAGCAAACCCTCCTTCTTCCATGAATTAATCACCTCTTGGCAGGAGAGGGAGGAGAAACAGAGGCAGGCAGTGGAGCTGGCTATCCTGCCCGTTCCTGCAGGTGTCGAAAAGAATCTGGAGCAGTTGGAACCCTTGTGCATACATTGCTGGTGGGAATGAAGAGTGATGTGGTTGCTTTAGGAAAGAGTTTCTCAAAAGGTTAAATATAAACACAGAGTTACCCCGGGACCCACAGTTCTACTCCCAGGTGTATACTCGAGAGAAACAGAAATATGTATGCAGGCAAAGACCTGTACACGAATGTTCATAGGGGCATTATTCATAATAGCTAGAAAGTGGAAACAGCCCAAAATGTACATCAGTGGATGAATGGGTAAGTTAAGGGTGGTATATCCATTCAATGGACTATTACACAGCTGTGTAAAGGAATGGAGTACTGAGACATGCTTAAACATGGATATACCTTGGAAACTTCATGGTACTTAAAGCCAGTCACACAAGACCACATACCAATGATTCTACTTATGTGAAATGTCCAGAATAGGCAAATTCATACAGGATGCAAATTAGTGGTTGCTAGAGACTGGAGGGAGGGGTGAATGAGGATTTGGGGTTTCTTGTTGGGGTGAGGAAATGTTCTGGAATAGATAGTGGTCACGTGCAACCTTGTGATGGTGCTAAAAACCATGGAATTGTGTACTTTCCAGGGGTAAATTGCATCGTATGTGAATTATATTAATTAAAAAAAAAACCTTGTGGGGAGTGGGAAATGCTTATTGAAATGTGCATTTCTGAGCCTTTCCCTGGCTTCATGAAGTCACATCTCTGGGAGGTAGAGCCTACAAATCTGCCCTTTGGCTAATAATTTCAATGAAACCAGTGCGCAGAGAGGTTTCGGAATCTCTGTCCATGTTTCCTTGTAGTTGAATTCCAGTTAATCAATATAAAAAGAATGATGGATGTAGAAAATCTCTATTTGGGGGAAAAAGTTCCCAGGAACAGTTGTAGAGAATCATAATGTCTGCTAAAGTTTGCGAGCGAAGGCGTAAGAAATAGAAAGTTGCCATAGTGTCGGAATATCTCGCCGCAATTTCAGATGGAAAAGTGATCACTTTACAGTGAAGACACGAGGCAGACATCATCTTAGCCAAGCGATCAGAACTAACATAACTAGTAATGGGACATACGTCGTGTGCCTTCTGGTAGTATGCTATGCACGGAGGGGAGATACAACATCCCTTCTGTGGGATCTTGCTAAAAATCCACGACCGAATTTAATCACGACAGAGCATCAGAGAATCCCAAACGAGAGACATCCTCCAATGTAGCTGGCTCATACTCTTCAAGAGTATCAGGGTCTTTTATTAAAGGTAAAGAAAGACTGGGGGAGATCTGAATTGAGTGTCAGCCTCTGGCTCAGATCTGTCCTGGGCCAGGAAAGCACGTTAGTGGGACGGTTGGTGAAGTGTGGATAAGGTTTATAGATTAGATGTCCGTTTCCTGGGTTTTGATCACTCCTGGGTGTGTAAGATATTAACATTTGGGGAGGTTGGGTCAAGGGTACGCAGGAATCCTTGGCGCCATTTTGCAACTTTTTGGCGAGTCTCAAATTACTTCAAATTGAAAAATTAACAAAGAAACCACTCTCCTGGAGCATCACGATTCGCCATCTGAAAGGCATCCGTGTTTGGAATCCGACAGGCCTTAGCTGCACGCCTGGCGCCGTCACCCACCAGCTGGACGTCGAGCTTCTCAGCCTCAGTTCCTCATCTGTGAAATGGGATTAATCATGTCGGTGTTCTAGAAATTAGATGCTGCGTGTAAAGGACCAAGTGCGGTGTCTGCGTGTGGCAGGTGGCCAGGAAATACCAGTCCCCCAGTAGTCCACGCGTTCCGAGCTACGCCCCCCGCTCTTTGGGCTCAAGTCCGCATCTCACCTTGGAAGGAGAGGATCGGTCCTCTGGGCTGCGCTCCTCCGGCCTGGCAGGGAGCCACCCCAGCACCCCGGCCCGGCAGCTGAGAAAAGGTGCATCTCGGGAGAGGCAAGAGGAAAGCAGCGGGCCTGGGGAGTTTTCTCGTAGGTTCCTGCTGGCAAGCTGCTTAAAGTTATACCAACTTCAAACAAAAAGGGTTTTCAGACACAAAGGAAGGCCCCGCCGGGCCAGTGCCAGGCCTGGCTTGGCATTGGAATTCAGAAATCCAAGTCCTCAGAGCTCACAGACAGGCCTGACCATCCTGGTGACTCTCCTGCTCCCCCCTTCTCCCCCAGTGCAGGAATGCCAAGAACCTAGGGCAGGGCTCCTCTCCCGGGCTCGCTCCCATTGTTGACCCTGGGGACAAATTAATTAGACTTAAAGAAGAGCCCGTTCCCCCACGGCGTGTATTCTGCGGACAGCCAAGACTGGGCGACAGGCCCGAGGGTGGTCCTCCCATCCACCTGCCTCCCCGTCTGACTCCTCCCTGCATTGCGGCATGTGGGTGCCTGGGCTCCGCTGGTTTCCTTCATGGATTATTTTTAAATAAAACAAAGCAGGTGGTGTGCAAAGCAGGCCACGTACTTTACAGGGTTGCTCAGTCCGTGTTATTACATAGGCCCCTCCGGGTTCTGTCCCCTGGGTCTCCAGCGTGACCAGAGGGACACAAGAGAGAGCGAGCCAGAGTTAAAGGCACAGAGGACGAAAGGAACGACTGAGTGCATTTTAAAATGTGCTTTCCCTGTGGCTTGGCAGGTCCACCTCTCGGTGCTCACCCTTGGGGAACACACAGGTGCATGAATAGGTACTTGCAAGCGTTTGTCCCAGATTTGTATGGTCTAGATCTGTTTGTCTTATCTTCATTTTATCTCTCTATGTCTATAATCCATATCTATACTATCTACATGCACACAGAGTGAGAGAGAAACACAGCCTGGAAAGAAATGGCTAACTACACGGACGTATTCACACCCTAGAATGTAATGCTGCAGGTAAAGATCGTAAATTCCTGTGCGTGTGGCCACCGACGGGACTCCGTGATAGACAGAGTGTGATAACCACTGATGCATCAGAGCAAACTCCCATGCCTCAGAGCTCCCCCGAGGGTTCTATGTCCATCCCTCTACCCTCACCACAACCCCAGCACATAGTAGGTGCTTTTTAAAGAAGAGCCCTGATTTCCGGAACTTTGTGACCTAACGGACTTCGCAGTTACTGTGTGGATTATTAATTGAATTTGTTAGATTAACGAAGAATCAGGCCCGGACTTGGTCTGTCTCAGGGCTGACCTAGACCCTGTATGTAATTGGCAAAATCAGCCTCTGGGCCAAATTCTGCGTGGTGCCTGGTTTGTAAATAAGCTCCCATTGGCACGTGGCCACGCCCATTTGTTTATGGACTGCCTGTGCCTGTTTTCCGAACAATGGCAGGGCCAAGTAGCTGCAACAGAGGGTGTGTGGCCTGCAGAGGCCCCAGTCGTTATTATTTGGCTTTTTCCAGGAAAAAAAAAAAAAAGGTTGTTGTTGAACCTTGTCTTAATCCCTTTCTCCCAGACTAGCCCCCGTTCCTTCCAATACCTGGGCAATGTTCAAAAGAACCAGCCTTTCTTTGACTTTAGTGAGGTTTGGAAGAGCTGCCTGTAAGAACCCGGACTAATGGTCACTTTATTAGAAATTAATCCTTAAGAAAGTCACCACGTCCCCCTTTGCCTCTTCGGCACATGGAGTCCTGCAGCCACGTCCCATCGGGGGAGTTCTCTGTGGGGGTTAGCTATAGGACTTCTGAAATGCGTTCTTTCTTAAGTGACCCCCTCAACCTGCAGACCCTGACCCCCTTCCTTCCCAAGGACAGTCCCCTGGCCTTTTGTCTTTTTGTCCTTAGAGCCTAGCAGAAACACTGGCCCCGAACAGGTGCCTCACAAACATGCTGTGGTTAATACATTAATGAAAAGTATTTAAAAAAAGAAAACACACGCAGTCACCTTCGTTCTCTTGCTCTGGGCAACCCCTTCAGAGGGCAGCCCCCAGGGATTAAGGACATCTATGGACCTGAATGAAAGGACAGTCTGTATACATGGTGAGCAAAGGGCTCGAGGGTCGAGCACTTCGTGGGTGGAAAGGGAGTGTTTTGCGTCCCTTCACTGGGGACTGGGGACAGTGGAAAGGGAGCTGGGTGCTGTGTGGAGCCGTGAACCCCTTGGCCCCTCTGGGTGCCCAGGCTGCAGGAGGGGGCTTTCCCCAGGGACTGGTCAGTCCCCCATGTGCTTTTTCCCTATCGGACACCTGACATCTAATTTTGTAGGCTGTATGGAGGGACATGCCAGGCTGCCATGAGAAAGGAGAACCCAGTCTGATGGGAACTCAGAGGCAGACAGCGAACGCGATTCTCTGTCTCAGAGAACCTAGCAACTGGGTTAGCATTTCCAGGAGGGTTTTTGTCTGATTCAGAGGCTAATTTCAGCAGCAGGGCGATTATCTAGAACAATGTGCCGCTCAGAGCGACGTCCCTGACAAGCCCAAATGTTAACTCGAGGAGGAGTCGCTCATTCAGGCCTGGAGGAGGATGGAAAACTTAGAGCCGTGTCTGCCCAGGTTTGTCTGACCTGCCTCGCTTGCTCGGCGGATTGGCTTCTTCTTTCTCTTTGAGCAGGGATGGAGGACAAGGGGAGGGGGTGACAAGGGAAGGATTAACACCCCCACCCCCCCACCCCGTTTGTTCTATAATGGGGATATTCATCTTGCCTTGTAGAGGGGGTCTTTCTTTGGAATGAAAAGTCCCCCCGTGTGGTATTTGTCAAAAGGTGCCCTCATGAGGCCCCAAGAAAAGGGGTGGGGGGCGGAATTCTTCAGAACAGGAGTCGGAGGGCGAGAATACACACTAAATATCTGGAATGAGAGGACTGGTTGGGTTTGGCGAGCGAGGCGGGGAGATCATGCCAAGTGGCAGGGGGCTGAGAGGGGGTGGGGGTTAGGGGGTGGGGGGCGAGTTTCAGCTCCAGCACTGCCTGGCCTGGCCGGGGGGCAGCCGCCCACAGCCCCTTCCTTCAGGAACAGCCTCCAGCCGAGCAGCTTTGGGATGCTAATGGGCCTTTAGGAATGCTAAATGGAGCATTTCTGTCGCAACACAGGGGAAAATGAGTGGAGAAAGGAATTTTAGTTTTCAGGTTTCCTTCGGGGAGGGCCAAACAATGGTGGTGTAAATGGACAGAGTAAAAGTTTTATCTGGGTTACGGAAAAGAAGAACAAAGTGCACATGCCCTCTTGGCAGCGTCTAGGTTGGGCTACTTGGGCACTGAAGCGGATCCGCAGAGGCTGGATTGGACTTTGCTGGGTTCAGCGCCCCCCCTGGGCAAAGGGTCGCAGGCGGGGCAGAGGACCGCTAGGTGGGTGCCTGTCTGATCCAGATACTTCTGCATACCTTGCTGCCTTCATTCAACTACTCACTTGTTCATGGGCACATTCACTCAGTCAGTCATTCACTTGTTCCTTTTCTCAATCACTCATTCAATCATTCATTCATCATCCATCCGGTCATTCATGCACAGCTTCATTCCATTCATTTGCTTATTCCTTTTCCCATCCATCCATCCACACATCCATCTGCCCATCCATCCACCCATTCTTCCATTCGTCCATCCATCCGTCCATCCATCTGTCCTTCCATCCATCCTTCCTTCCACCCATCCATCCACCCTTCCTTCCTTCCATCCATCCACCCACCCATTCATCCCTCACACATTCATTCCATTCATCTGCTTATTCCTTTTCCCATCCATCTATCCATTCATCCACCCATCCATCCAACCATCTGTCTGTCCATCCATCCATCTGACGATCCATCCAACCACCCACTTATTCACATACATTCATTCCCTTATTCCTTTTCCCATTCATTTATTTACTCACTTATCCACTCATTTGCTCACTCAGCCAGCAACCAGTTGCTGAACAGCCACTGTGTCCAGGCAGAGTTCTGGAGGCTGCAAACACCAGTGTGGACAAGCAGGGTCTCTGCTCTCATGAAGCTCAGGTTCTGTGGGCAAAATCCACGTTCTAGATGTAAATGATGGGAGGTAATAGCAGGTAGTGATTGGTTGGAGGGCAGCGTTAGACAAGGCACCAGGAGACACCTCTCTGAGAAGGTGCATTTGAGCTGAGACCTGAATGGGAAGGAGGCAGCCGCACGGGGAGGGAAGGTAAGACCATTCCAGGTCAAGAGAACAAGGAGGAAGGTCCCTATGTGGGAAGAAGCTTGCTATATTTGAGGAACAGAGAACAGGCCGGTGGGAAGGAAGGGGGCTGTGGGAGAGGCAGTGGAGAGCAAGGCACGGGGGCTGCCATCAGGATAGGCTTTGTGGGCTCAGTAAGAAGGTTAGATTTTATTCTGAGGACCATAGGAAGCTTTAGGAGGGTTTCAGGTAGGCTGGTAACCTGTCTGGCTGCTGGTGGGTAATGGGCACAAAGGAGAAGCAGGGAAGGGCCCCGGGCTGGAGGATCAGAGCTAGAGACACCCAGGAGGTCTGGCCTTTGACCCCATGGGAACATCCAGGAAGCTTGCTCCAGGCAGGGGAGCAGGGTGGACAGTGGCCTGGGCCCCCCCAGGAACTGGCAGTGGGAGGGATGTTGGACTCAGGTGAGGGGCAGACTTGCCTGGCTTAGCAGCAGAGGGGGTGGGAAAGAAGCCAGCCAGTGTTTTGAAGGAAGAAACTGGTAGGATTTGGGGCTGGTCCAGCACCAAGGGTGAAGAGAAGCTGGTGAGACAGACAGGTGGTCAAGAGAACGTGCATCATGCAGGTGTGCTTGCTAGGAGCTCCACGTGCTCAGCAGCCGAGCAGAGACCCTCTGCTACTCTAGGGGTCGCCTTCTTGCCCCACCTGCTCACCAAGTGTTTTTTTATTCTTGGAATTCTTCTTCTTTTTTTTTTTTTTTTTAAGATTTTATCTTTTTAAGTCACATCTACACCCAACATGGGGGGCTCGAACTCACAACCCCAAGATCAAGAGTTGCACGCTCTACGGACTGAGCCAGCCAGGCGCCCCCATAAGATTCTTCTTCATATAAAATCTCAGGTGGGGGTGCCTGGCTGGGCACCCCTAGGGCCCCAGGGGACATGGTTTGTAAGGAGAGGCCTGGTACCACCTTATACCACCTTTTATTTTTGACCTCACTCAATTTACTGTGTAAACAACAGGCAGACGGGTACATGGGCTGAAATAATTTCATCACTTAATCCTCACTTTGACGTGTGAGTGGTTGATTGCACACAGATCCCGCGGTGACCCCCTGAGTCTGTTACCTAGTGATTGCTCAGGGCTGTCACTTGTTTCTTTGCTTTGTGCTCTTTCTGCTGATCTGCTTCCACGGGCCAGAGCCTGACCTGTCAGGCTCTTTCTTGGTGACCCTTCCCATTCTGCTTGACATAGCCCATCTCTGCCTGGATTGATTTCTTGGGTGTTTCTGATACTGTGGTTGCTGTTTCTCCCTTGTTTTTATCATTCATCTGCTGATTGCGGTTTTTGGAACATCTCCATAAAGCCGGCAGGTGGCAAGGCAGCCTTGTCTCCCCACCTCGTAGGCTCACTGACCGGCCAGCCACCAGCAGGCTTGAGAGCTTCTGCAGAAGAAAACTTTCCGGAAAATCACCCCAGCTCCTCAAGGGCAACACTTTTATTTTATCGGAGTCACTTTGATGCATCGTTCTGTAATGCATTTTATACGTACCTGCCTTCTTACACAGGGAACCCCAAACATAATTGGGCTTTTGTCTTGAATGATTTAGGTCATCGCTATGAACATCGGTGATCCCATCTTGTTGAACATGGTGTGTGGAAGTGCATAGGACTCTGTCCTGGCCCAGACGACCCCAGATGGGGTCTTAATAAATAGCATTGTGTATTTAAGGTGTCGTTTTGGGCGCCTGGGTGACTCAGTCGGTTAAGCGTCTGCCTTCGGCTTGGGTCATGATCCCAGGGTCCTAGGATCCATCCCTGAATCGGGCTCCCTGCTCAGCGGGGAGTCTGCTTCTCCCTCTCCCTCTGCCCCCACCCCCTGCTCATGCTGTCTCTCTCAAATAAATAAAATCTTTAAAAATAAATAAGTAAAAGCATCACTTTTCCTATCCATAACATGGAGGTAATTATACCTATCTTTATTGGATTTTTGTGAGTATTAGGACCTATGTGGGATACTTGACACATGATCGGCCCTTAAAAAAAAAAATAAAAAGAAAGAAAGCTTAAAGAAAAGAACAAAAAGTAGCAGTAGATGCTGAAGACCAGATATTTTTCATCATGAGCTCTTTTACTATGTTTTACCTGGTTTTGCATTTTGATCCTCAGGTATCGGACTACTCCCCCCACCCCCGAACACACACACACACACACACACACACACACACACACACACACACCCATCGTGTTTATTTTTAAGGAGGTGAGGGAAAATGCACCCAAAGTTATTAATTTTACATGTTATTTTTTTAAAAGATTTTATTTATTTATTTGACAGAGAGAGAAAGAGAGCACAAGCAGGGGGGCCAGCAGAGGTAGAAGCAGGTTCCCTGCTGAGCAGGGAGCCTGATGTGGGGCTCTATCCCAGGACCCTGAGATCATGATTTGAGCCAAAGGCAGATGCTTAACTGACTGAGGCACCTAGGCGCCCCGACTTCCTGGGTTCTAATTCATCTTGGCCCTGCCACTTCCTGGTCACGTAACTTTGGGCGAGTTCCTTAATTTCTCTGCATCTCAGTTCGCTCGTCTGAAAGATGGGGTTGGTAATAACAGTACGTACCTCACAGGGCTATTGTGAGCATGAACTAAGTCAGTACACATAAAGCAGTTAGCAAAATGCTTGGCACATAGTGAGCTCTCTGTGTTATCATTGTGACGTTCATCGTGATGCCTACCTACTACGTACGAGGCAGACACGATGCTGAGGTCGGGGTATGGTGTGCGGGTATGACATGAAGTTGTCTGAGCTGTCATTCCTGCTCGCAGACGACGCTGGGGGAAGATGGAGCAGATGCAAACTGAGGAACTCGTGCAGGTATCTCAGAAAGTTAAACATCGAATTGCCATATGACCCAGCAATTCCACTCCTAGGTATAAATCCAAACTAACTGAAAACAGGGGATCAAACAGAGTCTTGTACATCAGTGTTCTTGACATTCTTCACAGTGGCTGAAAAGACGGAAACAATCCAAATGTCCATCAGTGGTTGGATGGATAAACACAACATGGTGTATATAACACACAATGGAATATTACTCGGCCATAAAAAAGAAATGAAGGACCATAACACCGTTGGACCACAAAGACATCATGCTGAGTGAAAGAAGCCAGACTCAGGAGTCACGTATTATATGACTTCATTTATTCATTTTGCCGGGATAGGCAAATCCATTGAGATAGAAAGCAGATTAGTCTTTCCCCAGGGGCTGGAGGGAAGGCGAAATGGGGAGTGACTGCTTAGAATGGGTATGGGGTCTTCTCTGGGGGCGATGGAAATGTTTCGGAACTAAACAGAGGTGGTGTTTGTACAACCTTGTGAATGTCCTAACTGCCACTGAGTCGGATACTTTAGGTGATTAGTTGTATGTTATGTGAATTTCGCCTCAGTTAAAAAAAAAAAAAAGATTCACGTAGATGGGAAGCCACCAGAGGGCAGGTCCAAACCCCCAGGACCACGTACAGCTGAGTGTGTTGAGTCTTTGAGCCCTGGGGGCGAGGGAGGCTCTGATCCCACCAGGAGAGCCGCACAGTTCCCAGGCAGGTAGAGGAGGCCTGGTGGAAGAGGGATCCGAGGGCTCCATCTGGGTTACTTTAGTGGTAGTGGAACAAATGGGGCAGATTCTCGGGAGTGCAGTGAGTGCTGATGGTCCGGAGGGAAAGGGTGGGGCTGGCATTTTCAGGGGGCATCCGGTCCGTGAAGGAGTTTGGCTAGGACCTAGGCTTGGAATGGGGGGAAGCATAGGGGATGGAGCGGAGAGTAGCATGGGCAAGATGGTGGCAGGTTGAACCATGTGGGCTTTCTATAGGCAAGTGGTGGTCAGAGCCACAGATTGCTGGGCCCTTCCCCTAGAGACTCAGGAGGTGGGGGAGAAGGCCCCAGAATGTGCATTTCTAACAAGTCCCCAGGTGGGGCTGGTGCCGCTGGTCTGGAGGCCACACCTGGAGAACCACTGATAAGCGATGGGGAACCAGGACTGGTTTTTAGTTGGAGACAAGCTTGATGGGAAGCTACAAATGCTGGCCACTGGATGTGGCCTATCTCGGGGGATCCTCATACCTGGATGCTCGACCTGCTAGCAAAAAAGCTTCTGAGGCCACTGTTACAATTTGATGACCCCAGGCTTTCCTGGTATGGTTTTCTCAACTCGAGGTTGGAGATTGTGGCCTCACGGAAGACCTTGATGCCTATTCCCTGGGCTGGAGAAGCAAGGTAGAAAAATGTTTCTGTGCCGAAAGTGTTGAGATTTTCAGGATGTTTTAATGAATTCCAGGGGACGTTGAACAAAATGTTTAAACTTAAGACAGTTTGGGGAAATTTCAGGCTGTGTGATTACGGAGCCAGAATGCTCCTTGAGCCTTTTGACACATTTTTTGAAAGCTCTCTCCAGTATTCCCCGACCGAAATATGGCTTCTCCAGGTGGGTACTGAACACTTGCTTCTTTGCAGCCAGCAGTCTTTAGCGCAGGGAAAAAGCCCTCCTACCCTTGGTTTCAAAAGGTTTTGAAATGCTAATTCACAACCACGAAATATTCTGACAGCCTGGAATGTTATTCAGGGCAATCAGGCACCTTGATTATTACAGAAGTGTGAAAGGTAAATTACTACTACCCAAGAAGTTACCCTGCTTTTCAAGAGAAAGCTCAGAAAAATAGCACATAACATTATGTTCAGGCATTACATTTCATGGATCATGTGATGAGGATATCTGACACCCAGTGTATCTGTAGGTGTGACAATGTCAACTCGTAGTAGAAATCACACAGCTCTTGCCAGCATTGCGTTTATGTTAAGGGGGAAAAAAAAAAAACAGGGTTGTGGCAACATTTTTAGAATTTGTTAGATGCCTATTTAAAACCTGAAAGCCCATCTTCTCAAACTTCTGCTTTTCCTTTTTTTCTACTAAGAAATCCCACCCCCGGGACGAGACGATAATACCTTTCTTTCTTTCTTTCTTTTTCTTTTTTTTTTTTAAGGAAAGACTAATTTCCATCCGTCCTGTAGCCTTTTATAGATATCGTTATTAATGACTATCTGAGCTTTGTTGTGTTTTTGCTACACTAAGCACAGAATGGTGTTTCTCCGTGGTCTGAGCTCAGAGGCAGGCTTTAGTCCATAATCCGAAGGTTCCACGCCTTGCTATGAATGAGGTTATTACGTGTGTTTAGCAGAGTAATGATTCGCTTTTAGCCCAGACTGATGCGTACCTCGAGGAAGGGGCTATTGTCACAGCATTATTGTCCTGTGGGAAGGAGAGAAATCCATCGTGATCACTTTACCCAGCATTTTCCAGTATGATTTATTTATCTTTCAAGCATTAAGTAAGCAATGCAGAGCATCCCAGTTATAGGTCCCTTATTTGGCTATTGCTTGGTCAAGGTCTAGTGACCAGTGGTGGTTTGTTGCCATCTTTGGAGGAGTGGGAAAGAGGGGTTATATTGTCTTGTAGGGATGTAGAAACCATAAGCCAGCAGGGAAGATAATGAGTGTATTGGGGAAGTAGTCCTATTTACTTTGCTGATTACAGTCATTGGTTGGGGTTGTTTGCATATAAATCTGTGCATGGGTGCGTGCATCCTTCCATGCATGGGTCCATCCATGCATGCGTGCATCCATCCAGGCATGCGTCTGTCTGCGCATGCGTCCACCTGTCCATTTCCTGCACAGCCTTGTCTCCCGGCTCCTCCTCGTCTGTCTGACTGCCACATGGGGGAGTCAAGCCCGAGTTCTCTCCTCTCTTCATTGTATACATCCTCTCTGTAGATGATCTCACCCTTTCTCTTGGCCTCACACGAAGCCATTCAAACCCTCTCCGTTTTCTGTCTCTGGCCCTGGCGCGCCTCTGAGCTCCAAACCTTGCAACTCCCAATTTCTTGCCTCACTTGAAGGTCTCATAGGCGTGTCGCACTGCTCAGGCCAGACACCTAGGAGAGGACGCTCCACATCCTCTTACCCCGTGTGAGATTATATACATGCATCTGGAGCGTCTGGGGAAAGGTATAAAATGCTTGTATAATGTGTGCCTAGAGAAGAATGCAATAGAGTGGACACCCCCCCGCCCGTGGATATAGTCATAAAATATTAAAAAACGAATAAAATGCAATAGCATATATTCTTGTTGGGTGAAGAAAAATCACTGGTTGTATTGAAGACGTCATAGACTTGTTTTGGTTGCATTCTGTGTGGGCCAAACAGGAAATCCAATGACGGATGACCAGAATGGTCAAATCGAACTCCGGGGTGCCGTAAGTAACTCGTATTGACCATGGAACCTTCGGTAGGGATGCAGACATGATATTGACTCCTGCAATTGTTGAAGACCTCTTCCATAGACTGTGGACATGAGTATGGACAAGGAATCTGTGCTCTGAGTTTTAGAGTAAGCCATAGAAGAGAACAGATATTTTGTATCTTAGTGTCTTTGAGCCTTGTGCCCCCGTGGAGTAACGGTTTTCATGATAATAGTTACATGTGTCAGCGAAATAAGGTACATTTGCCATGGGCTGTAGACATATTCCTTCACACACCCCTTGTTCATTGGCACACCCACCTCCGAGCTCCCTGCTCCTATGATTCTGAGTCTCCATCCCCGTCTCTTACAGAATCAAGTCCAAACTCTGCACAGAATTCGAGGCCCTCCTCTGCCTGTTCCCAGCTCCCATCTTCCAACCTCTTTAGCCGGCTCCCGGGTCCTGTTAGGTTTGTGTAGCTCTAGTACTCTGGGCCTGGGTGTGGAGTTCTTGCAGGCATGTCTGCGTGTCCAGCCCGCCACCAGGTGAGATGAGAGTGGAGGCTCTGGGCTTGGGGGACGAATGCCAAGTGCATCGCTCCTAGGCCAAAATGCTCCCTGCCCAGGGCACAAACCCACACATTTGCTTCTGCCTACGTAGAGCTCCCAGCACAATGCTCAGTGTCTCCCTGGGGACACTTAATAAAGGTTTATTGGCTGGATAGATCCATAAACCACTGAGCTAAAAAGGCATTGATGAGCTTATGGAAGGACCTCTTTGGTGTGAATAGAGAGAGTCGGATTATGTTCCCTGGTGAAGGTCCTTTTTTTTAAATAGGTCTTTTCTCACTTTAGACCCTTGGGAGGGAACAGTATGTCAACCTCAAGTTTTTAGCAGGGGATCCACAGTGAAGGAGGGGGAGTGGCAGGTTTCCAAGTTACGCAGAACAATCCAAACTGACCCCTAGCTTTCTCTTCCTGGCTGGTGCCCTGCATTCTGGACACGCATCCACCCCTCCGTGAGTATAGGAATAAGCTTGTCTGCTTTTCAAAGTAGGACACCAAAGTTTCCCATCCTTGCAAATAGCCTCTGGCTTCCCAGCCTGGCTTCTTCCACGGTTTACGAAGACCCAGCACCAGGAGCCGCGTGCTGGTGAATTTCACAATCCTGTGGGCATTGCGGGCTGCTGAGACACATTTCTCAGCTGTTAAATTTGAACCTCTTAGACACCAACATCTCACTTCCCCTCCCAGGAATTTTCCTATTAAAACATTTTAAAGGTCTATTCAGCTAGTTTATAGTTATGGGAATTAAACAGAATGAGTAGGAATTAAGTTTTAGGGACATTTAAGCAGAGGAATGAATATTTTTTTCTTTCATATTTCATAATTACAAAGCCCTCAGCAGACCCCCGCGTATAAACTATTTTGGTTTGAATGTGGATTAATCCACTTTCATTTTGGCAAAAACAAAATAATAAGGCCAAGGAGGTCATTTCCTTTTCGAGAAGAGTTTGAGTCTGCTGAGCATCATCTTCCCTGGCTCCTTCACCTTTGAGATCTTGCCTTGTCTGCATCTCGGGGACCTAGCTTTTTGTCACCAGCTGGGATCTGGGGACAGAAGAGCCAAAGGCAGTTTGGAGGATGAATATGCAGAGCCCAAGAAAAAGTGTTTTACAGGGCTTCCAGGTGTTTCTAAGGAAGAAAGATTGAGTTGATTCCCCATGTTAAGAAAATGTTTGAGGTCTTGACCCTCTATTTGTGGCCCTAGTATGTTCCACCTTTGTCTTCCTTGGTGAGTGGGCCAAGACCCTATGTTATGCCACAGGTCGAGTGAACCACCTAGGGACCTCTCTCCTGGGAAGAGTTCGGTGGGTAGCCTGGGTGTAAGCGAGCAGCCTTCTGAGAGAGAGCCCTTCCCAGGAGGGTTCTCCTAATGTCTGTTGGGGGTGATGGTGACGTCCCCTCACGGGATTGCTGTGCATCAGATGGGTTATTTCAAGTGCGTGGGACCGTATTTGGTTCGTAGCAAGTGCTCGAGAAATGTTAGCTGTGATCCATATGGGTGGATTTTACTTAAGCACCTGGTGAGGACAACTCGGAAAATTTCATCTGTGGCTATTTCCCCCCTTATAGAAAGGGAACTGTGTTACTTTTGTCTAAACTCACTCCACTATTTAGAGAGGTCATAGAGACACAGGGAGTGGACATGGTGGAAGCCCAGCTCCTTTAGCCTAACCCCCACCCCCACCCTGGACCTTGGACAAGTGTTAAGGAATTAGGGACGCCTGGGTGGCTCAGTCAGTTAAGCGTCTGCCTTCGGCTCAGGTCATGATCCTGGGTCCTGGGATGGAGCCGTGCATCGGGCTCCTTGCTCAGCGGGGAGCCTGTTTTTCCCTCTGCCGCTCGCCCTGCTTGTGATCTCTCTCTCTCTTTCTGACAAATAAATAAAATCTTAAAAAAAAAAAGTGTTATGGAATTAGAACCTAAATCTCTTACCTCTCTGTTCAGCACTTTTGCCACTAGTCCAAGCTGCCACTGACCTGCAGCTTGCTTTTAAGAGACACGTGCTTTATGTATCAATTCATGGTGGCTAGACCCCCAACTGGAGCTTCCCAAGACTTCTGGACTCCTCTGTTCCAGAATGTTCCTGCCCCAGGTGACCTCCACAGTGTCTCCCAAAAGCCCTTCCCCGGTCCCTAGCTGTCCCCTTCCCCACAGACCTTGGTTCCTCCAGACTCTTGGAACTTTCGGTATTGAGAGAATAGCCACAGGCCTCTAAGGCCATGGGGCTCAAGAACCCAGGTTCTGTTCACCCCCATGGGGTGCCTGAAGGAGTCTGCTCTCTCCCAGGATACAGATCTAATTTTGATGTAACACAGGTTGAACGCCGATACCCTTGGACGTAGTGATTTTCTTCAGTATTTCTGGAGCATTTAAAGGGCAGTCTCTGGAACCGCCACATTAAGCTCCTGACATGGTCGAAGGCTTGCTCTAAGCCCGTTTTGATCACTTCTCTGGTATAATGATACCTCTTCACATTCTCGGTAATTAGACTTTATAATCCCTCCGTTCCACTCTGTTTGACCTTTATCTTAAATTAAATTTTTTTTATATGAAGTTGAAAAGCAAACAAAAGACCAAAAATTCGCAAAGACAAAAATGTTATTAAAATGCATTATAGTTTCTCCATCCGGCACGGTCGTGGCCCACGGAGGCCAACGCACTTGGCTTCCACCGGACCCTGGGTCCGGGGGTGGGGGTGGGGGTGGGGTGGGGTGGGGTGGGGGCGCACGGTGCCCACCTGCCTGCCCCGCGGAGGGAAAGCCCACGCGCATGCGCCTCAGCCAGCAGCCTGGATTGGAGGCCTGGGGGGCGGGGCGATGTGGCTGTCGCAGCTCAGTGGCCGATTTCACTTCTTTTCCCTACACCCTAGAAAAGGGACTTAAACCACAAACATATGTCTCAGAGTCACGTCCAGGGTCTTGTTTCCCTCCAGGATTCTTCAGATGCTCCGCGTCCCGGCTCGAAACCCGAATGGATGCTGGGGGCTGAGCGGGGACCTTAGGTGCCAGGGTGGTCCCTGCGTGCCACAGCCCCTAGCAGGTGCTGGAGTTTTAGCATCCCTGGGGAGGAAGGGGGGCTGGAGAAACCGCAGCGTCCTTTGTGGGGTCTGAGCAGACAGGCAACCCCGAGAGATGGGAGGGAAGCCAGGGCCAGGAGACAGAGCCCAGGTCTGCCTGGGTTTCTCCGGCCAGAGCCCCAACGGGACTGCCTTCCTGTGCGACCCCACCATTTCTTGGGTGTCTGCATGAAGGCCCTGGCCCCAGCTTTGCAGCTTCACACCAGCCCCCTCCCCGGCGGCCCCTGGAGCCTGGGTTATTTGCTGTTTTTTCAAGCTAGCACCACACCCTTGGACTGTCTGCCAAGAAGGACCATTGTTCATGAGAATTCCTCGCTGGCTCCAGCTAACCCTTAGATGCACTGTTCTGGGATTGTGCCCTGAATTATTCCTTTTCTTTTTAGAAGCCCCCCCACCCATCCTCCTGAGTTCTCCTTGCCTTCTCTCAACCCGACCTTCTCACCAAGCCTCATTTTGTGGTCCGAAAAGCCTTGATAGGTGGGCAGGGGGCGTGGAAGCGAAGCCCTTCGGGGAACCCTGGTCTCTAGAGCAGCTCTGCATCCTGGCCTTGGAGAGGAGGCAGGGAGGCCCTGAGCTCAGGCCCAGGAGGATGTCAGGTCATCTCAGCTGGGGGCGGGGGGTGGGTGCAGGGTGCTAGGGAAGTGAGTGGAGGTGGGGGTGGGGTGGGAATAAGAGGGAGGCTGGGGAATGAAAACCAATATCTCTCCCCCTCCCCTGAATTGAGCTGATTAACCTGTAGAAATAGAGGCCCTGCCAAGCCCAACTTCCTTGTTTCCAGAAACCTTGGCACCGAGGCCCCCGTTTCTGGCAGAGGCCCGTCCTCAACAGGGGAACCAGCAAAGCAGCTGCTGTGATTCCCCCCCCCCCCCTCATTTCTGGCAATCTCGAATGGGACTGTTTACTTTTTTCTTCCCCTTTCCTTCCCCACCCTGCTGTAGCAGGGAGTTGGTTCTGGTTAATGTTGAAGATCATAACATGATTACCCCAAAGTCTCATGAAATTAAATCACTTTTCTTCAAAGAGAAAAGGGTGGGGGGACCGTCTGGCTGGTAGGCCAGCGAGGGACGAGCGGATATTGAAAGCAGGCTGGCAGCACGCTTTGCTTTGCACGCTTTGCACGCTTTGCACAGCGGAGGCCCTGCGAGGAGGAGGCAGTGCCCATGGGGGCCCCCGGCTTGGCCAGCAACGGCTCAGAGGTGGCGGCGGGTCTCCCACCTGGGCCCCCAGACACCTGCCTCCTGTGTACAGAGAGCAGGGCTGGAAGAAGGCGAAGCTGCCCATGGGGTCGTGGCCGGAGCCCGACAGTGAGTCGTTTGGGAAGAACTTGAACTCAAGCAAGTCCCTATGACCGTTCTCAGTCACCTCCTGCCCGGAGAGTTCATCAGGTCAGGGCGTGAATTTGGGGGGCAGCTCCATCCCTGCAGTAGCCTGGGGTCAAAGTCTCAGTCTCTGCAAGAAAGGTGCTTTAGTGTCCGGGGTAGGCTGGGGGTGTGCGCGTGCATGTCTTTGCATCGGATTTTTATAGACTTATTGAATGTAAGGGATTGAGAGGACCTTAGAGATCATCCAGCATCTGATCCCCCGCCCAGTGGAGGAATCCCCTTTACACTTAACCCCGGCAAAGAACACTGAGCCTCTGCTCTGTCCCCTCTGGTGGCAGGTGCTCACTCTCTTGCAAGGTCAGTCCTTGGAGAAGGATTCTGGAAGTTGCACCTGTTGATCCCACTTGTGCCTCCTGGGGACGCAGACGGCAGCATCCGGCCTGGTTGGTGCCTGGCACGTAGTAGGTGCTTGGAAAGTGTTTCCCGTGAACGTGGCTGTGGCCTTCTCTTTGGTGTGGCTGCCTTTTGGGGTTCCCGGCTCTCCTGGGTGCGGGGGGTTTGGTGCCTCTCTAGGAGTTTCCCGGAGCTGGTTCCGTACCATTTTCAGCGGTCTTGCAAGGAAAGAGGGAAGCCGTTTGGAAACGGAGCCTGAAAGATGCGTGATTCTTGTTACCAGTATCACAGCGCCCTGAGCTCTCTGGGGACAGTGACCAGCGCAGGAGGCCCAGGGATTGGTGGATATGTTGAATGAGGACTCCAGGGGATCGGTCTGTTGGCACCAAGGGCCAGAGGCACTGCTCAGGCAATGGAGGGGGCATCCAAGAGAAGTCCGTGGTGCCGGCCGCTCATGGCACTGAAACCCAACCGATGCAGGAAGGAAACAGGTTGACGAGGATGGCGGCGTATAAGTTCAGCGATTGCATTTTTCAGAGGGATTAGGGATGGGACTCGGCCAGCTCGAGCTGGTTGGAGCTCAGTGCTGTGACTCATGCTCATCCAGGGTCAGCGAGCGTCTCTCTGCGCACGGCCTTGGGCTGAACTCCTCACCTGGCCAGCCTTCTCGAAAATGTGTGTCATTCCTTACGAAGCAGAGCTGAGGAGCAGGTGAGCGGGTGTGCACATCAGTGGAAATTCGTCTCCACCGCTGGAAAAACAACTCCCAAGTTCATGACTCCTTGGCTTCGGAGGTGTGACTCTAAAGGATGGAGCCGACTTTCTTGTTTTTCACCAAACAGACCCGGGTTGACAGGCCCAGATGAGTGTCCTGTCCACGTTAGTAGCCACCTTGGGAGGAGCAACACTTCCACTGGCCTGGGCAGCCCTTTTACCAGCCCCACGGGGGAAGCCGGTTTTGTTGCTTTGCAGCCCCAGTTCGTTTTTATCCAACAACAACATCACCTAGGCTTGATCCCTGAGCCAGTTCACCAGACTTGACACCCAAGGTTTGGGGCTTGAAGTCGTGTCCAGATCCCAGGGTCGAGAAGCTGCCACCCCCTGGGATATTCAGAAGCTCCTGAGGGCAGGTCCTTAGGACACGTGCTCACCCTGCCTTCCCCAGCATGCCAGCATCTTACTCAAAGGCACGCGTGCGTGTGGACGTGGAATGCTCTGGCTTGTGAAAGAGTGAGCCTCGCTGTGTTGTGGTCAGGCCTAGTTGGTTTGACTAAGGGTCTGAACTCTGGAGCCAGGCTATCTGAGTTCAAATCCCAGCTCCACCAGTTATGGTGGGTATGACCTTGGGCAAGTTACCTACTTTCTGTGGGTCAGGTTTCCCATCTACTTCTCAGCCTCCAGCGTGCCTAACACATGGAGTCCGAAACGAATACACAGAAATATGTATTTTGTGCTGTTATTAGTGATGGACATATTTTGACGATCAATTATTTTCACCTCCTGTGTGACTTTATCAGCTACCTCCCACCACCCAGGGTGTCCTGGCTTCATGCTGTCAAAGGAGCTTTCTTGCTGGGGGAGCTCCCCGGTACCCACTCTAGGAAATCCAGTGTAGAGCATCATCACATTCTTAAATGGTGACGATTCGTAGTGCCTCAACTCCAAGCTTTGTGTCGTGGGTCCCAGCGTCTTGCTCACCTTGCATAGAAGTCAGAGGGCAGGGCATGCATTTTTGAAGCTGAGCCAGCCACACTGCTGCTTCCCCCCTCTTTCCTGGAGTAGCACCCTGCCCTGTTCTGCAGCAGGTAATGGTCACACAGTTGGGTGAACGTGGGATCTGGCCATGTTATCGCTGTCTTTCCTGTTTGCGGCATCTTGGAATTAACAAAGGAAGAGGCAGAGGAAAGAACTGATAACAGCTGGAGATAAACTGTCTCCAAAACGTGGGCAACTAGCCCCAACTGTCCTGTTGGAAATGGAAATTAAAAAAAAAAAAAAAAAAAGAAGTGGAAGAAATGATTGTGGGTTTTGGCCAGGAAGAGGGACAGGGTTTGGGGCTACCCGTTGTTTGAGGAACAGACCCAGGAGAACATAAGGTCGGATGCAGTAGAGGTGAAAGGGAGGGCATCCAGAGGCAACAGGATATTGGAGGTGGGGCACTGGGTTGGGAGGGAAAAATGCCAGGTTTCCGAGGCAGGCGGTACCGTCAACTCATTTTAGCACTTTGAGGAAGTTGCTTCACCTTTGCAAGCCTCAGTGTCCTCACCTGCAAAATGGAGGCAGTGTTTCCCACCTGTCCCCCAGGGTAGTTGTGAAGACCAAATGAGCAAAGACAGAGCTGAAATACTTGATTTTTAGGGTGCTGTGCCATCACCATCATCATCACCATCATCACCACCATCACCGTCACCATCATCATCATCACCATCACCACCATCATCATCACCATCATCATCATCATCACCACCATCATCATCATCATCACCACCATCATCATCACCATCATCATCATCACCACCATCATCACCATCATCATCATCATCACCATCACCATCATCATCACCATCATCATCACCACCATCACCATCATCATCACCATCATCATCACCATCATCATCGTCATCATCATCGTCATCACCATCATCACTGACCTGATATATCCGGTAGAAACAAAGTGGGGAGAGGTTGGGAGGATGACCTTTAACTGCTAGTAAACTATTCAGGAAGATTGGCAAGATGGTGAAGAGGTCACTGGGGAGAAGTGAAGACAGAAGAGATGATGTGTAAACCGCCCTTTTCTTGGCTCCCAGACAAGAGATCCAGACCTCAATCATCCCAGAGAGCCAAGATTCTGTCTGAGTGGGTGTGGCAGGGCTGACGCTCAGTTATGGTCTGCTGGTCATCAGTGTCTGTGGAGGCTTCTGGGGCCCTGGGCTCCATGCTGGGAGCATGAAGGTCATCCCAAGGAAGATGTTTTCCATAACAGGTTTTATTGTCATTGCTCAGCTCATGTGTTCCCATTCCCAGATGATGGCTAAGGTCTCCTTGTCAACACTCCACATGCTATTTGGTCTTTTGCCCTTCCAACCCTCCCTCCCTCCTTCTGTTTGACTTTGAACCCACTCTTTGGGCTACGTAGAAACTGACTTAGGAGTCTGGGATACATCCTCTGGAAAGGAGCTGCCTATCTAGGGAGGTTCCTGGTGACTTCTGTGGTCCTTTAGCTCCCCCACTTCTCCCCTCCACACACCAGCCTTGGGCCCTGGGAGAGGAGCCCACAGCAGGAAGCAGGGCCTGAAATGGCTCCCAGGGTCCTTTGTGCATCGCGGAACTGAGGTCCTGACAGAAGGGCCTCCTCTGTCACCATGCTGTGGGAGAGGAGCCCTGCCTGAGGATGGCGGGTTGTCCGTCTTGGGCATGGCAGATCCCCAAGGGGAGAGCGTGGTGACCTCTTTGAAGCATTTGCCTACATGGACCTATCTTTCCCCACTGAACTGTCTTCACCCTTGGCTTCATGGCCACGTCTGTCCCCACGTCTCTGCTCAGGCCTTGTCTCTCTCCCTCCTTGGCTTGCCCTCCTCGAGCTCCTGAGATGTGGGTGCATTCTGAGGTAAGCCCTGTGGTCCACTTAGCCTTCTAGATGTCTTGTCTCAATGACTCTGTTTATTCTTAGAGTTGAAATGTAAATGGCTCCCAAATTATCTATCCACATTCTAGTCTTTCTTGAAACATCAAATATCATCATCTCAAACTTAGAACATTTGAAATCTCACCTATAAACCAAAATGTACTTCCTCTGTGCAGGCCAACGAGAGTCACCCAGGAGCTCCATCTTGGTCTTCTTTGACTTGTCAACTGATCACCCAGTCTTGTTGATCCTCCCTTTGTAATGCCCCATTCACACCTGTTCCTTTCTATTCTTAGTGCCAACACTCAAGTTTTCTTCACGTGGAGACTTGACTACCATCCCAACCAGTCCCCCCAACCTGCCCCACAGATCCTTGACTTGACTACCGTCCCAACCAGTCCCCCCAACCTACACCCACTGTCATAAAGTACCTCCTCCCATCATCGGCATCAACAAGAAAGCAGACCTGTTGGCACATTGAGTTCTAGGCTCAGGCCCTTCTCCACGTTCTTACTCTTTTGAGGAAGAGATTGATGGCCGGCCGGTAGAGTTCTGAATGGCAGGAAGCTGGGTGTGTGTGGGGTGGGATAGCCATGGGGGAAGCCTTTTAATGTTTCCTGGCTGAAGGCAGTAGTTGGCTGAATAATCAAATAAGTCAGATAAACACTTAAATATTTGACTTTAAGACATATAAATGTACATCCATTTGCCAAGCTTTTGATGCAGGGCCAAGGCATTTTCTTTGAGTTTGGGTCTGCTGGTTGGGTTCTGTGTTCTTTCTTGCATAAACCCTGCCTGTGATGCATGGTCTCTGGTCTCCGGTTTCATTAAAGTGAAGTGATTCTCCAAAGAAGCTGGTGAAGTTATCGGAGTTCAGAACCCTTTTCTTTTTTGACAACTGCTGCCCAATTTGTTCCCGATACCTCTTCCACATCTCAGTGGACGTCACTTTTATAAATTTAGTGACTTACTTGTGCTGTCTTTCCAGTTCATTTTTCTTAGAAACAACAGCCCTTTACTCGCTGTTTTGAATGGGCAGGGAACCTGCAGCACTTCCTAGAGCAGCAGAGAGCCACAGAGCCCCTGTAGCTAGCACTCACTTGGCTGAGGTTTCATGGCGAGAACAGACAGTGTAAATGATGCTGGCAGGTGCAATGATTAGAGATTGGTCGTAAGAGGTTTTTTGTCTTCTGTTCGGGTGAGGAAATTCACTGAGTCAGCCCAAACAGAGGAAGAACGTTGGGAAGAAATCTGAAGTCTTTGCCACAGGTCCAAAAAGTGAATGGCACCATCACCGTGTGATGGGTCCTCCTATGATCGGACAGACTTAAGGATTTTAGTTGAAGGGAGGATTTATGTGTGTCAAATATGGGATGTGGCTGCCAAAGGAAGTTAGTGTAATCTTCGGTCACTGATCATCTGCCCAGCACCTGTTCCGTCCTTTCTCCTCTGTGTATAGCCATGTGGTCCTGGGGGGGGGGGGGTTGGGGCGGGAATTGTCTGTGATTTGTCTAATCCGATCAGGATGACTCCATCTTCCTTGCCATGTGGTTGGTCAACACACAGCATTTCTCTGGCTATAAGAGTTGGTTCAGGAATGGACGTGTGACCCAGTTTGGTCTAGAATCATAAGAGCACATTGGCTGGAGGCTTTTGTAATAAGTTCCCTAACTCTTCCAGGGGAGATTCTGGAAGCCAGCCCTTTCTTTTTCTTTCTTTTTTTTTTTTTTTAAGATTTTATTTATTTATTTTAGAGAGAGAGGGGAGGAAGAGGAGGGAGAGGGAGAGAATCCTAAGCAGACTCTGTGCCAAGCATGGAGCCTGATGTGGGGCTCGACCCCACAACTCTTAGATGATGACCGGAGCCGAAACCAAGAGTTGGATGCTCAACCGACTGAGCTACCCAGGTGCCCCTTTCTCTCTTACCTTAGATGGTGTGGCATGTGGGTACGAAGCCTGGAACTGCTGTATCCATTTTGCCCCCATGAGGACACCCACCCTAGGTTGATACTGATACCACAAAGGCCTAGAGGACAGGTAGAAGCCAAATCCTTGATGACATCAATGAAACCAACTCTACCTCCAGACCTGTCAGTTACCCAAACCCACAAAAATCTCTTAAGCCATTTGGACTTGAGTTTTCCATTACCTGGCACATGGAGACTCTCATTTGCCACAGGACTGAGAGCCCTTGCTCGCCTGGGGAGAGACACCCTTGTTTTGAACGTTGCATTTGCTTCTGGGCCCCGGTCTTTTAGAGGCACCTCAAGGATCTGCAGTGTGGCTGATGAACAGCTGCTAGACTGGGTAGGCGTATGGGATCCAGGTTTAAAAAGAATCTCCAATGAGGGTGATGATCCACTTTTATGTATGGGTGCGTAATAGCACTTCTTTCAATGGAAAAGCTCACCACATAACATTTTTAAAAGGACAAGGTTTTGTGGAAACGCTGAGTTGTTAACTTCCCAGGAGCACGTGTTTTGCATGAGATAAGATGTCCTGGTAGCTGCCATGAACATGCTGGGAATAGCAAGAGAAAATTCTCACAAAGGCACAGAATGATGTGAATATGAATAAAAAGCTGTTTTGTCTAGTCATCTTGTGAGAGGAAAACCCAGATGCCACAAACTGTCATCATTCCAGTGTAGAAACAGCCACTGGGGTGTTGTTTTCATAAGTTGCTGTCACACCGTGGCCCTTGAGGGAGTATGGAGAGTGGCTTGTCCGGGAGATTTCCATCTGGGGAGCAGTACCCCTCGCGCGTTGGCTCATCCATCCTGCCACGCTATGGAGCTTTGGTGGGAGGAGACCTCTGGCCATGTCACAGCTCATTCCACGCCTTCCAAGGGGCTTCTTAGCTTTGATTTTGTTTTTTTGCAGCTTTCGCACTTCCTTCTGATCCTTAAAGCAACAAGCGTGAAACCAGCAGCTCCACTCCCTTGTACCAGGATGCTACGGAAACAAACAAATGAAATGAGCTGTGGGTCTTGGGCAGGGAATCCCTAGTTAGCAGTAGGCTTGGCTTCTGGAACACAGAGGCCTCAGAACACACTGGCTCAGACAAAGTGGATGTTTATTTTTCACTTAATAGCTGGGAGGTGGGCAGCTCTCTCCATGACGTCACCCAGCAGGACAGGACCCAGCCCTCTGTCTTGTTGCTCCACCACCCCATGGGTGTTGTCTTCATCTTCATGGTGGAAGCTGGTCCCCCAGCACCCAATCTTTGTTCCAACCTGCCCGAAGAGGGGAGAGAGAGCAATTTCTTTAAGGAAGTGATGAGGGAGGTGCATATATCACTTCTGGTCATATCCCATTACCTCAGACTTCATCACGTGACCACACCTAGATGCAAGGCATCCCTGGGGAGTATGGTCTTTAGCCGGATGGCCATGAGCCCCCATAGCTAAAAGGAAGGGTACTGGGAACAAGGACAATTAGATTCTCTTCTGTGACGCTTCTCTGTCTGCATCTATGGAGTGAGGTCCACAGGATCGCTCACAGTCCCTGCCTCAGCCTCTCTGAGCCTCTGTGCCTTCATCTGTGAAACAGAAATAACCAAAGTGCCGACCTCAACGACACATGAGAAAGGACTTTGCCCACCACCCACACAGAGTTGGGTACTCAGATGGGAGCTGCCATCATGGCTGTTTTCATTCAGCCAATCAACAAATAGGTCTTGAGTGTCCACTATGTGTTCTGCAGTGAAACCAAACCAAAGTCCCCATTCTCAGAGCTTACATTCTAGTGGGGGGACAGCAGTGCACATGGGGAGAATTGTCACCTCTTCTGACCACTCTCTCCCTGGCTGTCAGTGTTACTAAACATGGGATTTCCAAGTTGGGGCACTCTGCAAGAGTCTTCCAGGTGGCTTCTTATAGTTAGTGGTAGAGCCCAAGTGAGATGCATTTCTGCTGATAAATGTGAAAGCCATGCAATAAAAACCAGGTAGCACCCCACTTGTCCCCTTGTCCCTATTTTTAAAGTCACTGTTTTCTCCATTCTTTTTATGAGGGCTATTTTTTCTTTTAATGGTAGCAAGTGGAAGTAGGTGTAGGGAGATAAGTTGTCATGGTATCTTTATAAATAAAGACCAACAAATATTAAAATCCTTCAATTACTATTTCTTAAGCATCTTTCTCATGCTAAGTTTCTGTATAAGTGATGGAAATAAAATGGAGCCCACCACGAGGGTCAGAGGGGAACACACACCAGCAATTACAATACAGGGCAGTAGGTGCTGCAGTAGGGGTCAGAACCAGCACTGTGGAAGTAGGAAGAGGAGGCACCTGGGCCAGTTGTGGGGCAAGATCAGGGAAGGCTTCCCGGAGGAAGTGAAATCATCAAACAAATCACCACTACCACCTTCATTATCACTGCTCTTGTCACCATTGTCATCACCATCACCACACTTGCTGTCATCATCATCACCATCATCATTGCCATCTCTGCTCCCATCATCATCATCATCACCACTATGATCACCACTGTCTTCATCTTCATCACCACCATCATCATCACCACCATCACCATCATCACCATCACCATCATCATCACCATCATCACCATCACCACCATCACCATCATCACCATCACCGTCATCACCACCATCACCATCATGATCATCACCATCATCACCACCATGATCACCACTGTCTTCATCACCTTCACCACCATCACCACCATCACCATCATCACACTCACTGTCATCATCATCACTGTTATCTCTGCTCCCACCATCACCATTACCACCACCATCATCACCACCGTCATCATCTCCATCATCACACTCACTGTCATCCTCACTATCATCATCATCTCTGTTCACACAATCACCATCATCACCAGTATGATCACTATTGTCTTCATCACGTTCACCACCATCACCATCATCACTATCATCCCATTTACTGTTATCACCATCATCATTCAGTGTCATCATCACCCAGTGTCACCACCACCATCACCATCATCACCACCATCACCATCATCACTATCATCCCATTTACTGTTATCACCATCATCATTCAGTGTCATCATAACCCAGTGTCACCACCGCCATCACCATCATCACCACCATCACCATCATCATACTCAACTGTCATCATCATCACTGTTATCTCTGCTCCCACCATCACCATCTTCACCACCAGTCACCACTGTCCTCACCATCACCATCATCACCATCATCACCATCAACATCATCACCATCATCATCACCATCACCATCACCACCATCACCGTCATCACCATCATCACCATCACCATCACCATCATCATCATCACCATCACCACCATCACCATCATCACCACCATCACCATCATCACCACCATCACCATCACTCTCCTGGTCACCATCATCGTGACTGGCATTCATCAAGTACCTTCTGTGTGTGGGGCCCTGTGACAAACCCTTTGATGTGCTGTCTTACTGACTTCTCCCCATGGCCCCATGAAGTCAAGTTATTATTCTCATTTTAGAGGTGAGAAAAATAGGCTCATAAAGGTTAAACAGCTTGACCAAGGTCACACAGTGAGTTTGTCCGTGTGGGACTTGGGATTCAAGCCCAGACTGTTTGCTCTGGAGCCTTGTTTTACTGACCACATTCTAAGGGCGGGTGGGAGTTGGCTGGGCAGGTTGGGATCAGGAACATTTCGGGAAGAAAGGGTCACAGGCACGGGGCCCAGAGGTGGCAGATGGCTGGGTGTTTGGAGTCTGTGCGTGAGGGGCGAGAGATGAGGGCGGGGGGGCAGAGTCCACTCTACAAGCCCCTGTTGGTTGTGTCCAGCATTTGGATCCTGTGATGCCAGCAGGAGGAAGACAGGACAGAAGAGGCAGGAATGACTGGATTGTGCTGTGGATCACCACAGTCGCCAAGTGGACAGTGGCGCTAAGAGGGGAGACTGAGGCAGGGAGACAGCAGTTGGTGGAGGGGGAGGCATCTGAAGTAGACCACCTCCCACATTTGAGAGGCGTGGGGCTGAAAGAAGAAGGACGCCCCATGTGCTTTTGGGGTCCCCTCAGAGTCCCCTTTGTTTGGGGCCGTGATCCCATAGCCTTCAGATGAATTCACCATCTGATGATATCTCTACCTTCTGTGTATTTCCTTGGGGGAGGCTGAAGAAAAGGTCCACATGAGGCCAGAGGTGGCCTTTGGAGGACTATGACCTTGTAGAGCCCAGGACAAGAGGGGTCAGAGGCCAGTGCTCCCGAGTGCTCCCGTGCTGTGGCCACTGGACCCTCGAACCTGGTCCTGCAGTCCAGGGAGAGTGCACCACATCTGAGCCACTCCTCTCGAGGCTAAGGTTCAGGCCTCGGCGGGGCGGATCAAGGTTTAGGGGTGCCTGAGCTCCCAGGGTATTAAGGTGGCCCCTTGGGCATCTTGCCCCTCAGGGAGCTCACAATCTACTCAGGAGCAGATGCAAAAACACCCACTCCGTTCCGTGCTCCCTACTGCTGTCCCCTCCTCCCCGGAGGCTGCCGCATGGCTCAGTGACTTTCCTAGAGAACAGGGCCATCATGTCCAGAGCTGAGGGCCTCATCATGGCCAGAACCCCAGTCCCACCAGCCCAGTGTTGGTGGTGAACAGGCAGCCCCCCTGGGGACAGGCAGGAGGCCTTTTTGGGGGACGCTGTGGGTGCCCCAGTGTGGGTCCATCTGCCGGTCTGCCTCAAGGGTCTTGGGCCACCTGTTCTAAGAATTGAAATTTCCTGTCGTCCCGCTCTTGAGGTTTGGAGGGATCTCTCTGGAGCTGGAGTCAGGAGCTCTGGGTCCTGGGCCTGGCTTTACCACCGGCTGGCTGGGTGAGGTCGAGCCAGTCCCTCCCTTCTCGGGGCCTCAGTGCCTTTTTAAGAAACAAGGGCTTGGCCTCAGAAGTCCTCTGAGGTCCCTTCCAGCTGAGGGGCTGTATGGTTCTCCAGAGCTCCTAGAACCCCAGCCACCGAGGCTCAGACAGATGGGCGGGCCAGCTCCGAGTCAGCCCGAGACCCCACTCCCAGGTGGGTTGTGCATTTGAGGACTGAGACCTCAGGGCAGACCCGGAGGCCTGGCACGCGTTCAGTTGTCCCAGATGGAGGATTTTTCTGCTTCAATTATCTTCTTTGCAGGTTTTGGGTTTTCAGACAGGGCTGGCAGCTTGGCTGAGTCACGGTAACTATTTCTGAGCTGGCTAGAAGCACGCGTGGAGGACCTCGGGGTTGAAAATCTGTTCTTCTCCTTCCAGTATCCAGAGTCTGGATGACTTCAAATCCAGAGAAACAGCCTCTCTCTGGGTCCCTCGTGGCCAGCCATCACGAGCACCTCGCTCGCACCTGTCCACCCTGCAAAGCGTGATGAGCCCGCGCAATTCACATGGTTGGGTTTACTGATTAATTTCTCCGCAGCCCCCACGCCTGGACCTTGGGCGGTGATGGGTGTGCAGTGAGTGCTCCCAGCCCCGGGGAGAGGCTCTCCTCCGTTCTGGACGTCTGAGAAAACCAGGCAGGAGGAGCCTGATTTGCGCTGCTTTATCATTAAGTCAATGTACCTATTTGGGTTTACTTGACAATTTTTACTTTTCATACCTTGATGCACACGTCGGAGCCGTGCTCTGGGTGATGATCATTTCCTGGGCAGGCCACATGCTGTGATGAAAGTTTCTTTCTCAGACGTGCCCCCTTACAGGTCCCTGGTGGGTCTGTCACTACTGGCCGACCCTAAGGGGTGATTGCCTCCCCTCCCGAGAACCCCAGTCCTTCCACCTCCCTGCCTGCACGGGCCCCCTAAGTCCGGGTGCCCCAGCCACCCTGAGGCCTTCTCTCCCTGCTCACCCCGAACATCACCGCCCTGGAGATGAGGCTTGTGTTCATAGCTGCAGCCCCTTGCCTAGGATCGGCTTTTTCTGGAGGGTGGGGGGGTTCCCTCTCCCTTCTCTAACCTGGCTCCCGCCGCCAGCCAGCCTCCTGCTGTTTCAGGCGAGCACTTGTTAGAGCGGCCAAAGGTTGTTTTTTTTTTTTTTTTTTGCACTGACAAAGCTATCTGGACACAGCACTGCAGTTACTGAGCAAAATTAACACTAGTTTCTTCTGTGCTGAGAAATCCCGAGGCACACGTGCCTGCCCATCCTTTTGAGGGCCTGAAGGGGGAGATGGGCATTTGAGGACACGGGGGACATACCGAGGCTGCCGGACAGGCCACGGTTGTGAGCAGAGGATGCCGTGAACACCTGCTTCCCCCCAGCCTTGGACAATGGGTCATCTTTTGGTGGGAGCCTGGGGCCGGTGCCCTAGGCTGACTTGATTTCTCTCATTCTCCCCAGCAGTCAGGGATTTCATCTGTGATACTGAGCAAGAAAGTCCTTTGATATCTCTGGCCACGGATGAGCAGAAAAACGGGCTCATCGATGCCGATTTGTTGACCGGCGGGCGCGTGAGCACAGACTGGGGCTGGCTTCTTGCAGCCTGCGTTCCTCGGCCATCTCTGCTCCAGTACAGAAACCAGGCCAAGCGCCTGGGGAATGTTCAGCTTTTTGTTGTGGGAGGAGGGGAGAATCAGAAGAAAGTCAAATGCTCCTTCGGGACTGGGAGCCAAGAGAAGGGGGGCAGGGAGGCTGGTGGGGCTGGCGGAGGCTCGGCCACACTCGGGCGCCTGCCCATCCTGAGGCTGCTGCTGGGAGGGAAGGGGGTGGCCAGGGATGGGGGGACCCTGCTGTCCCCCACCATTCTGCTGTGGGACCCCCTGGGCCCCAAGCCCAGTGGACGGAGCTGACTGGAAGGAGATGGGCTGAAAAAAGGGCTCGCTTGGGAAGGGCACTGGGTGCCAAGCGGAGGAGAAAGGTCTCTGGAGTGTTGGTTGTCTCACCGTCTGCGAGAACACCTCATGCATTCCATATTATCAGAGAGTGAGCTGTTTTTCCTAAGTGACTTTTCTAGAGAACTGAGGCTCCTCCACCAAACTTGAACAATTGAATCATCGATGGTGTGTGTCCATCCGTTGGTGGACACTCGGGTTATTTCTGCCTTCGGGCTGGTGTGAATAATGCTGCTGTGAATGTGGGTGGACTCGTGCTTTCTTTGGCAAATGGCTTTTTACTTTTTTATTTTTTTAAGATTATTATTTATTTGAGAGAGAGAGCACAAGTGGGAGGGGCAGAGAGGGAGAGAGAATCTTCAAGCAGACTCCCCGCTGAGCGCGGAGCCCAATGTGGGACTCATTCCCATGACCCATAAGACCGTGACCTGAGCCGAAACCAAGAGTCGGACGCTCAACCGACTGAGCCACCCAGGAGCCCCTGCAAATGACTGTTTAAAAATGCTTTTTCTTACTGCAGAGGTATATTAATTAAAAAACATTTTAAAAATGTAGGCAAGTTAAAAGAACATGAATTGTCCATAATCCTGCCATCCAGGGAAACTTTTGGCATATATGTATACATATATATATGCCAAAATATATATATATGTATATATATATATTTACATTTTGGTATATGCCCTTGTGTGTCACTTAGGAATGCATATATGCACCTAGTTTCTAAAAACAGGATTTCATATTCAAACATATACCATTTTGAGGGGCGCCTGGCTGGCTCAGTCCATTAAGCATCTGCCTTCGGCTCAGGTGTGATGCCAGGGTCCTGGGATAGAGTCCCGCATCGGGCTCCTTGCTTGCTGGGGAGCCTGCTTCTCCCTCTGCCTACCACTCCCCACTGCTTGTGCTCTCTCTCTCTCTGACAAATAAATGGATGTAATTTAATAAATAAATAAATACACAAAAATTAAAAAAAATCTTTGCCAACTTGAATGGTAAGGAATAACATCTAGGTTTGAAAAGTGTGTATTTCTTTGAACGTTTTTTGATATATGTCCGTAGGCCATTTGTGTTCCTTCTTTTGGGAATTGCTTATTCATGACCTTTGTGTATTTTTTTCCTTGGGGGAATTAATATTTTTTTTATTAATTTGTAAGAAATCTTTTTGTATCAAGGATGTAACTTGTTTGCCGTATCGACTGCAAACAATTTGTTCCTGGTTTGCCCTTTGCCTCTCGGTTTTGCTTTTAGTGCTTGTTGATGTGAAAAAAAAAAAAAAAGCATTTTGTTTTCATGTAGAGACATTTCTAAATGTTTTCTTTTAAACATCTACATTTGGTGTTATTCTTCGCAACCCATGCTTCTCTGAGATGTTACAGCTATTTGTCTACATTTCTGTTTATCCCAACACGTTCATACTTAATTTTCCACACTTAAATCTCAAATCCTTTCCTAAAATGATCTGATGACTCATGTGAGCTAGAGAATCCAATCTTACATCTTCCTGACGTTGTCCTTTCCCTACCGGTTCAAAACACTCCCTTTACCATGTGTTAATTCTTGCATATTTTTGGTTCTGTTTCTGGAGTGTTTTTTTTTTTTTTTCTGTCCAATGATATGAATCTATGTTCTGTTGCCAGTTCCACACTGTTTTAATATATTAATTATTTTAGGGCATGAATCCCATGATTACAAAATTTCTTGGCTGTTCTCTTGCATTTTATTTCCAGATGAACTTTAGAATGATTTGGTCAACTTGGAAAAAAAAAATCCTCTGCGATTCTGATTGAAATTTCACTACATTTCTAGATGAATGTAGAGGGAATTGGAATCTTTATAATATTGGATCTTCTCATTTGCAACTTCAGTGTGTCCGTCAGATATTGTTTCACATGGTTTTCTCATGTGAAGTTTATACTTGGGCATTTTGAGATGTTTGCAGCCAAGGTGGCATTTTCCACTATACTTTCTAATTGTTTGCTTTTAGCATATATAAAAGAAATTGCTTTTCATGTATTTATTTAGTAATTGGACTGCTCACTAAACTGTGGGACTGTCTTCCTGAGTTTCATGGGTAGACCATCATAGCATCTTGGTGGAGCCTTCTGTCTCTTTCCAGTGTTTCTGCTGTTCATTCTCTTTTCTTATCTTGTTGCATTGGCTACACCCTCCAGAACAACTTTAAGTAGTAAGGATGACAGCAGGTATGCTTATCTTAATTCTGACTTAAGTGGGAATGTCTAGCGTTTCAAACTTTTCTGCTTAAAGACTGTTCAAGGCAATCTAATCGTATTTTGATGTTTCAGAGGCATCGTTAGTACATAATTTAAAAGTATGCTATATTGTAGTAATATCACCAGGGATCAGTGGGTCTTGCATATCTGTTTGACTTGTAGGTCCCAGACTTCTATTTTTCTCTCACCTTCATTCTGTCTCTCTCTTGCATTACGGACTTACTGAAACGTTGTTGTATCTTCTCTCTTGTTCCAAAGCTGTCTGTTATCAATTATTTCTGCTGTCACTGGGTCTACATCCAAAAGTTATCCCTCTCCCTGTTTCTTTTTTTAAACCATTGTTTTAATTGAAGTCATAATCCATGAGCATGGAAAACATTTCAAGCACTACAGAAGTAAAAATTCAAAAGCAGAAAATTCAAACATCATAATAAAAAGTATCTCCCTCTCACACCAAATGCTTATTCACTCTGAAAAAGGGAATGTTTTGTATCCTTCCAGTTATGTTTGGTGCTTGTACCAGGACATATGTGAATACATATCCTTGTGGGCTTTTTAAAATACAAATCGAGGGGTGCCTGGGTGGCTCAGTCGTTAAGCATCTTCGGCTCAGGTCGTGATCCCAGGGTCCTGGGATCGAGCCCCCGCATCGGACTCCCTGCTCAGCGGGAGGCCTGCTTCTCCCTCTCCCACTCCCCCAGCTTGTGTTCCCTCTCTCGCTGTCTCTCTCTCTGTCAAATAAATAAATAAAATCTTTAAAAAAAAAAAAAAATACAAATCGAAGCACACCATCACACAATTAAGCACATTTTCTCACTTACTATATTGTGACAGTCTTTCTAAATCAACATGTATGAATCTCTTATTATGCTGTTCAATGGAGGTAACAGAATTTATTTGTACAGTCACCGAGGTACTTAGGTTTCCCCGTGTTTTGCTGTAACAAAAACAGCTACACTGAACATCTGTATAAGCCTTTTTGCTCGCCTCTTCTGATTTTCTGCTCCTAATCTCCTTACTCTGATTTCCACAAGAAAGGGCATAGGTGAACTATTGAAAACTGAATGTAAACGGAGAATAGATAGGTTCCAAATGAGGGTCTGATGATTCTCTTGAACAAAACAAATGAATTTTAGTCAAGGACTTTGTGTTGTTTTTTGCAACTCTAAAGCAGACCCTTTGCTCATTTCTTCATTGTCACCTGGCCTTGTTGACTTCTGAGTTTGCCAGATAAATGGTCCCTCCCACTCCCACGCTCACAGGTGAGGTTGATGCCACCTGGCCATGTGACCTGCATCCACCACAGCGGTCATTTAGTCTCCGTTAGTTTCACCAGCATCACACACGGGCAAGGTGAGGCTTACCTGGGCATGCAGCACCCCAGGGATGCAGCCAGGTGCCCCAGGAGGCACCTGCGGAGTCTTGAGAGTTACACATCACAGTGAGCTGAACTGCAAGCCAAGGGGGATGAAGGAGGAGCTGTCTTGAAGGATGTGTGGAGAGTCATTGCTGCAGGTGGAAGCAGAGAGACTCTGGCACCCGGCAGGAACCTCATCCTTGAGGCCCATGTGGCTCCAGGCACATCTGGATGCTTCCATTATAGGACCTGGGCTGGTGCAGGCCTTAGGATGCTGCTGGGCGTTTCCAGCCATACCAGCACAGGAAGTAAACAAGCACCATCCCTAACTGGGTTGTGGGCCAGAGAGCTTAGTGAGATGCTGCTGAGAATGGAGGTGTGGGGGGGGTTAGGGTGTTGAGATTGATGGGCAGTTTTTCTCTTGCTTTTCCCTCGGTGTTAACCACTTAATGTTCGTTTCCTTTCTGATTCCAAAAGCAATGTGTGTTTTTTGAGACATCTAAGAAAATACAGAAAAATACAAAAGGAAAAAATGATCTGAAATCCGTCTAGAGAAAACACCAATAACATTTTGGCATACATTCTTCTGGTATTTCTTTTTCTTCCTTTATATGTACATGAATCTTTAAGGGCGATAGAATTATCCATATTGTTCTGTAATCTAGGCTTTTTATGTGCTTCATCGGGTATGTTTTTCCATGTTATTAAATATTTTATAACATCATTTCAATAGTTTCATATAGTCTTACTTTATGAGTATAGGATAATTTATTTAAAACCAAGCCCGTAATGTTAGAAACTTAAGCTGTTTTTATTTCTTTTTCTTCTTCCTTCCCTCCCTCCCTCCCTCCCTCCCTCCTTCCTTCCTATTAAAAAATTTTTACAATGAACGTCCTAGATGTATATTTGTGTAAATTCATAAATTCCTAGAGGTGAAATTTCTGGGTCAAAGAATAAGCATATTTAAATTTAACTTTGCTCTCCAAAAAGATGAAAGCAATCATGTTTCCACCAGAAATCTAGGAGAATGCCTTAAACTCTTGCCCAATAGTTACCATTTTAAAAAAAAATCTTTGCCTATATATTAGGCAAAATAATTATCACGTACATATATTTTTTAAGTAGGCTCTGCACCCAGCGTGGGGCTCAAACTCATGACCCCGAGATAAAGAGTCATACGCTCTCCCAACTGAGCCAGCCAGGCACCCCACACGTATCATATTTTCTTTTTTTTTTAAATTATTATTTATTTTATTTATTTATTTTTATTTATTTATTTTTATTTATTTTTATTTATTGAGAGAGAGAATGATAGAGGGAGAGCATGAGAGGGGGGAGAGTCAGAGGGAGAAGCAGACCCCCGCTGAGCAGGGAGCCCGATGTGGGACTTGATCCCGGGACTCCACGGTCATGACCTGAGCCGAAGGCAGTCGCTTAAACAACTGAGCCACCCAGGCGCCCCCATATCATATTTTCTAAAGTTGAATTGTTTCTTTCCTGAATTTTAATCAACGTTATTTTAAAACATTAACATAGAAAAAATGTGAAGAACAAAAAGTAACTGAGTAATCCTTTTCTACCTAGAAATAATCACCACTAACATACTTCCCTGTGTCTTTAAGTTCATGCTTTTGCCCATCTGGGGGGCCTTCCCTACCAGTTTCCAACTTTTGAGATGCCCTATCTGTTTTTCAGAGTCTATCTGAAGCCCTCCTTCCCCCATCAAGTCTCCTTGGTTCTCCACAACCAGGCATTTTCTCTCCGTTAAATTCATGATGTCTTGCCTGCATTACATTCATACCTGACTACATTTATTGCATCCTGCTTTTCTATTAGTTATGTTCTTGGAGATCATAAGCTCTCCGAGGGCTAGGACCATCTTCCGCGTCTGCGACCCTAGCATCATCAACCCAGTGGTGTGTGGCTCCTAGTAGGGACCTCAATAAATACTTGCTAGGTGGAGTTAAGTTGAATATGGGAGGACCAAGGGATCAGGTTCTAGCTCAGGGAGTTGGTTGGCATGACTCTTAAGACCAGACACGGATTCGGCTTCATCCCTTTCCTGATTGCAGAATTCTCCATATTTGTGGTGCGTGTTCCAGAGAGGGACTTGTTGTTCCTACGAATTGCACACTTGTGTTTGTTGGCTTTTTGCATCAGCCAGTGCCAGCCCAGTGACATCTGGCACTCTTGGCTAAAGGCCGGGCCCTTGGGACACTTATGAGCAAAGAGTTACTGAGGGGGGGGGCAGCCATGCCTAATGCAGCCCAGGGCCCATGACGGTCTGGCCAGGTGAGTAGAGAACTTAGCCTCATCTCCTGTAACACGGCTCAGCTTTGGATTTCATCCTGCACCCTGGCTGCGTAGGAGGCTGGAAGACCCAGCCATGCAAGACACTGAGATCATCCCTGCTGCACCTTCTTGTTGGGGGTTTGTGACCCGTCTCTAAGACATGAGAGGAAATAATAAACGTGACAAGGTGCTCGACCTCATTAGTCATCAGGGAAATGCAAATTAAAACCACAAGGCACTCCCACTGCATACCCACCAGAGGGGCTAAAATGAAAAGGAATATCAGGGATTGGTGAAATGCTTTGCAGGCAGGAGTACAAACTGGTACAAGCATTTTGGAAGACTGGCTTTATCTACTAGAGCTGATGTGTACACCCTTTGACCCAGCAGTTCCACTCATGGGTATATACTGACCGGAAAAGCGTCCATAGGCTTACCGAGAGCCATGTATTAGGATGTTCATAGCAACATTATCTGTAACAGTCCGTACCTGCCCATCAACAATAGAATAGAAAAATAAATTGCGATACCGCAGACGTTGGAATGCCATACGAAGAGTGAGCGCGAATGACCCACAGCGACACGCAGCAGGTAGCCGAACCTCACAAACCATAATGCTGAATAAAAGAAGCCAGACGCACGCTGCATGATTCCACTTGTGTAAAGTGTAAAAATGGGCAAAGCTGATGTACGCTGTTAGGAGCCAGGATATTGGTGATGCAGGTTGGGTGGAGGGTAGTGACCTTGGGAGAGAGGGTGACATGAGGGGGCTTCTGGGGAGCGGGGAACGTTCTGGTTCTCCATCTGGGTGCTGATTTCATGGGTGTGCTCAGTCTGTGGAAATTCCATGAGCCCTGCACTTATGTGAGCAATTTTCTGACAAATATTCTATGTCAAGAACAAGTTAAAAAGTAATTCATGGAGGGGCCCCTGGGTGGCTCAGTCGGTTGAGCGTCCAGCTCTTAGTTTCGGCTCAGGTCATGGTCTCATGGGTCGTGGGATCGAGCTGCACATTGGGCTCCGTGCTCAGCGGGGCGTCTGCTTGAAGATTCTCTCTTCCTCTCCCTTTCCCCCTCCCCCCTAGAATAAATAAATAACATCTTTTTTTAAAAAAAAGTAGTTCATGGGGAATATACCCAAAAGAGTTCATGGCAGGGACTTGAGCAGCTATTTGGCACACGCGTGTTCAGAACAGTGTTATTCACAACGGCCAAAGGGTGGAAGTGACCCAGGTGTTCTTGGATGGATGAATGGCTAAACAAACTGAGGTATCTATACCCAGTGGGATACGATTCAGCCTTAAAAAGGAAGTTCTGACACCTGCTAGAACGTGTTGCAACCTTGAAGACATGATGCCAAGTACAATAAGCCGGCCCCGAGAGGGACAAATGTTGCATGATTGCCTTACGGTGAGGTACGCAGAGTAGTCAAGTTCACAGGGACAGGAAGTAGAATGGTGGTTTCCAGGGCTTGGGGGGAGATGGAGCGATGGGGAGTCAGTGTTCCGTGGGGACAGCGTTTCAGTCGGGGAAGATGCAAGGGTTCTGGAGACGGACGGTGGGGACGGTTGCACATCGTGCGGCGTGAATGTACTCAGTGCCTCTGAACTTCACGCTGAAAGCTGGTTAAGGTGGGAGGGTTTCTGTTGTGAATGTGTTACTGCATTAAATAGCTGCAGCTCACGATGGATAGCGGGACGTCTGCTCTGCGGAGGGGCCGGGCTGAGCCCCAGGCAGGAGGTGCTGCAGCCACGCCCAGGAAGGGGGCTCCGAGCGCAGGGGGGGCTCCTCCACCTCTGGAGGAGGTTCTGAGCGGTGGAGGGGGCCCATTGACCTTGGAGGCAGCACGAGGGTCAGACCAGCGGGCACGCGGGCCATTGTCTGAAGCCAGCACCGCGCTGCTGTCAGGTCCAGGGGACAGGAGACTTCAGACGGGCGATTTGGCCTGAGGACGGGCAGGATTTCCCCTGTGGGCTTTATTCTGTGGAGTGAAAGTTGGAACCACCACGGAGCTGGCGTGACAGCCAGGGGCTGCTGACTGCAGGACATGCAAAGGCAGGCAAATCCCGGCACCCCAAGGGCCGCGTGGCAGGGAGCGCCTCCGAGGGGGCAGGGCCGGGGCGGGGGGCACCCCGGGCCGGTGGCGTGGGGGGGGGGCTTGCAGAACGCATGCTTCCTGAATGCGCCAGAACCCAGGGCAGCTGCGTGGTCAGGTGTTATGTTTTGAATGTCCACTTTGGAACGGGAAGGCGTGTCGTTAACACTGTTACCAGCAGGGACAGGCTTCCCAGAAAAGCCGCCTCCCGACACCTGGACTTCGGGGCCCGCCCTGGCCGGTCAGCTCAGGCCACTCTGCCTGCCCAGGCTTGCCCTCCAGGTGGCCAGCTGCAGACCCGGGGCCTTTACTGGAGCTATCCGGGGCCTGGTGTGTTTGCCTGGTGGCCCAGGAAGCCCGGGGAACATTTTTGGGCTGAGGAAAAATGCTCCCAGCTGTCAGGTAAGGGTAGGAGGCATGAATCCAGAATAATTTTTCCTGCTGAGACAGTTTTGTTATAAATCTGTAGAGACGTGGGAGTTCCTTGGTGCTCGTGATATCAATCCTGGCGTCTATGTGGAGAGTGGGGTGGGGGTGAAGCCTCCACGCTAAGGAGCAACGGGATTTGCCCCTAAAAGGTTTTCTTGAGTTCCTTGGGATCTGCGTGCACGCTCTCTGTCCATCTCTTCATGCTCTTGATAGAGAACAGCCAACCTGTCTCGGCTTCTTTAGGAACTATGGGATTCCTCCTCACCCCCAGAACCCATGGCTGGGGAGGTGAATGGATGGTGGGCAGACCTGCCTCGTGTTGTAATCAAAGCATGCTAGGCTGGGTCTGGGGCAACCAAGAAATCTTCTAGGCCGGTGCTCCCCGAAGTGTGTTCTCAGGGTACCTGGGCGTCACCTGGGAACGCGTGAGCAAAGCAGATTATTGGGCCCTACCTCCCACCCACTGAAGACTGCCAACTGGCCTTTTAACGAGATTCTCCAGCTGATTCACATGCACCTCAAAGTTTGGGAAGCGCTAACCGGGCCACACTTCCTGGCCCAGGGATATAAAGTGGCTGTCTGTGACCCCACAGGTCGTTAACCGCAGGGGGGCAGCCCCCTGCCCGCCGTGTAGGTGAGATGGGGCAGCAGAACCCCACTCTCGGAACTAAGGATTTGTGCCTGGGTGAATCCATTTGTGTTTTGTGACCCTGGGAGGGGTGGGAGTTTTGGGCGAGCTGTTGTCATGGGGAGATGCTAGCCCTGCGAAAGTGGAGAGCGGCCCCACAGTGAATGCGCAGAGCTGAGGGCCCCAAATGCTGCGGGCCTGGTTCCTAGGACCAGGTTGCTCTGTGATCACTGACATTTTTTTTTTAAAGATTTTATTTATTTATTTTAGAGCGAGAGGGAGAGAGTGCGCAGGCAAGGGGAGGGACGAGCAGACTCCTCGCTGAGCGCAGAGCCCACGCGGGGCTGGATCTCATGACCCTGAGATCTTGACCTGAGCTGAAACCAAGAGTCGGACGCTCAACCTACTGAGCCACCCAGGCGCCCTGACATTGCAAAACAAGCTTTTTTCTGTCATCATGGTCACCATCATCCCAGCACTGAGCCTTTATTGAGCGCCCACTGGGATCCCCACACTGTGTTTAACAGGTAGATTATCTCCTTGTCCCATCTGCCCTGAACAGGTCTCACTTTGAACCTAGGAAACCAAGGCTCAAAGGACAATCGTGGTCACTCACCTTGGTAACAGAAGAGATGGAATTTGGGCCGAGGCCCAGGTGAGCCCAGCACCACACTTACTTATACTCGGGAGGTCAGGCAAAACTGCAGTGTGACAGTCCCCAATTTCCATGATTGTGGGGCAGAAGTTCTCCTGTAAGTGCCAAAATTGGTGTAGTTATTATTACCATATGTTGAATTGCGTCGAGGCATTTTACAATATAAACACTAATGTCTGTATTAGTTTCAGTTTCCACACGCATTTTAATTGTGTTTTAATTAAAGACTGAAGTGGAAATCCTATATATCTTGGCCAGTTGAAAGAAAATCCTAAATATTTGCTCAAATAAAATGTAATTTATGCTGTTCTAAAAAAAAAATGGAAAGGACACGTGGATACTGTGGCCCCCGTTGTGACTATTTCCAGATTATACATTTTAAGAGAAAGAGGAAGTTGGGGATGGGGGGGTGGGGGACCCTGTGTAACCATGGAGACACGAGATCATGTGTGCAGCTCCTTCAGCTGGGAACGGGACATGGATGCCCGCGGTATGGCGGAATTATCCTACCTTTTGTACAGGTTGGGGTGGCCTTGGTGATTGGTTTATTGTATGTTTAACCTCTGGTGGGTGGTGGTTGGCAAACTATGGTCCACGGGCAAAATCCAGCCTGCCACCTCTTTTTGTAAATAAGGTTTTATTAGAAAGCAGCTACACCCACTCATTTACATACCGTCCAAGGCTGCTTTCAGACTGTGACACTGGAGTTAAGTCGTTGTGATGGAAATTGTATGGCGGGCAGAGCCCCAAATATCTGCTGTCTGGTCCTTTACAGTAAAAAAGTTGGCCAGACCCTGGTCTAATGTTCATGTTTCGGATGGTTCCTAAATTTTCTTCCTGCTGTAGGTCGTACATGCTCGAATCCCCCTCCTTTATTCATCAGAAGTGGTTTGATCCCAGCGGTGAGAACTCTTAGCTCAGGGGCCGTCGGCTCGTGAGAAAAATGTCATCAAAGACCACAGGCTTGATAAAAAAAAAAAAAAAATTCAGTGAATTTGCGTGGGTCAGGGTTCTTAGCTGCAAATAACAGAATCCACAACCTCAAGCAGAAGGGGATTTGTTAGAGTTTAGTACCTCTTGGAGGTGCCAGAAGTGCTGTAGGAAGATTCTATGTGGACTTGTAGGAGCTGAGTCCCCCCAAACCACCCCCGGAATGGCCACCAAGGGACCTGCTGCCTCTGCCACATGCCGTGGAGCGGTTGAGAACCACAGTTCTTTGGCACAGCCCACCCCGTGAATGGACGCTCCCACCCAGGCTCTCTCCCCGCCAATGCACACTGAAGCCTGATTGGTAGAACACAGGTCACACGCAGAGTCTAGCTGCAAGGGAGTCTGGGAAGGGTTTCCTGCCCTCTAGCCCCTGGGTGCTGATCAGGCAGTCCACAGTACATGGCACTACCACCTTGGTAGCTTTGCCTTGGAAGGTAGATATTTCACTTTCTATATTGAAATCTGAGCACTTAAGACATTATTCAGGAAACATGGCAAATGAGACTGGCCCAGAGTGCCCGAGAGAGCAGGCCTAGTATGCTATGGAGGGGGTTCTCAGACCCATCTCCAAATTCCACCCCTCCGTCTTTCAAGGCTCTGCTCCCACCTCCTCCGGGACGCCTTCCCAAAGTGGAAGTCTCTGTCCTCCGCCTTCTGGGAACACTTTATCTCTTATTCTCCAGGAAGTTACGATGTTTTCCCTCATTTGATAGTTATATGCTTTCCTGTTTTCTCTTCCATGTCTTTGTGACCTTTTTTTGAAGAAGAGAACAGTACCTTATTCTCCATTGAATTCCATTAAACTCCCTTCTTTGCAGAGACAAATCGTGCAACTTAGTCTTTCTGTATTTTTTTCAATGTGCACTACATCTGTGTATCTGTGCATGATACAGGGTGTTGTGTTTTTAAAGATTTTATTTATTTGTGAGAGAGAGAGAGAGAGAGAGAGCACGTGGGGGGGGGGAGGAGCAGAGGGAGAGGGAGAGAATCTCAAGCAGACTCCGCACTGAGTACAGATGCAGGGCTTGATCTCACAACCCTGAGATCATGACCGGAGCTGAAATCAAGAGTCAGACGCCTAACCGATTGAGCCACCCACGAACCCCCAGAGCATTGTTTTTTGAGCTAATGCATTTATCTGAATGCTTTTGCTCAAAGTGTATCATTTTGTAACTTGCTGTGTTTTTGAGAGGGATCCATGTTGCTTTGTAGGGCTGTGCTTCATTCATTTTAAGGCTTATCCCGTATGACATCATATAAAGAAGCTACAATTCATTTATCCGTTTCCTACTGATGGCCATTCACTCTTTGCCCCCAGTCAGCTCTGTCTGTCCTTCCATGTGCAATTTCTCTAGGATCGACACCAAGAACTGCGATTGTTTGGCTATTTCCAGCCCTACCAGATACTGTCAGATTGCTGCCCAAGATTGCACCAATTCCCACCAGCTCTGCATGGACATTTTCATTTCCCTCTATCTTAGCTAACACTTGATATCTGATCAGACTTGTATCTTTTTGTCAGTCTGATGGGTGTATTGTTTAAATCTGCATTTGCGTGGTGGTTTTAATTAGCATATGTCTGATAATTAGTGAGGGTGAGCATCTTTTCATGTTTATTGGCTGTTCACATTTCCTTTTCTCTTACATGCATATTCATAGCTATTGTGTGTATGTGTATGTGTTCTATTGGGTTTTCTTTTTCTTCTTCGTTTGTTGGTGTTCTTTATATATTCTGGATACTGATCCTTTGTTGTATGTGGTGCCATTCTTTTTGCCCAGTCTGTTATTCTTTTTCCCTTCTGTTTTCTGTTTTGTTTTGTTTTGTTTTGTATCCCCTGACCTGGTTTTTCTTCATGAAATGCTTGGGTGAGGGCAAAATAATCCTTCCCCACTGGATGCCCCCTGACTCAGAACCTCAGTGTCTACATCAGTGAGAAAACCCCAAATCCCTTTTGGTGCTGCCCCTTGAGGTGGGAAGAGCAGAATTCCTTTCCCATCTTCCCACCTCCTGCATCTGTTTCTCTCCAGCTGCATGAGTTTCCTGCAGCTGTTGTAACAAAATACCGTGAACCGGCTGGCTCAAAACAACAGAAGTGTATTTTGTCACAGTTCAGGAAGCCAGAAGCCTGAAATGAAGGTGTTGGCAGGGTTGTTCCCTCCTGGAAGCTCTGCGGGAGAGTCTGTCCATGCCTCTCTCCTAAATGGTGGTGGCTGCTGGTGACGCCCAGCATCCCTTGACTTGTACATACCTCATCACAGTCTCCACCTCTGTCTTGACATAGCCTTCCCTACTGTGTGACTGGGTGTCTTCTCTCTTTCCCTTTCTTAGAAGGACACCTGTCATTGGATTTAGGGCCCAAATCCAGGAAAACCTCGTATCAAGATCTTTAGCTTTAATAACACCTGCCAACGCCCTGCAAAGGTCACACTCACAGGCACCAGGGATTGAGACATGGACATATCTTTTAGGGGCTGTTCAATCCACTACATTTGGCATACTCCACAAATCCCGGAGAACGACTGTGCTAAAAGCAGGGTGTGTGTGTGTGAGGTAGGGTGCCATGTAGGGAAGGAAAGGCACATTCTAACAGAGGCATTATATTCTATGTGGTGCCATTGCCCCAGAGAGGAAGGGTTGTACATGTTGGGCATTGTAGTTATCAAAGTTTTTCGTTTATTCACAGTCTCAGAAAACAGGCAGTGGGCATACAGGAAGGTGTCCCATTGCATGAGCAGGTATAAGCCAGGTAGAACCTTGGAAGTGGCCATCAACCTGCCCCACACGGGCTACCGTACCCAGTCGAAATGGGTCAGGACTGGACCAAGGGTGAGCTACTCTGTCCCTTCACAGATACTAAACTTGTGTCGATCTTACCCTTTTGATGATACGTAAAGGGAGAACAAACAGGACCCTTAGGAAAGATCGAGCAGAGTCAAGGAAAAAGAGTAGTACCGTTGACTCTCATTATTTGTGGATTCCATATTTGTAAATCTCCCTACTCGCTAAGATTTATCTGTGGCCCCAAGAATAAGACTTCCATGGTCTTTTCCAAGTCACCATGGCACGAGGGTCGCAGTGAAGAATTTGAGTCACCTGATGGGCACAGCCCAGCTGGGGTCAAACAGGGCGATGCTCTGCCTTCTGTTTCAGCTCTCGTTCTGTTAACAAGTGTCCTTTTTGCAGACTACGTGGTGCCACATTTTTTGAATTTTTCTGCTTTTTGTTAGCGATTTCGCTGTTTATGACAGCCCCCGAGGGTGGTGCTGCAGCGCTGCTTGGTGCCTCCTAACCACAAGGAGGCTGCAGGGTGCCTTACGGAGAAAATACGAGTGTTAGATAAGCTTCCTCCAGGCATGAGTTACAGTGATGGTGGCCATGAGTTCGATGCTAACGAATCAGCCACATATACCAAATACGTGTCTTTAAACAGAAACACACATACAACAAGGTTAAGTATTGATCAGTTTGTGAAAAGGCTGTGATCAGTGGCTCGCAGGAACCTGACCTGTATCTCCCTTAGGAGCATAGTTCAGTATTTGCCAACTGAGCGTTCTAGCAACTTCATAGACTGTAACTACCAAAATGTTCACAGCGCCGCGGGTTAACTACACTGGAATTAGAATAAAAGTGAAAGAAAGGATAGAACCACCGTGAATAATGAGAATCAACTGCATCTGAAAGAGCCCACTTCTGAAAATGACTATCCCGCCAGATCCAGGGGCAGATGTCTGGACATCGGCGCCCTCCAATTGCGAGCACACCGCATTCTCTGCTCCACGGGAGCTGAAATTCCTCAGTGGAATGACATTGGGCTGACGTTAAAAGGCAGAATAAGATGGCATATCAGGAAAGATGACAAGAAAACGAAAAAGTTAATCGCAGGAGCGAGATCCATGTAGCATGCAGTGAGGAACAAAAAAACGCCTCCACCAATAGAATATAGTAAAGTGAGCTCTGATAGAGCCGTGAGGTGAAACGTGTATGATTCAGCTATTAAGGTATTGTGTATTATTCATTGACTTACAAAGAGGAAGGGGGGGGGAAGCAGGATTTAAAATAGTATGAGCACACGATCAGTTTTTTTATTCCCATTTTTTAAAAAAAAGGCTTACTTAGAGGAAGGTCTGGGTGACTGTGTTGCTTAGGGTGGGATAAAAGTTACTTTTAGTGTATACTATACATGTTTCTGTACTGTTGGATTTTTTGCAAAAAACGTATTGCTGTATTACTTGAGTTAAAAAAAAAAGTGGGGATAAGGAGAACCACGGTGTTTCCAGTGAAACCTGCGCAGAAACATGTCTTCTCCCTCTCTTGCCTCTCAGGGGTCCTGGTCCTGCCTGCCTATTGGCATCTGTCACATTGCTATCTATACTCATTTGGGTCTGCATCCAGCTCCCTCTTTAGACTCTGAACTGCCGAGGGCAGTCTTAGTATTTCTGGAAGCTGACAGAGTGGGCAGTCCATGTGAGATGCTCAGGGCACCCTTCCACGGGGATGTGGTGGGCATGCAACAGGGAACTGGTGCTCGGGGCCTGGGTGCTAGGGAAAGCATCCCCCATCCTCCGGCTCCTCGCTCCTCGGGTCTGCCGGGCAGCTCTCCCCTCCTCCGGCCTGAACTTCTTCAGGATGGGAACCCTGGCGCAAGGGAGGGGGAGAGAACGAAGAGCTTGACCTGGAGCTCATTCATGGGGGAGGACCAGAGGGTGTGTTGAGACCAAATCAGTAAGTTCAAGGCTTTGGAGAAAACCTTTTTTTTTTTTTAATTTTTTTTTAAAATTTATTCATTTGAGAGAGAGACAGAGAGAACACAGCAGGGGGAGAGGCAGGGAGAGAGGGAGAAGCAGGCTCCCCGCTAAGCTAGGAGCCCGATGTGGGGCTCGATCCCAGGACCCTGGGACCATGACCTGAGCCGAAGGCAGACGCTTAACCATCTGAGCCACCCAGGAGAAAACCTTTTGAGTTTTGGATGGGAGGGTAGGAACTGGAGGTAGCTCCATGGGGTTCTCCAAAGACCCACTATGTTGGCCTCAGCTTGGCCTATGGCCCCAGGCATCCTGCGGACCCGCTAACGGGTTCCCTCTCAGATCTGTGTCTCTGCCGAAGCTGTGTCCTGGTCCACAGAGGCTCTGGAGCTGGACAGATCCCGGCTGCGTCTGGAGCAGGGTTTGATAAATGCTATAAACGCCCCCACTCGAGTGTGCCGGAGTTAATTTAAAAACCAGCTTCGCAAACACAATCAGGAAGCCTCAGAAGGAAAGAAGGCAGGCAGGAGCGAGGTCTGCGCACTGACTCATCTTTCCCCCAGGGGCGGTGACACACGGCTCTGACATTTCCCGCGGCCACAGCCTCCAGAGACAACAGGCCGCGGGGAGGCCTCTGGAGGCCCAGGCAGCCTTGCGGGAGGCTGGCTGCGCCCTGCGCCCAGGGTGCCATGCAGGAGAGCCTGCGGGCCGGGAGCTGGGGCCCGGGAGGAAGGGCCCTCCTGCCTCCCTCCGCGACCAGTCTGAGAATCTTCCTCTCAAACAAAACAAACATGAGCTGATGGGGTGGAGGCCCCAGGGACAGGCTGGGTGGCCCTTGTCTTCAAACTCTCTGCGTTTGTTTCTCCGGGGGACAGATTGGAGACGCGTCGCAGAGATAGAACTTTGCCGCGAGAGCCGCCTGTGGGTCTCATCATCTTATTTGGTGAACCGAGCACATCGCCTCTTGGTGTTGACGAGGGCTCTGTTGTTCTTGGAGGAGAGGCTGTGGGCCTTTCAGACCCTTGTCCACACAGGCAAAGTGTCTGCAGGATGCAGAGCGGTAGAGCGGGTGCTCCTGGGCAGGGGCAGAGCCCCCAGGGGGTTGGGAAGCAGCCCCGGGTGGCCCCCCACCTGCCAACTAGCTGTGTGGCCTCCCCTTCACTGGACCTACACGCCCCATCTTTCGCTCCTGGAGGTCAAGCTGGATGACGGCTGGAGTTTCTGCTAGCTGTCCGGTTGTGCGAACCATGGAAGGGAGCGCCGTGATGGAGGGGGGACTTCCTCCTGAGGCCCCCCCCCCACTCCCCTGCCTCCTTCTCCCCTTCCCCCCTCCCCCCCTCCCCCTCTGGCTCCCTGGCTTGCCCCCTGTTTTATTTCCAAAGCTGAAATTCCCGCCTCTCTGTGGAGCAGAGGAAGACAGGGCCAGAAAACGCTCCCATCCACCACGTTGTCATTGTCACTTTAGAAGGTCCCAGAAGGTCAGCTTCCAGTGCCCTCGCGGCACAGAGTCTTACTTGTACTGCTTGGGCACGGCCCTTTCACAGGGCTGTGGAAAAATACCCCTCGTCCTCCCCAGAAAAGGTGGTAAGAACGGATAATTTCGAAGGCAGACGACAAGTAGAAGGTGGGAGAATATTCTGGTACATTAACGTACTGAGGATGGGATGTAAATATTTTTTGGCGGCGGGCACATCCTGTTTATTTTCTCCTTGATTGAGGATATCTTGTCTGCTTTCAGGAAGGATTTGTGGCCGAGGTACAAGGGGTGGCTTTTGATATGAAAATGTGCATTGTGGCTCCCTGAATGGGGTGTGGGGGAGGGGCTGGGAGCCCCCCCCACCCCACACCCCCACCCCGCCAGGCTGGGCAGAGGAGGGGCCTCGGTGCGGTCCAGCCCGGGGGAAGCTGCAAGGCCTCAAAGGGTGCTTTTAGGAAAGTCTGGATCAGACATGATGTTATAGGAAAAAATGCAGCATCTAAGGCAACCGCGTGTGAATAGAGAGAAAGCCGAGACAGGGCAGGGAGACAGAGAGGACACAGCACAGATTGTCGTGGGGGGTTGGGGGGGGGGGCGGGAAAGGGGCCATGCAGGGGAACGGAGCAAGGATGCTCTGCTCCCCAAGGGAAGGCCGGCCATGGGGGTGGCTGGTGATGCCAGGAGTCAGGCCTGCACATTTCTGGTCTGTGCCCAGCGGAGTGAGCTGTTTCTTCCAGAAGCCTTGCAGCCACCCTCGACCCCCAACGTTTGGGGTCAGGGACAGGGTCAGCCTAACACCCCTTCGGGGAAGGCCTGAGGGGTGGGGTCTGCCCCTCTTTGTCCCTTGCACGTTGCAAGCCAAAGAGGGACAGGTGCCCTCGCTGCAAGCAGTTTCCAGCAATGCTTGAGAGCCTGGCCCAAATCGTGCCTCTGCCCTTTTCCAAGTGACCTGGGGCAGGTTACTCTTTGAGCTTTGGTTTCTCCACCTGTAAACCAGGACTCACGTCCGCGCCTACCTCAAAGGGACGTGGGGATTAAGTGAATTGTTTTTGAAAGCAGCTTTATTGAGGTGATAATTCACCTGCCATATCATGCGCCCGTTTAGAGCATACAGTTCTGTGGTTTCGAGTCTGCTCAGCTGTGTAACTATCCCCAGCATCAGCGTGCATCGCCCCCAAAAGAAATGCTGTACCCACTAGCTGCTACTCCCCATTTCCTCCCATCCACCCACCCTCGATGGCGGGCTGATATTCCCGTGTATGGATATACCGTATTCTATTTATCTGTTCATCCGTTGCTGGACATTTGGGTTGGTTCCACTTTTTTGGCTCCTGTGGATCTGTGGGTAGGTTCTGGGTGGGTGTGTGTTCTCATTTCTCGTGGGTAGACCCCCTGTGTTCAGCTTCTTGAGGACTGTTTCCCAGGGTGGCTGCACCATGTTATGTCCCCACCAGGAATGCATGAGGAATGCATTTTCCCCATCTCTGTGCCAGCACCTAATACATTTGCCTTTTTTGATCGGAGCCATCCCCGTGGGTGTGCAGTGGTAGCCCGGGGTGGTTTTGAGTTGCATTTTCCTGATCGTGGCCTAAAGCCTCTTTTCACGTGCTAATTGGCCACTTGTCGATCTTTCTTGGAGAAATGTTTCTTCAGATCCTTTGTCCCTTTTGATAAGGAAGTTCGTCCTCAGAAGAGCTTGGAGGCATGCGTTGAGCAGCGGAAGTGCCCTATAACTTACTCGTAGGGAGATTTCCCAGGACTTGGCCTGTCAGGCTTCCCGCCTACCTGTGCTGAGGGATTGGGACCAGGGGACCCTGCCTAAATGGCCAGTGGATGGCTTTATGTTTTCTTCAAATATTCCTCCACTTGGGGAGAGGCTGAACGATTGCCACCCCCACGCCCCCCCGACCCTTTCCAATTTGGTTTTCCCCAAGTCCCAGTGGTGGCCACCTGCCTGCCCACATCTGGCTGCCTCGGATTTGGATTCTGTTCACCTGCAAGCCCCCAGGAGCTGCGGGAGGTGCACAGTGTTGATGGGGGCCCCATCAAGACGCCCCAAGTCCTGCCCTGCCCATCTCGTCCCGGCGACTTCGTCTTGAGCCGCAGTTCACTTACGCTTACGTCCCCCCGAATTGTTTGGTACCAGCTGCTTGCTGCTCTGGTGGCCGATTGACTCTGTATAAACCTTCGGCTCCTTTCATTTGCCTTTTGCTTAAAAATATTCCGGTTTTCCCAAGAGTTAATAGTCCTTGGCGAGGATCGAACTCAGGTTTGGTTTGACCTCAGCATTTCAAGGACATCTCTGGCTCTCGCAGGGGACCTGTCCTGAGCCCCGAGGTAGGGGATGTCCAGGGACCCTGGGGATGAAGCCACCAGGCTGTCCCCCACGCGGCGGGACCAGGAAGGAGGCCAGCCCCGTGTCAGTCCAGCGCCCGGGTGGGGGGTGGCGAGCGGTCCAGATGGACACATTGGACAGAGAGCTGGAGGGCATAATTAGAATTCCCATGGGGGATGAGCTGCTCACAAGGTGAACCAGCTTGTTAATGACCCACTGGTGATGAAAGTCCTGTCTCCTCCTGAAGGACACTTTTCTCCTTTTCCTAGAGGCCATTTTCATTCCGCTTGGAGCTCCCCGTGGCTTTCTGTTTCCCCTTGAACCCGCACCTCCCCTCGCTGGGTCAGGAGTGATCCTTCTTCCTTCCAAAGTAGAGGATCTGGGAATGGTGCCTCCTCCTAGTTTTGATTTCCTCCTCCCCAGCTTCTCTGTGAATCTGGCCTGTTCCGAACCTGTTTCCGCTGTCATTGTGCCCCCTGCTCGGTTCAGGCGCCTCATTTTTCTATCCTGGGACCTCTGGGCCTTTCCCATTCGCTAGGACTGTTATGATTCTGGCACTGGGATAATCTGTGCTTGCTCTGAGGAGACCCTGCCCCCTTTTTTTGTGCCCCTGTGTCCTCCCCACCCCCTTAGCAGAATGTGGTCTGCAGCACGTGGTCAGCCATACCAAGGCCCAGCCCAGGGTTGGTGGCAAATCACACATTTCTCCGGGGACGCTGCAGAGCACCTGTCCACTCCTTCTGCCCAGACCTCTCATCGCCTCTTGTCACCTCCCCCGATGCCCCGCAGTTGGTCATTGCTCCTCCTGATGTGAGAAAGCTGGAACGTGACCCCGGCAGGGCCAGGGGGCTATTGTCTTTCTCAGCCTGTTTGCATGTGGGATTTGAGAGAGTTACTTTGACGGTGGTTTTTTTTTTTTTTCAGTTAGCAACACTATGCCCCTCCTCGCACCCCAAAGTCCCTTCCAGTGTGGTTCATAGCTAGCAAATGGTGATTTGAATAAGAATCTTTGGCTTGGGGGCAATGGGTTTTGTTCCCCAGGGAGACCCCTGAGTGGAAATGGGGGCGCTGTGAAGCTTGACCTACAGCAAGCGAGGGGGTCTAGGAGAGCCTTCCATACCAAGGAGTGCTTGGGTTCTCAGGGCATAACCTCAGCCTCCCAGTCGTGGGCTCCTGTTTCTGATTAAACTAATTCATGGTCTTGTTTTCCGTATTACAAGGCAATACCTGCTCATTGTTAAAAAAAAAAAAAAAAAGCTATGAGACATAGGAATAAAAGTGACTAAGTAAGTAAAAATGTAAGCGGCAGGTAACCAGCCTGGGCTACTGTGCTAGCGCGGGAGAGGGTCTGTCACCTTGTGGGTCTTTTTCTGAGTGCGCGTGCATGTGCGTGCATGTGTGTGTGTACATGTGTGTCTGTGTGTTTCCCCATGCAGTCTTCATACTTCTCACTAATGCATCGTTGTTGTTTTCCATACTATTGCATAGCCTTCTACCCTGTAGTTTTGCTTGGCTGCATAGTCTTGTATCAGTGGGATATACCCTGACTCAGTTAATTGGGCATTTAAATTTGGACGCTTGGCCTGCTTCCCTCTAAGCTCTGCCGTACAGACCATCCTTCTGGGTTGACCTCTGTGCCGTTCTCAGTGTTCCCTTAGGATGGATTCCTGGCTGTGGAATTGCTGGGTCAAAGAGTGAGCACAGGCTTAAGACCTTTGATCCATGTTGTGTCCTTGCTCTCCCTAAAATTATCCCAGTTTATAGCCCATGGAGTGCTTGTCCCTATTTCCTCATGTGTACTGGGCACGGACTACTCTGAAAAATCCTGGCCAACCTGGAAGACAAAAAGTGGCATTTGATCGTTTTAATTTGTATGCCTCTCATAATCAATAAGAAAGATTGAATGTGATTCCTAAATTTATATCTTATGGATTGCTTCCTGGGGCCATTCATACATGTTTCTAGTAAAAGTTCATCTTTTTTCTGAATGAACTCTTTGTATATTAAAGATTGTAACTTTTCGGTCCATCTTTTGTCTTACAGATATTTCTCTCAGATTAATTGATTTTATTGTTAGCGAAATTTTAAGATCTGTGATGCTTTTGACATAGGATGCTTACAGTTGTCATGTGGTCAAATATATACGTTATAGCTTTTGCTTTTGGTATCATAGAGCCCAAGATGATAGAACTCTTGACTTCCTTTTTCTTCCAGTATTTTTGCAGGTTCATTTTTTACATGTAAACTTTTCATCTTTCTGAAGTATCTTGGCAGAAACGATGAACGTAGAGTAGAACTATCATAGTTCGTGAATGGTAGACCAGTTGTCTCAGTGCTACTTCCTACCCAACTGTCCTTTCCTTCCTAATTCCCCCTTCACCCATTTGATGATACAAACAGGTCTTGTTTTAGACTTTCCATTTGATTAAGTTTTCTCTCTGTTCTTGTATGCCAGCTCACACTGTTTTGACTCTTGTGGCTCATGCTATACTTTTAAGACTTCGGGAGGCTTTGGGAACAGAACGACACCACCCAAAAAGCAAGGGATCGTTCATGTTGCTGTACCAAGTCTTTGAATGTACTTAACGATCCCTGTCCTCCCTGGTGAGAGTAACCATCTGTGTTATTTTAAAGCTTTTCTTCAGGGATCTTCTGAACCCGTGAGCATTCATAGCTGTGAGCAGCGTGAGGCTTGTCCCCTGCCCCTAAGCCCCGCCACATGCCGATACCCAGGAAAGGCGGGTCTGTGTCAGCCCGGGTCCCTCAGTTCTATGGCATCCCATAATCACATCCGTTTTTCTTAAAAATCAGCAACCCCACTCTGCTGACTCATGTTCTCTGACTCCTAGACGCTTTTCTTCCATAATTGGGTGTGCCGGGCACAATCCTTGCTTTTTCCTTCCTGAGGTGGGGAATTCGGGCTGGAAATGCGGTGGAGGACAGGGAGCTCCAGCGGGTGAGGGACGCCCCTTCCCCGCTCCCCCTGTAAGGGCTGTTGCCATGACAGTGGTCGGACAGACATGTCCTCCTGTGCCCTCCTCCCTCCAGCTTCTCTCTGGATCCCACTTCCTGAACTCGGAGGGAGCTTGTGGGTGGGAAGCCTGCTGGGTGGTCTGCCCAGACTTCCAAGAGATCCTCGGCCACACCTTGTGCTGAGCCTAATACGGGCCCGGGCCACACTCAGACCACGCTCAGTCGTGCTTTCTTTTCCGATGACGAGGCCGGCGCGATAGTGACGACGAGGAGGGGCCCAATGATGACCAGGCAGTAGCTGGGTGATGTAGTGCAAATCCCCCAGAGGCCTCCCGTGCACAGATCACTGTTTAATTACTGAACACCTACCTGCTTTGTGCCCTGAATAGTCGCTGATGCTGGGGGGTGGGGTGGGGGGTCAAAGAAACCTGCCTTTTCAGTGTGTGTCCCAATCCTCTTTGCTATGGAAGCAGATCCAGGTAGTGGAGCTCTCAGACCCAGGACCTAACTGCGTGGACTTGAACCCCGACTCCAGCCCTACTATGATGCGTGAACAAACGACGTAACTTTACCGTGCCTTGCTCTCCTCATCTGTAGAATGGGGATGCTGCTTCACAGGGTTGGTGTGAGGGGTGCATGAGTTAGGACGGTGCCGGGCACATACTGTTTGCAGTTTGTGTGTGTGTGTGTGTGTGTGTGTGCGCACACGTGTGCGTGCATGTCTCCCTTATACTTCTGGCAAACCACAAGCTCCGTGCGAGCCTTCTGTCCTCCTAGTGTTCACCGTGGCTCAAGTGATTCCACAGACTGGAGGCTCAGTAAGCATCTACTGATGGTACTACTGATGCGAATTATTACCATCCTGTGCGGTGCTGGGCTTGTTATCACACTGTCTGATGGAACCTTCACAAAGCCTTTCAACTGGGCGTCACGTCAGCTTTATAGATGAGAAACCCGAGGCTCAGGGAGTCCAAGTCACTTGCCAAAGATGGTCCAGCAGCCAAGTGGCAAGGCCAGGAGTCATCCCCAGTTGGCCTGACTCCAGAGCAGAGCCCGGATGAAGGGATGGATGCAGAATGGGGTGGACGCAAGGGAAACCCATCCGAAAGGATTGGAGAACAAGATAGCATTTAAGGAATTTAATGGGATCTAGGGAAGTGGGCGTCATAACAGTGAAGGGCTCATGGGCACTGAGGAAGGGAGACGGTGGATTTCCCGCCTCTTGGTTTACGAGGGAAAGGAAAAGCGAGGGGTATGGAACGTGCTGGGCACATGAGGGGGTGTAGACCCTCAGCGTGCTCCCCAATGGTGCCCGTGCCTGGCCATGCTGGTCTGCCCGGCTCGGTGCCTGAGCTATGGGGACAGGCCCGTGGTCTGCGGGGACCCGACAGGAGCCACAGGAAACAAGGAGGGACATCCAAGCACACTGGAGAGTCATGGCCTCAAGGATGTCATGCTGTTGGGGGGCCACAGTCATGAGCTGCAGGAAGCTTGTGTTTAGGCAGCCGGGATGGGTGTTTGAGTGACGGACTGAGGGGTGGGGCTGTGGTGCAGGCTGCATGAGTCCCGTTTCCTCCAGAGAAGGATCTGGCACATGCCTGAGCGGCAATAGGTGGAGCACGTGGGAGGAGGGAGGCTGGGCGGCGGGCAGGGACTGGATTGCGGAGGGGGGGGTGGGGGGTGGGGAGAGAAGGCATTGGGGTTTTCCTCCAAGTGTAAAGGAAAGCTGGGGGCTGTGTGTAGACCTGATGTGATCTGCTTAGGTTTTCCTAAGATCACCGGGGCTGCCCTGCAGCAGGCGGGGAGGGGCTGTGGGAATTTCCAGGTGTACATGGTGGAGGGGTGGGTGTAGACGGGACGGTGGAGAGAAGCGGGCACATTTGGGGTCGGCGTGGGAGGGAGTGCCGCCAGAACTTGGTGGCTTGCTTTGGGGAGCAGAAGGCACGTGGGAAGCCCCCGTGTTGTCCTTCTCAAGCGCTGGTGGGGCTCTGGAGCTTGGTGCTGCTTGCTGGGGGACACGGGCCAGTGGCAAAGGGTGAGAGTGGTGCTTTCTTCGTCCCCAGTTTGTGGCCCTGGGAGCCTGGTGCAGGCTGCAGAGCCGGATGACGAGAGGCGGGGGCTCCGATGCAGAAGAGAAGGCACCAGACTCGGTCGTCTGACTTTCCTGGCTGTGCTCAGCCTTCCCTGGGCACACCTGACCTTACGAACCACTGTGGGCTCAGCGGGGGGTGGGGAGGCAAGTACCAGGTGCCCCAGACTTCCTGTAGCCCGGCCCTGGGGAACGGTGGAAAGTCTCCTAAGAAACGTGTGCCATCAGTGATTTCATTGATGATTAAGACATGGGTGGCTTGGGATGGAGTTGATCCTGGGACTCAGAAAAGAAAGCTCAGGTTCATGTACAGGTGTCCCAGGCCATCTTGACCCCTGTGGTCCAGATGCAGGAGCTTCTGATCCGACTGGCCCACTCCAGAACTGTTCCTGAGGTTCACCAGTGAAGTGGGAGGCTTTCGAAGGACCGGCCATAAACTTGATGCTCCTGGCCATCAGCCTGGGACCCAGGGAGCCTGCTGGAGGGAGGTGGGGGGGGGGGCTCCCCAGTCTGGTGCTTATTTTTTATCAACCCTTGTCCCCAGAGCAAAGCAGAGGAAATGCTCCTTGTCCCCTCCCATGCCTTCCCCTTGCCTCAGACTCCCATTTTTGTACTTTTCTCCATGTGAACCCAAGGCTGTACCTGGATGTTTCCCTTGTATTCAGATCTTTGGAGGAGCAAGAATCCAGGGCCCTCGGCATGCCTGCTCCCTGGAGTATACCACCAAGGGGGTCTTGCCCAAACAATGGGGCCTCTAGAATGTTCCATCCCACCCCATTCCCAGGGCTTATGTGGTTGATGCTCACCTAAATCGAGTGCAGAGTCGTAACCAAAAGCAGAATCTTCCTGGAGTTTCTAGGCACTGAGAACAGAAAACATGGTCCCTAGAGTAAAAAAAAAAAAAAAATCCCATTTGACATTTATCTGAGGTGCTGTGGAGAAGAAGAAAGAGAATTTGAAAATGAACCAAGGGGACTGCAGCCCCATCTTGGACACTGCCCTGTGTGACCCGGGTGGGGGCCTGGTTTTTTCACCTGCCAAATCAGGGTGCTGGCTCTGTGTTCCCCAGGCCCTGCTCGGCAGCAACACTATCCCATGCAATGCTCGCTTTCACTGCCCTAATCCGGCAAACAACGAGGCCCGAGATTCACACCCGCAGTTATATCTTTGCAGAAATTGGAAAAGTTGCCCCCAGTCGGCATGGAGCTGGATTCCAGCAAGTCCACCAGAGGCGCCATTCAGGGGATCACCTCCTGCAAGGCTGCAGAGCCCCCAGGGAGTCACTTTGCCTGGAAGGCTCCCCCGGAGAGCCGTTCCTTCCCTGCCGAGGGAGGAGCTGTGGGAATGGAGGTCGAGTCCCAAGCTGCCTGATGCGGAGAGTCTTAGGCGCCTCCGGTCTGAATGCGGCCACTCTGGAGTTACTTTTATTCCCCTGATGGATTCTTCCTGTCTGGGAGGAAGCAGTCCCTCCAGCCCCAGCACTGCGTGAAACCTATCACATGTAAGATTCCTGGGTGTGTGCATATGTGAAAAGGAAGAAGGTTTGGATTCCTCACCTCTGGGAGGTAGGGGTGCAGTAGGAAGGGCAGAGCCTTTGGATCAAGACAGATGTGGATGTCCTTCCAGATAACACGTGCCCCTGTTCTCTTGGCTCTAAGATGGGAGGTAATCCCGAAGACTAAGGGGGGTGGCAGAGAGACCTGTGCTTTGCTCACAGTTGCTCAGAGACTCCCTCCCCCACCCCCTCCCTTTCCTAGGTGCTGGGGAAGGTGATCAGAGAGCAGGAGTGGGGCTATTCCTGGAGTTTCCAGTCCTATTTGGAGACCTCTGTGTCCCCCACAGCCGCAGTGGGGGTGGCCAGCTCCCTCTTGCTGGCTGCCCCTCAGACTCAATCACCCAGGGCTGAATCCATCTGTCCTCTACCCCAGACCTGCCCCTGCTCTGGGTTTCTCCTTTGGTCCCTGTAGTCTCTTGGACCCTAAGGACCTCAGGGTCATCCCAGATGCCTCCCCCTTCTTCACACACTGACATAGAACCCCAGGTCTCCCTGACTGCTCCCCCAGTGTGCTTCCTCCCCTGTTCCCACTGCCTCACCCTGATTCAGGCCCGCAGCCCACACCTGAGTGGCCTCCAGGCTCCATACCATCCCCCCCAAGTTTGCAGCGCCTTGTGGCATGATGGTTGTTCTTACCTGTCATGAGCAGTGTATCCTGATTATCTTAGTGTCTTGGACTCTTTATTTGCTCATTAACATTGAGGCTAGGCTTACATCCACCAGGCAGTTTTCACTGTCCTGTCTTTGCTTGGGGCCAGATTAGGTACCCCTCCTCTGTCCCAGCCCTAATAACCTGTGCGTCTTCTAGGTATGGCCTCCTGCTACTCCCTAACCAGCCAGGTGCACTCTGCCTCAGGGCCTTTGCACTGACTGTTTCTTCTCCTGAAAGGCTTTCTTCCCCTATGTATCTGCATGACTTACACTGTAACTTCTTTAAAGTCTTCACTCACATGCTACCTGCTTGATGAGGCCTCCGTCACCACCGTTTAAGATCACAGTGCTCCTCCCTGACACCCAGCATACCCTGTCCTGCTTTCCTGCCTGATTTTTCTTCACACTTCTCACAAGCCATACGATTTCCCTGTGTGCCTTGTTGCTTCTCTCTCCTCAGTCACTAGTGACAAGGACTTTTGTCTGTCTGTCCACTGCCGAATCTGCTGTGCCCAACACTTAGGCTTTCAATGAATATCTGCTGAATGAATGAATGAAGTGCACAACTACATTTTTAAATAGTACATCTCGGCCTCTCCTGCACTAGAGCCCGGCCTCCTTGAGGGCAGGACTCCATTGTGTTTGTCTTTGTTTTGGACATAGGATGTCCTTGGTTCCTTTTTGATGAAGGGATGGCTGTCTCAGCCTCCCTCTGAATTCTCTGAGTAGAAATCTGAGCATGTCACTTCGGTCTTCGAGAGGCTGGCTTCTCCACAGCACGTACCCCAACCCCTTATCATCTGCCCATGGCCTACATGGCGCCTTCCTTCTCTGCCCCAACCCCTCACGCTCACTCTGGGCTCATTTTTTCCCTCCCTTTGTCCACGGGCGAGCCATGTGCTTTCATGAACATCATCTGTTTCCACCTCCAAGCCCTTTGCTCCTGCTGTTCCATGTACCTGGAATGGCCTCACTTTTGGCCTTCTGGGAAACTCCTGTGCATCCCTCACTTGCTTTGAACCCTTCTTCCCAGTGCACACCTTACGTCCGTCCCCTTGGCTAGAATATGAACTTTTCAAGCCAGCTACCCTCCACATGTTCCGCTTTGTGCCCCTTGGGTCTAGCACAGTGTCTCACTCCTGGTAGGTTAGAATTACCTGGGGAGCTTTTAGAAACTACTCACTGGGGCCTCACTTTGGACTGGTTCATCAGATGAATCAATCCCCCATCTAGCAGTGGGGAAGCCACACTTACTTCTAAAGCTTTCCAGGGGAGTCCGATCTGCAGCAAGAGTAGATCTCTACCAGAACATATAGACGATTGCTTCACTCTAAAAATGAGTTCTTCCTTCCAGCAGCCCTGTGGTCTCGGGGCGGTGCAGGAGGGGGTATGGTTCTAGGCACAGGTGCTCACACTTATTGCCCTGCTGGGACTGGTCCAAGTGCAAGGCGAGCGTGCAGACACAGCCCCTGGGCCTGATGCCTGAGGCCTGGGTTTTTTTTTCATGGTGGTTGCTTGCTAGGTATTTGCAGGCTTGAAGTGAACCTAGCCAGGACTCCTCAGTCCTGGGTCCTGAGAGAGGTGAGCAAACTCGTTCCAGGACTCGATGGTCTGGTTTGGGAGGCCTGTCTGGGTTCTGCTTGTCTTGCTGCCTTCTGAATAGACACCCCATCACGTGTCCTCCAGCACCTCTAACCCCCATACCCTGGACCAAGCCCTCCTAGCTCTCTGCCCAGAAACTGGCATCCCCATCTGCTCTGGGCCCAATCAGGCACGATGCCCCCCAACTCCTGACTGTCCCTGGTCCATCCCTTCTTCTCTGTCCCTACGCTTGCAGCTCAGGCCTCCACCACAGCTCACCTTTGCCACATCCACGCACCTCCACCCTCATCACCTGCCTGACCTGGCCTTTACTGGCCACCGGGGCGTCCCTGTTCTGCAGAACGTATTTGAGAGCAACTGCTTTCTGGGTCTGCATGCGCCCGGTCCCCAGCACACGTTTGCCTGACTCCGTGCCTGCCTCCAGTCCCTGAGCCTGTGTAGCCTTCCCCCCAGCCAGACCGTACCCATGTGGTTCTCATGCTGCCTGCCTCTGAGTCTTTGCACGTCCTGCCCCCCGGTTTGCGAAGGCCCCACTTGTCCCCTGGTCCCCAGCAGTAGTAAGCTCATTAGCCACTCTCAGGGTTAACTCCGTAGCCCTTTGTGACCGTCAGACTCTCTCCTGGCCCCGGGAGGAGAGGATTAGCTCAAGTCCATGCTCTGTGGAGCCCAGCGGCATCCCCCTGAATTGTAAAGACCACCGGTGCTGGTGGGGTTCACGTGGTGTTTGTGGAGCCTGTTCTCTCTGCAGACCCTGGACCCTGTCCCATCTACGGGGTGTGGAGCTCCCTGGTGTGGCCGTGCTGGAGGCCTTGCCCTGGGATCACACCCTGGCCATCGGATTTGGCTTCCAGAGTTCACAGAGCATTGGTCCCGGCTTTATATTTCAGGAGACCAGAGTGCCAGCCCTGGGCCCACCCCTGCCAACCAAGCGTGACTAAGCATCCCTGAGCCCAGCCCGTCCCCAGAGCGCAGGGTGAACACTCCCAGCCAACAGCGTGTGTGTGTGTGTGTGTGTGTGTGTGTGTGTGTCGGACCCCCACGCATGTGCCCTCCCACGCCCGCCTGCCCTCCTGCGGGCTCTGAGCGCCTTCCTGGTGCTCTGACCCATGCCGTTTTCTGGAATCTTCCTAAGAAGCTGTCACAGGCTACAGAAGGGGCAGCTTTTCCTGCAAGAAGTGGACAGGAAGTTTTCTAGCACCAGGCCAGCGGCTGGGGTCGGCAACACCTGTGCTCACCGCCCCCCCCCGCCCCCCATCCTTCAGTCTTTACAAAACCAGAGCGAACCAAAATTTGTTTTATTCTGAAGTAGTTAAGAGAAGAGGATACCGTAATGGGTACCTATGTGTCCACCCCCAGCTTTATCAAATTGCAACATTATGCTTTTTTAATTTTTTTTAAGGAAATTGGTCTTTATGACCACCCCACCCCTACCCCAGGTCTTGCAAACTGAGAACATGCACCGCGGAGAGAGAGAAAGGACTCCTCGGCCTGAATGCTTTTCTCACCTGCCCCATATACCCGGCTTCTGTTCATCCTCGTATCCCATGCCCCAGCCCACCTGCCCCGCCCCGGTCCGTTATGATAGGAAGCTGAAGCACTGTGAATGTTTGCTGAGTGAATATTTGTTTCCTGCTGTGTTCTAGAGCAGAACCTGTATGTGGTGGGCATGCCATGAAGATTTGTTGAGCGGGTCAATGAATGAACAAATCCACAGAGTGCCCTATCTCGGGGGGCAGGCATGTCTCCACTAGTAAGAGCTGATGACCATTTTGGGGTGTTCTGGGCTGGAATGGTGCTTTCCCCATGTCTGGTTCCAGGAATGAGGGGGGGTGTTTAGGGATGCCGGGCCAGAGGCTACGTCCCTACAGTTTGCTCAGGACGGGCCCCACTGAAGTCCCAGTAGTCCAGCCATGGGGAACAGTGAGCAGCAGGGCAGGCTCCCCGTCCCCTCCCCAGCCCGGCCTCCCCTGCTCCCCCACGGTGAGGCCAGCAACCTCCAGGATGAAGCCACAGGGCCTGCTGGTTTGCGGGAATCCCGGTGTGTTTTTTCCCAGCCAGTGACTTTCAATCGTCTTTAAAATGATTGCTCAACTTGAAAACCCCTGCAGGCGGGTGTCTGGGGTGGTTTGGATCCTGCTCAGCCTTTCATTCCTTTCCCCAAATTGCTCATTATTTCATTTGCATAAATTTTAGTGGCGAGATATCGCCCTAGGCCAAGGAAGCTCGAGTAGATCTGGTAATGGGGCAGCAGAGACGAGTGCAGAAGCTCCTTCAGGAGCGGCTGGGAGGAAGTGGGAGGAACACCAGAACACGCTGCTTCCAGGAGGCTGGATGCCCGTCGTCCGTGACCTTGGTCTGTCCCCTTCTCTCCTCACGTTGTCACCAAAGGCCCTGCCCCGGCAGGAGACAGAGGCCAGATGGACCCCCGGCTTCCACCTGGGCTCTGGTATCCCCTCCCCGTCAGTCAATCCGTCCACACCGACTTATTGAATGCGCGCACCGTCGTACTGACAGCCGGGCCCTGGGTGCCGTCCCGGGGAGATGAAGCTGAGAAAGACACAGGAGATAAGACATGGTCGGGGGCAGTGTGCACAAGACAAGGCAGCTGTGTTAGGTGCCAGGCCGGCGGGGGCCGGGGGGGGTGCTGGGCTGTCGAGCTTTGGGGCACAGGGTAGGGGGAGGGGAGGGTGGGCGGAGACAGAACTGGGGACCCACGGGCTGAAGAGGGAGACTTGAAGAAGGTCTTGAGGGTTGGCCAGGAGCCCTCTGGGGCTGGGCTCCCAGCAGGTGAGCCCCGGGTCACTGGTGTCTGGGAGCCCCCGGCCGGCCCCCCACCCCGTGGTGAGCAGACGAGTCTCCTGCGAGCCCAGCACTGGACCCAGCTTCTGGGTCCAGTGAGGGAGTAGGAAAGAAAGAAAACATGGCCCTTGTCCTCAGAGCTAACCATACCCACAGTCAGTGGAACCTAAATTAAATCGTTGGACCATGACACACAGTAGAAATATATTTACCATTATGAATCATGACCTAGGACGCCTGTCTATCCATCATCCGTCCGTCCGTCCCTCCATCCCTCCATCCAAGTCGAATGCACCCTTGCTATGTGTGACTCACCCTGATATTCCCTAAACTTCTTCTTTTTTTTTTAATGCTGCCCCAGAACCCATTACCCCCATCCTAGACCCGCTAATGGGTGGTTAGCGGTTAAGCACCGGCCACCCTGGGGAGCTGAAGCCAACACGCTTACATGGGTTAGCAGGTCTGTGTGCTTTGGGTCAGCAGGCAAGCAGCCGTCATCGCATGGACAGGTGGAGAGTGAGGGGGGGCTCAGAGCCCAAATTGGGGACCCCTGTGCAGGTCAAGGAGGGTGATGACTCAGACTAAGGTAGGGGGGGTCTGGGGGAGATTTGGGAATTTAAGAGTCCACAGGACTTGGGACTTGGTGATGGGATAAGTAGCAGGATGAGGAGGCGGGAGGGGGTGACTCCTTCGCGTCCCGCCTGCACTTGCTGGCAGATGTCCTGGAAGGCAGCCGGGTTTGGGCTCCCGAGACACCTGAGTTAGGGGGCGGTGGGGGGGGGGCGGTGGGACATGCATCAGGAGAGAAGCCCAGCTTGTTCTGGAAGAACCGCAGCTTCGATTAGGGCGATCCTGGAGGGGAGACGGGGCTCAAGAAGGAGAACAGGCATGGTGACTCTCTGAACATCTGAGCAAGCGGGGCCTGCGAAGAGCCGGGGACGCGCCTGGCAGGAGCGCTCGTGGACATTGGTGGGGTTCACGGCGGCGGGGCTGTGGGTGGTCTTAGCATGGTGCTCTGGTAGGACCGCAGGACGAAGCAGGCGGAGGGGGGGGCGGGCCGAGGTGAGCTGGAGGGGAGGCCCGGGGGAGCCAGGAAGGCCGGGAGAGCAGGTGGCTGCCGGGCGGTGTGGGCTGGACGGGGGTGCTTGGGGTCCTGCCAGTGGAATGAGGGGATGAAGGGGGACACAAGGGAGAGGTCGGGTATCTGAAGAGAGGGCATGCATGATGCTGGGCTTCCTGAGAAGGCACAGGGGTGAGGTCAGAACCCTGCGGTGGGGTGCGGGGACCGGCTCCACAGGGGAGGCAGGGGGCGCCCCACCCCCCGAAGGTGGCTTCAAGGTGGGAGCACCAGGACGGAGGAGTTCTTGTCTCCTCTGAGAAGCAGGAGGTGAGGCCACAGACTGCAAAGGTGTGTAGTCGAGGAGGGAGGTGCTGGGGGCCGTGGGTTTAAAGAGGGCGGGGGTGCTTGACCTGGGGAGTCGTCCAGGGAGTGGGAGACAGGGTGGACAGGTGTTGACTCAGCAGATATTCCTGGGGGCCTATTACATAGCAGGCCCTGTGTCCCAGGCCCTGGAGGGTACGGCAGGGAAGCAAAGAAACACAAAAATAAATTCCTGCCCGGGGCACCTGGGTGGCTCAGTCCTTAAAGCGTCTGCCTTCGGCTCAGGTCATGATCCCAGGGTCCTGGGATCGAGCCCCGCATCGGGCTCCCTGCTCGGCGGGAAGCCTGCTTCTCCCTCTCCCACTCCCCCTGCTTGTGTTCCCTCTCTCGCTGTCCCTCTCTGTAAAAAATAAAAAAATAAAAAATAAATAAATAAATTCCTGCCCTCAGGGAGCTTCCGTTCTGCACGGCGGGGGTCACGTGAGCGCAGGTGCAGGTCTGTGTCTGCGGTAAGATGATAGGACTGGCGAAAGTGCCCGCGCACAGCGCATGCGTGCGCGAAGCCACGTGTGCTGCGAACGCAGCAGGGGTGTGGGAGGGCGGGCCGTGAACTTGCGGTGTTCGGGGTGGGGGCAGGGGAGGCCCCCCGGGAAGGGACCGCTGAGCACTGAGCGGTGAGGTGTGGCTGTCTAGGGGGGGCCTGATGGCCACAGATTTATGGGTTGTCCCTCTTCCCTGTGGTGTGACTTGCCCAGAAAGGCCGGCTGTGCGGGCCGGAGTAGAGGGGAGAGGAGGAGGTCATGGCCATGAAGGGGCCACAGACCCAAAGGCCCCCCCGGGGGGCCCTGACGCTGCACGCTCCCTGAGCCCTCGCCTTGCTCGCGTCCTGTCTTCTGCCTCAGTTCCCCCTTCTTCTTGCTGTGTTGGAAACTCCGCGTAACGAAGACGAAGGAGAATCTGGGGACGGGGTCTCATGGGCGAGTAGCATCGCTCTTAGTGGAGAAAACTGGTGACCATCACTGTGGCCGCTCAGAGATGTTCCTCCTTCTGCATCATTGTCGCCTCTGCTCTAGGCAGTGTCGTTCCAGAAAGATCACCACAGTGAGAATCCCTTCAAACCCTGGGCACAAACCACGCCGGACCAGGGCTGGAATGGTCGTGTCTTAACCCTGGAGGGCCTTCCAGATGCGCTGGTCATGCTTCCCCAGGGACTGAGTCTCAGGAGGCCCAGGGTCGCCCCTGCGGTGACCCCGCTTGACATTCCCCTGGCGGAGCGTGCTGAATGCGTCTTGTCTGCTTTTGTATCTGTCTCCCCGTTAGGGACCCAGGCAGGGCACGGCCGGTGTCCGAGCCCTGTGTCTTCTGCATGCACTAGGTTTCCCACAGAAACCTGCACCAGGGGTGTCTGAGTGATGATAGTCACTCTGGTCACTGGTCCCGTGTTCGCTGCTGGAACAGATGGACCCCATTATGGCCCCCGTTTCCAGAGAAGGCAACCAAGGCACAGAGAGGCTCATGCGCGTGCCGCAGATCAAGTACACCGTGCTGGTGTGACAGGCGGGATTCGAATGCAGGTGCCCAGCTCGAGGCTCACCTTCTTCACTGTGTTTTACAAGCCGTATCTCATCTGATAAGAGAGAGTGTTCATAATTCCTTCTCTCTTTACGGACAGGCGGGGTGGCAGGGTGGCGGGGCCCGGCCGGTCAAACAGGTGCACGACGCGAACAGGCCCCTGAGCCCCGTCTCAGCACCTCCCTCCTGCTTCAGTGGCTTTTGCTGGTGAAGCAGACATGAAACCTCTTCCCTCGCCCCGACTGCAGCCCCAGTGAATCCCGTGATTGCAGCTTGTTTGCATTTGTGAAGTTAATTGGTTTTCCAGACAGAACCACAGACCAGTGTCCCTGCCGCCTGCCCACTGTGCACTCCCATCCCCGGGGGTCCTGACAGCCAGCCGCCCAGCCATCTCGGGTCCCAGTGTGGGCCGGGGAGGGGGGGGCGGAGGAGGACTCGAGAGGCAGGACGGCCATGAGGACAGCCGGCTCCCCGGCTTGGGGCAGGCAGATGAAATCTGAACTCTGGAGGGAAATTTACTGCACAATAAAGAAAGAATGGCCCGCTTTGGGGACAATTAAAGCCACATTACTGTGGAATTACAGAGGGCGCCCGGGGAATTAGCCAAATCCAAAGCAGCCAGAAGCACCGGGGCCAAGAAATGTGGGGCGTTCACATGCGGCGCCCCCGCTCCTTGTACAGGGGACCTGTCTGGTTCCCAAACCCCCTCATTTTAGGGCAAGAAAAAAACATTTCCAAAGACTTTACCTGAGGAGTACCATTGTCAAAACAACCCCGGTCCAGCTCAGCCTGTGCCTTAAATAGTTCTGGTTTCAAAGCCACCTGAGTCACCGTGGAGGTCCAAGTGGAGACTGAGCCCCACTGTTTGCAGCTGGGAGCCCAGGACCATGCCGGGATTTGGAGCTGGAGCCAAGCAGGGGCCCCGTGGGCTCTGCCCGGGGCCTCAACATCCTCGCCTGGAAAATGGGCTGTTTGTGAGGCTGTCAGGCTGACAAAGCATATAAAGTTAAGCCTCCTTAGTCCTCCATCTCTTTTATTTTATGGCTTCTTCCGGTGAGATAAAAAGGGAAAGCTGTAGGGTGTGGGGCGTTTGGAAGCATGCATGTGTTAGTACATTCCCCTCGCGGAGAGGAAGGGGACCAGGAGATGCTTCTGTGGTCACTAGCCGGCTTCGGGGCTGGGGGACCCTTCCGGAGGCCTCTGTACCTTTCACGACATCCCTCAGTCCCCTATCATGGCACACCTGGCCGGCGGGGGGGCGGGGGGGGTGGGCATCAGGGGTGGGAAGCAGCTGAGGGAGGGACAACTTCAGGAGAGGTTGTGGAGTCTGGGGCTCACCTGGGTGCACAGAGACGGGCCCCAGGCCGGTCACCTGTCTCTGCTGTCCTTCGTGTGTGAAATGGGCCCAGGCGGTCGGGAAGCAGTTTCCCCATCTATGCGGACTGCCTCCTGCCCTCTACTCCCACCGCTTGCCCACCTCCTCCAGGCCATGGCCGGGAGGGAGGTGTTCGGCCCCGCCATTGGCACTCTGGACAATTTGGAAGAGGAAGGTGAAGGGGTTGCTCAGGAAAGGACCCTCCTCTTTCCTGTAAGGGCCAGTCCCTTGTTTGGTTCTTCCCTGGGAGTTTCAGCCTGATAGAGCCAGCAAGCCACTGGGGTGGCTTGTTGTCCTAAATCCAGGGGAGGTGTTCAAAGTGCTCAGTAACCCTTACTTCCCGGCGCCAATCATCATGGAGGTGCCAGCCGCATACAGCTGTGTTGGGGCATTTCCATGGTAGATCCGTCAGCCCTAAAGCCTTTGAAACCCTTTGAAAGAGTGGCTGGTTTTTTTGTTTTTGTTTTTTAGCTAAGCCCCCATTGTCCCCTGTCCCCGCACTGATCTGAATGCCCAGGCAGAAGATGCTCGGCGGCAGAGCCATACTCTGCCCAAGAGGAGGAGGTGACCGTAGTCTCCGGGGCCATTTTCCCTAGATAACTAGGACGTCATTCCAGAAGGACCATTGGGTTTGTTTTCTGCGAATAAAGCCCCCACATTTGCCCGCTTCCGCTGTCTCCTTCAGACATACACAGCCCCTACCCCAAGGACGCAGGGTCAGTTACAGATTGGAAGATTTCTTCAAGACACCCCTTCTACCAACGCATGTATAAGAATGGTCACCAGGCTGGTCCTAGCCTCAAACCTGGAACGATCTCCCAGCCCAGAGGCAGAACAGTGTCTCCTCCAAGGCTGAGTTGGAAGGGAGTTTATCAGCATCATTCTGCCTTCTCAGAGCTAGAATCTCCTATACTGCATCTCTCTACTTGAATGCCTCCAGAAGTGGCAAGATCACTCTCTTCCCCGGGGGGGCCCCTTCTGTCCTGTGGTCGGCCACCTACATTCTTCAGTGACATGATGCTTAATTAAAGCCTTTAATTGTGATCTTGTGAACACTTTACCGATATCTAAATACATGATACCTGCTGGTTTGGTTAAAATAACTGGATTCAGAATGGGGGTGCAGAGTTGTGGGTCCACTCCACTGCAAAGCTTGCCCCAGTGAAAATGGGTAAAGCATTTGGGCCATTCTGATCATAATTACCTTCCTCCCCCTGTTTCTCCCTAAATGGCAATGTGGTTTCCCCCTGGGGATCTTTGCATGGGAAATTGGGGCATGCTGGGGAATAGCGAGCCCCCGCAGAGCCTGGTGGGGGCAGAGAGGCGGCCTATCCACTCAGCACTGACGGTGGTGTCCACGGCCAGGAGGACACTTTGGGGGTCATGAGATGGGCAGGGTCTGCCCCTACTGTCACATCTCCAACGTGGCCTCAGACATGTGATTTCTGTCCTCATCGAGCAGATGCGGAAAGGGAAGTGATTGAGAAAAGACAGGCTGGCATTGACCAAGCAGGAACGGAAGCCTCAGGCAACCGTGGGAATGCAGAAAAGCCTGAGCAGACCTCTTCCCTCCCGCTCCTGCTAAAGCGCGGGACCCCCTGCCACCCTCTGGTGGGACTCGCGGATACCCAGAAGATCACAGCTGCCTTTGATTTAAAAAAAAAAAAAGCTGTTATGTAAAAATCACACATTTCAGGCAAAGCACACATCTGATGGGGATCTGGAAGGTGCTGGAGATAGGATGGCCTTGCAACACTAGGGGCATACTTTCAGCAGAAAGTATTTGTTGAAATTCCACTGTAACTGGGCATCCCCGTATATTTATTTGCTGAATCTGGCGACCCTAGTTGGTAGAGTGCATTTGGTGTTGACCCGGCGCGACCCCCCGGGAGCCCGCTTTCAGCCTGTCCCCATCCAGGGGCAGGGGGCTCTGGCCCCTGGGCTCACGAGGCGCCGTGTGCTGTGTCAGATCCCTGGAGCGGTTTGGGCTGCAGGTTAGGCTGGTCTCCGGAGCCTGCAGCCCGAGTCAGAGTTGAAATAAATAACAGGTCCAGCACAGGAGGGACGCTGCCCGTGGGTCAGCAGTGTCGGGAATGGGAAAGGTGTCCTGGGAATCGAATGTGTTTCCGCCCGGTGTCACGGGGGCAGAATCTACTGCAAGTCATTAAACCTCCCTTGCCGCCAGCCTCGCCCACAGCCGCTGGAGTCCGGCCTCGCATCTCCAGCCCGGCATGTGCCAGATCCGGTGATGGTACCCATTACAGATGGGAAATGACTCTGGGAAGCCAGGGGCCAGGTTTGGCCAGCGCGGCTGGCAAATCAGCCCTCATATGTCCGTTTAATAAAACACAGGGAGTGTGTGCGCCACCTCCGGGGAAGCGGGCTTGGAAGGGAGCCCCTTCCGGGCAGGGCAGACAAGCCACAAGGCAAAGAGGATTTCGTGGCCACCAAAGCCCGGGAGGGGAGCTTGGCTCAGATGACCTAGCTTCTACTTCGAGAAATTTCTCGGCCTTCGGGAATGCGTTCCAGCGGCCGCACGCGGGGGTCTATCAAGCTCGGTCCTGCCCACGACCATGCCGCTCTCGCGTGCTGGAGGTCTGGAAAGAGCCCTGAATTAGGAGTGCCCCTAACGAGTTCCAGGTCCTTGGCAAAGTCCCTTTGCCATTTGGGGCTGCATTTTTCTCATCTCTTCGACAAGAGGGTAAGCTAGGAAACGCTGAAGGCCCGCACCAGCTCCAAAAATCCTGTTTTTGCCCTTGGGGGACAACATCCCCTTTTCCCTGTGAGGATGGGGATGGGGTGGGGGCGTTCATACGGGGTCCTACTGTAATGAAGAAGCAAGACCCCCTCGTCTCTGGACCTCTGCTTTGCAGCCAGGAATATCCTTGAGGGCAAGAGAGTTTGCATCTTGTAGTTAGCGCGCCCCCCCTCCCCCCCCCCGCAGAAGGCTCCAGAACAGGGCCCAGAAGGTTCCGGAACAGGGCAGCAACAAGGTGAGAGGAGCTTGAAGGGGAATTTGGGAAGGAGGGCCATGGGAGTCAGGGAATGCCACACAGTGGGCCCGGGCTGGAGTGTCCCCGCACCCCCCCCCCCACGGGGGAGGTGACAGGGCAGGGCCCCCTCCGCCTGGGGCGGGGCTCTGGAAGGGGCCGGGGAGGGAGGATCTAAGGACGGAGGGCTGCAGACAAAGGATTGATGACTGCTCCCGGCTCACCAAAGCCTCCTCGGCATTTCCTCCACCGAGAGGGGCGAAGAGGAGGATGTTTGTGCGGCAGGAGCCCTGAGTTATGCCTTAAGGCCTGCGCAGCGCGAGGAGCTATGGCGTCAAAGCCTGAGGGGAGACAAAGCAGCCAAAAAAGGGCAGAGGGAAGAAAACCCAAAGATGTTTACAGAGAGAAAAAGTCGGGGGGAAAAGTGACGGCGAGGTCAAGCCGATTCGGGGGGTGGCCCTGCGCCGCCCACAGTTCCCGGATGCCTGTGCCTGGGGGACAGCGGGGCCGCTGACCCGGGTACCCCTGACCCCTGCCCGCCGCCCGGTCCAGCCCCAGCTCCCCACCAGTCTGACATCGGGGTGGGGGCCCCCATGATGGGCCGCTTTCCCTGCCCAGCTGGAGTCCACGTTTGTGCTGGAAGAAGGGGGCGAGCCCCACAGACCTCAGATCTGTCCCCCACTCCCAGTCTGTCCTTCTCCAGCAGCCAGGAGAGGGTCTGGCTGGGTGGTGGTGGTGGCGGGGACGGGCTCCCAGCCGCTCTTTTGTCTGACATCTTGACAAAGGGGCCGGCCTTTCCCAAGCCCCACAGGTGTGAAGAGCTTGTTACGCCTAGTGTTTGTTCAGCCCTATTAGTGGCCTGAAGGACTGTTGACAGAGGGCCCCTTTGTGTGCAGACTGGGCTAAAGCTCTCTAAGCCCTCGGCAAACACAGGCCACTTATCTCTGGGGACTTTATCAGAAACCATCTAAAGCCCGCCGTGGCTGCTGGGAACCCCGGCCTCCTTGACTGACGTGGGGGACCCGGTTTCCCACTCCGTTTTTATGGCTCATTTTCCCGACCACCTTGATCCACCTCTTGTAGATTCTGTTTCTGATATCGGAGATAAAGCGCAGGTCCGGGGGTCAGAGTTTCTGTTTTCAAGTTGGAGCTTTTTTTAAAACAAAACAAAACCACAATACAAAACCATGCCTTGGCTCTGCAGGCCTTCTGTCCACCGAAGGGAGGCTCGTCAGAGAGACTTGGGGGGTGGTCGGGGCTCCTCCCCGTGAGAACGTGGCTTCGGCGGGGCTCCCGAGCCCACCAGCCAAGATCCCTGCTGCTGACCACCAAACCACTCCCCCCCACCCCGCCGCTCTGGGACCCCCACATGCCCGAAAGTGGATTCCTTCTCTTTCTCAGAATAGTTTCCTCTGCCTGATACCCCGCTGAGTATCCTTGCTACACCCTTCCCTTCTGGAACTCCCAGGTCGCCACTGTCCTGTCGGCTGCTCCCCTGCCCACCCCCATCACCTCCTCCCTGAGCAGGTGGAAGCTACAGGATGCCCCAGCTGGGTAGCAGGGCAGACCCTCCTGCCCCATCTACAGCCTACCTACGGAATCAGAAGCTTCCAGGGCCGGGCCTCGGCCGTCTGGGTTTTGGTAGGCAATTTCAGTGATTCTCTGCACCCGCGCTTGAGAACTGTCACATGCTGGGGTCTTGGGTGGATGGGGACGGTGAGTGAGTGTCTCCTCGAATTGCCAACCAGAGCTCGAGAGAAGGAGGAAGGGGGCATCATTTCGAGAGCCCCAAAGTGCACAGGCGTCAACCCCCTAGCAGCTGTTCTTCCTGACACTTTTTTTTTTTTTTAAAAAAAGCGGCGTTCACCAGACCTGTTCATGCCAGCTAACGGCAGAGACTCGGCGAGCGCGGGGACCGCGTCTGTCCTGCGCACTGTGACATCCCCAGGTGCTCAGGCGGTATCTATGGAAGGAAGAAATAAATCCATTTGCCATTAATAAGGTGAATTGACTGTTTTCTAAATGGATCTAGGTGTGTGTGGTCATCGCTTTTCTACTCTGCTCACCTATAGTGTAGGCATGAGAGGGTCCGGGCCCCAGAAATGCGGGGGCCAGCCCTGCCTCGCTCAGCCCCCGTCCAGGAAGGAGCCCTTGGGGAGCCCGGCTCTGAGCGTCCCCCGGGTGCTGGCGGGGGCCAGATGTGGGGGTGTAAGGAGCAGCGATGGCCCGGCCTGGTCACCTCAGGAAAAGCTGAGATCTGGTCTCATACAACACGCCACAGGGGGCGGAAAGCGTGAGATTTATAAACAAGGGTCAAACCATTTCTAAATAAATAGGATACCAAATAGAGTAGCAAAGTAACAGACAAAAGGGTATACAAACTGCCTCAGACTCTTAAAAACAACTCAAATATTTGCCTCATTCTGAACCAATCGGCCAAGGAGTTGTGTCTTTCGAAACCAGACCTCTGCCCGCGGCCCCAGCGCGGACGCCTGGCCATGAACTCTACCCAGCATCTCCCTGCAGGCTCCCTCTCAGCGACTGGCTCATGTTCCGACCCATTTCTTTTGCTTTAGTTCCGGCCCGCTAGCCTGGGGGCTTGTCTGGATGCAGACTCCCAGGCCCAGCCCCAGACCTCCCGAAGCCGAATCTGCATTTGAACCGGATGCCCAGGTGACCCCCACGTGCAGGTCGCGTTCGGGGCAGTGCTGGCCGGCTGGAATGTTCCGTCTGTGTCCTGGTTCTCTTCTGAGGCCCTGTCCTGTGCCCCGGTCCCCAGAGGGCCGAGCAGAATGCTCTCCCTGACAGGCAGTCCTTACGGCACTCAGGACACTTGGACATGCCCGATGGATTTCCTGTGCAGTTGCTAGACGGCTGTCCCTCTCCCCTCTGAGGCAGAAGCACGCTGAGGGCGGGACTCTGCCCTATGTGCTGCTGGCTCCCCTATAGTCCACCAGCTCCCCGTCCGTTCAAAGGCTCCAGGCGGCGTCTGCGGGAGGAGCGAACATCTCTCACCCCCTGGGCAATATTCGAATTTGCTCTTAGAGAATAGCATCTTGATCAGCTGTAAGGGGTATAAAAGCTCCCATGGGTGAGACCATTACAATCTCTCTAACCCAGGCTTTGCCACACTTGGCCCTACTGTGCCTGGTAGGACGCACACCAGCGTCCCTGGTCACCATCCTGTAGACGCCAGGAGCCCCTCCCTGAGTTGTGACAACCAAAAATGTCTGTGGATGTTGCCAGCTGTCTGTTGGGAGGCAAAACCGTCCCAGCGGGGAACTGTGAGTCCCCACCCCCGGGGAAGTTGTGAACACTTTGCACGTGCTGAGCGAGTCTCGTGGTCCCTACCCAGCAGCCTCAGACGAAGTCGGCGAAGGAACCATTGAGGGAGGCAGCACCTGCCCCAGCCTGCCCCTGGGGCCTGGACATGTAGAGATTTGTCCGTAATCTCGGCAGATCTGAGGGCTGTGCTTCCCCGGGGCTGGGTATCCCGGGGCTGCGGACCGGTTTCTTGCCTATGCAGCCTCCAGCCTGTGGATGGTGCACACGTGGGCCAGTTACTTTGGACAGTTTAGCTGCAGATATGTAAATCTAAAATTCCTATGCTGGGGGCACCTGGGTGAGGCGTCTGCTTTCAGCTCAGGTCATGATCTTGGGCTCCTGGGATCGAGCCCCGCATCGGGCTCCCTGCTCAGCGGGGAGTCTGCTTCTCTCTCTCCCTCTGCCCCTTCCCCCTGTTCATGCGTGTGCTCTCTCTCTCTCAAATAAATAAAATCTTAAAAAAAATTATAAAGAAATAAAACTCCTATTCTGCTAGAGCAATAACGTGGGGTCGCCTTCTCAGAAGAACTGCTCTAGAAGGGAGGAAAAAATTGAGAGCGATCCCCTGTGCTGGGAGAGCATAGGAGGGCCCCTGGCCCCAGCCCAGAGCTCTGAGGAGGCCCATTGTCAAATGGCCTTGCTATTCTATTGAAAGAACCCCGAGCCATGTGAAATAAAAGGGACCCAGGGCCAGAGTCCCTGAGAGACAGGGCCAGGACACAGCTTAATAATGTCTGCAGGATCCTTTCAGCCTGGGATATCCCAGGGAGGTGTGTGTGTGTGTGGCGGGGGGGGGCGAGGGGCCGTGGGCATTGGGAGTTAGTTTATAAGGGTCTCTCAGGAGAGGGCTAACGCCTGTTTTTGGTAAACTCATCAAACCAATGGATGCAGATTCAGTCCCTATTGTGTACCAGGTCCTCCTTGGGGTCCTGGGAGGAATCCAGGGCATCCTAAATGTGGGTTTTTCTCCTTAAAGCACTGTAGTTGACTTGAGCAGATACACTGGTGAGTTAAAGCAGCAAGACAAGTTTTAAGTAGCTCAAAGCAACAATAAAAGAAATGTCAAAAATGTCACAAAGCTGTATCTTGTCGCAATGTGGCCCAGGCAAACCACATAATTCTCCATCTGTCCTCTCTTTCTACTCATTCACCCATCCACCTACATACCTATCCACCCATGCATGCATGCATCAATCCATCCATCCATGCATCCATCTTTCCATCCATCCATCCATCTTTCCATCCATCCATCCACCATCCATCCATCCACCATCCATCCATCCATCCATCCATCCACTCACACACCCAGTCATCCATCCATCCATGCATCCATCCATGTATCCATCCATCCATCCATCCATCCACCTATCCATCCATCTATCCATCCATCCATCCATCTATCCTGCCATCCATCCACCCACTCACACATCCATCCATCCATCCATCCATCCATCCATCCATCCATCCATCCACGTATCCATCCATCCATCCATCCATCCACCTACCCACCCACCCACCCACCCATCCATCCATCCATCCACTCACACACCCACTCATCCATCCATCCATCCATCCATCCATCCACCCATCCACCCATCCATCCGTCCACCCATCCACCCATCCATCCATCCACCCACTCACACACCCACTCATCCATCCATCCATCCATCCATCTATCCACGTATCCATCCATCTGTCCATCCATCCACTCACATACCCACTCATCCAGCCAGCCAGCCAGCCACCCATCCACCCACTCACACACCCACTCATCCATCCATCCATCCATCCATCCATCCATCCATCCATCCATCCACTCACACACCCACTCATCCATCCATCCATGCATCCATCCATGTATCCATCCATCCATCCATCCATCCATCCACCTATCCATCCATCTATCCATCCATCCATCCATCTATCCTGCCATCCATCCACCCACTCACACATCCATCCATCCATCCATCCATCCATCCATCCATCCATCCATCCATCCACGTATCCATCCATCCATCCATCCATCCACCTACCCACCCACCCACCCACCCATCCATCCATCCATCCACTCACACACCCACTCATCCATCCATCCATCCATCCATCCATCCATCCATCCATCCATCCACCCATCCACCCATCCATCCGTCCACCCATCCACCCACTCACACACCCACTCATCCATCCATCCATCCATCCATCTATCCACGTATCCATCCATCTGTCCATCCATCCACTCACATACCCACTCATCCAGCCAGCCAGCCAGCCACCCATCCACCCACTCACACACCCACTCATCCATCCATCCATCCATCCATCCATCCATCCATCCATCCATCCATCCATCCACCTATTCATCCATTCACCCACCCACTCAGCCATCCATCATCTACTTTCTGACTTTCTTACTTTTGCTCTTTCTTATTTGTATAATGAAAACGTATTGAGATGTGCTTTGGGTTGGAGGATGTAAGGGCAAACACTGTCCTGTAGTCAAGGAACTGGCACAACTCAGGAGAGCATTTATCCTACTTTATCTGAAAGCTTGCTGCCGAGAGCCCTCATCTGCCCCCTCCTTCTGTCAGACAGGGAGCCCCTGGACAGTTGAGGATGCATCGTCCATCCCTGTCTCCCTCATGGCCTGTGGCATAGGGCCTGGCATGTAGCTAGAGCACTCAGGTGTGTGTTGAATTGAACCAGCTGGGGCGGTGGGGAAAGGAGGGCATGGATGGAGCTTGGGGTCCAGACCAAACCAGCTCTCTCTGGGTGGCTGGGGGACCCCTGGACAGGATGCAGAGCCTGCAGGGCTCCTGGCCCTGGCTCATGGAGGTTCCTCAGAAGTTGTGCTGCCCCCTGCCCCCTTCTCCCCCAGGCTGACCTCTCTGTTCTCACAAAGCTATCCTTTCCTTCCCTCCTTGAAATCTGATAATGAAACTAATACCCAATATTTTTGCCTCCAAGAGAGGCAGGAGATAAACAGGAAGGCATGAGGGATTAAGGTGTCTTTTTGAGGAAGAGGCTGGGGCCCAGCTGGGAGTGGGGTGACATCTCTGTGTGGAGCCGAGGGACCCAGATGGGGGCTGCTTTGCCTGGTGCATTTTTCCATTTGTGTAGAGAAAATAAAACACAGAGAAAAGAAAACAAGCTGTAAAATACTTTGCAGAAGCCTGAGCATGGGCAATTGCCACTTGATGTCCCCTGACAGCTCCAAGAGGAGGTGGGAGGGAGGGGAGCCCTGCCTTTTGAAGTTTGGCCTCTGAGCTTTCTTTTGTGTGACCGGTTGTTTGGGAAGAACTTTTGTTGGTGTAAGGTGCATATGGAAGAGAGATATCACCCAGGGGTTCCCCTTGGGATGGGGAAGGGGGCGCGCTGAGCTCCCTGGAGGGGCTCAGAGGTCAGGCAGCCCCATTGGGAGCTTGGGGGACACCTGGCACTGTCTTTACAGAGGAGGACACAGGGTGAGCATCTGCCTCCAAGAAAGACCAGAAGATGCTACTAGTGAGGCTTTTCCTGGTACAAGAGAGCCTTAAGGAAGCCAGACTTGAGTGATCTTCCCAGATCCCTGTCCCTAGGCAGGTGGGCCAGGCCCTGTGACTTCTATGCCCATAGGAAAGGTCCAGATTCTGTGCTGTAGTCCCCACTGTTCCTTCCAGGGATGTGGGTCCTTTCCTCTAGGGTAGTGGGCCAGGAGCCAGAAGACCTGGGTTCCAGTCCTGGGCCCCCTATTTACTGCCTTGGCGGTCCTGGGCTGGTGGGTCACTTAACCCTGAGCGGCCCGCAGCATCCTCGTCTGGCTGAGTGAGTCCAAAGGGACAGTGGATGTGCGTATGTTTGTGTGACGGTCCCTTGTGCTAGTGGACAGGCGAGGCTGAGCCAGAGGCTGGAGGTGCTGAGAGACCCTTGGTGAGGCTCTCAGGAATCATTCTGTGGCCTAATTTACCTTCCAGTTGTTTCCAGACTCAGGTGTGAACTGAACCTTTCCTCCTGTGGCCCCCACAGTGCCTGCCCTTAAGCCCCGTTCTTCTCTGCTTGTCAGCTGAATGATTAATGGGCGTGCCTCTAGCAAGAACATCTAAAGAAACTTGTAACGTCAGAGAGAAAAGTTAAAGAGGCAAATGTATAATTTTTAATCACAAAAGTAATAAATGAACACAGAGCTGGTACAAATTTGTGCAGCTTGTGTGATAGAAAAGACACATAGTTTTTAATCCATCATTTATAAGAGCATTAGACGTTGTAAGAAAAAAAAAAAAAACCACCTTATTTGAAAAGTGGGCAAATGGCATGAACAGGCAATGCACAAAAGAAAAAAATATATAAAGAAAAACAAACATATGGGGAAATGTCCAACCTCATGGTAACCAAAGACACACAAATTAAAATGTGTGTGTGTGTGTTTTCCAGACGAATTGGCAGAGATGAAAAATAAAGAGTACTGATAGCAAATGGGTCCTGTTGTTTTCTTCGAGGATGTGGTGAGACAGTAGCTCTCAGATTCTGCTGGGAGGGCCTGGAAGCTAGGACTGCCTTTCTCCAGGGCAGTTCAGCAGTTTGGATCCTGAGTTAAACATACGCGGATCCAGAAGTTACCCCAGGCATGCCATCAGAGCAGAGCACAAATGCGCAGGTCCAAAAGTGGTTACCGTTGGTGTTGTTTGTAATAGTGACAAACCCAAAACAACTTAACTGCCCAGCCCCTGGGGAGGCCCGGCTTTGAAATGCACCCACTGGGGATTCCAAAGAGCCCATTGCGCACATGCGTACAGGGGAGACTAGACAGCCTTTCACAATCATGCAGAACAGTATCTGGCATTAAAAGATGTTCATCATCCTGGGAAAATAGGCCACGGAGGGAGATGCACGAGTATGATCCACGTTTGTAGGAAAGAATGACGGAGCTCCACAGCTGAGCAAACGTTAATTAAAGCCTGCAAGGGACGACCCCTGTGTTAACAGTGGTTGCTGCAAATCTGAGTGCGTTTTTTTCCTCTCTTTTCTGCTTTTGTTTATCAAGTGTCTGGCACTAAGCATTTCTTTAGACATTACATAAAATGCGATTTGAAACAAACTTAGCACAAAAGCAGGCGAAGTATGTTGAAGAGGGAGCAAGAGTAGACCAGATGGAAGCTGGAGTTATCCTAGAGGTCGGAGCCCACAGAAGCAGGTCATGGGCAACACGGGGTGGTCTGAGGGGGCCACGCGGGATGCCCGGGTTGGGGGTGGGGGGTGGAAGGAAGGTGGGTCAGGACCAATATTTGACACCAAGGCGTGGAGGATGAGAAGGATGCAAGCAGATGAGGAGGGGTCTGGGGAGGAGACCGTCTGACAAGCCATGGAGGGGGCAGGTGAGGGGTCCTCACGTATGCATGGCATGTTCTAGAAGCTGAAAAAAGCTGGGGACCGCTCAAGCATCAGAGCAAGGCGGGGGGGCGGTGAGCAGAGCTAAGGAGAGGGTGTGGAGAGAAGCAGGACCAGCTTATTTGGGGCCCCGAGCGTGTGACAACCGACTTAGATTTTACCCAGAGGAAAAAACGGGAGGGCCATTGAAAGACTTTCAGCTGGTGATGGACATCCTCAGATTGGAGCCCAGAACTCCTGCTCTGGTGGCGGTGGCCGTGGGAAGGGAAGCAGGGCTGGGCAGGAGGGAAACCAGATGAGGAGGATGCCCGAGGAGAAGGTGGGATGGAAGCTGGTGCAGCCGGCCCCTGAGCCCTCGGTGGCTTGTGGAGCGGCCGCAGGAGAAGACAGCCTGGTGGCCGAGCTCAAGGGAGGGGGCAGTGTGCTGGTGCAGAGCAGAAAGCCCTGGAAACAATGCAGGAGTCTGCTCAGGCTGCTGTCACCGAAAACCTCAAGCTGGGGGCTTAACCAACACACATGTCTTTCTCACGGTTCTGGAGCTGGAAGTCCAAGGTCAAGGTGTCAGCAGGGTTGGCTTCTCCCAGGGCCTCTCTGCTTGGCTTGCAGACCACCTCTCCTCTGTGTGTGTGCGCCCCTGTGTGTGCAAACTGCCTCTTCTTATAAGGACTCCAGTCAGATTGGAGGAGGGCCCACCCTCAGAGCCTCATTTTGATGTAATCAGCTCTGTAAAGGCCATGTCCCCAAACACAGGCCTGTTCACAGCTGCTGGGGTAGGGCCTCTGCATATGAATGGGGGGAGGAACACCACTGGGTCCCTCGCAAGCAGGATTGGGGCACAAGGAGGATGCCAGCCCCACCTCCCAACTTTAAGGTGCGTGCGTGTGTGTGTGTGTGTGTGTGTGTGTGTGTGTGTGTGTGATGGGGGGTGCGGGCCGGCAGCTTGGGGGATGGAAATGAACAGTCTCCCTATGAGAGGGGAGCAGAGCCCTTGGCTGCTGGGTGGCTAGTAGGTGCTTCTGAGTGCAGACAGGGGAGCCAAGGAGAAGCTCCCGGGGAAGGACTGCGGTCCAGCAGTGGACATGGGGGGGAAGCTGGGGACAGTCTCTCCTGGGGTCCAGCAGTGGAGCTGGGGGGAGGCTGGGGACAGTCTCTCCTGGGGTCCAGCAGTGGACATGGGGGAAGCTGGGGACAGTCTCTCCTGGGGTCCAGCAGCGGGCTGGGGGGAAGCTGGGGACAGTCTCTCCTGGGGTCCAGCCGTGGACATGGAGGGAGGCTGGGGACAGTCTCTCCTGGTTCCAGCAGCAGAGCTGGGGGGAGGATGGGGACAGTGTCTCCTGGGTCCAGCAGTGGACATGGGGGGAGGCTGGGGACAGTCTCTCCTGGGGTCCAGCAGTGGACATGGGGGGAGGCTGGGGACAGTCTCTCCTGGGGTCCAGCAGTGGACACGGGGTGAAGCTGGGGACAGTCTCTCCTGGGGTCCAGCAGTGGAGCTGGGGGGAGGCTGGGGACAGTCTCTCCTGCGGTCCAGCAGTGGAGCTGGGGGGAAGCTGGGGACAGTCTCTCCTGCGGTCCAGCAGCGGAGCTGGGGGGAGCTGGGGACAGTCTCTCCTGGGGTCCAGCAGCGGAGCTGGGGGGAGGCTGGGGACAGTCTCTCCTGGGGTCCAGAGGCGGAGCTGCGGGGAGGCTGGGGACAGTCTCTCCTGGGGTCCAGCAGCAGAGCTGGGGGGAAGCTGGGGACATTCTCTCCTGGGGTCCAGCTGTGGACATGGAGGGAGGCTGGGGACAGTCTCTCCTGGTTCCAGCAGCAGAGCTGGGAGGAGGCTGGGGACAGTGTCTCTTGGGGTCCAGCAGTGGACATGGGGGGAAGCTGGGGACAGTCTCTCCTGGTTGCAGCAGCGGAGCTGGGGGGAGGCTAGGGACAGTCTCTCCTGCGGTCCAGCAGTGGAGCTGGGGGGGAAGCTGGGGACAGTCTCTCCTGTGGTCCTGCAGTGGACATGGGGGGAAGCTGGGGACAGTGTCTCCTGGGGTCCATCAGCAGAGCTGGGGGAAGCTGGGGACAGTGTCTCCTGGGGTCCAGCAGTGGACATGGGGGGAAGCTGGGGACAGTCTCTCCTGGGGTCCAGCAGCGGAGCTGGGGGGAGGCTGGGGACAGTCTCTCCTGCAGTCCAGCAGTGGACACGGGGGGAAGCTGGGGACAGTCTCTCCTGGGGTCCAGCAGCGGAGCTGGGGGGAAGCTGGGGACAGTCTCTCCTGCGGTCCAGCAGTGGAGCTGGGGGGAGCTGGGGACAGTCTCTCCTGGGGTCCAGCAGCGGAGCTGGGGGGAAGCTAGGGACAGTCTCTCCTGAGGTCCAGCAGTGGAGCTGGGGAGAAGCTGGGGACAGTCTCTCCTGGGGTCCAGCAGTGGACATGGGAGGAAGCTGGGGACAGTCTCTCTGGGGTCCAGCAGTGGAGCTGGGGGGAAGCTGGGGACAGTCTCTCCTGCGGTCCAGCAGCAGAGCTGGGGAGAAGCTGGGGACAGTCTCTCCTGGGGTCCAGCAGTGGACATGGGGGGAAGCTGGGGACAGTCTCTCCTGGGGTCCAGCAGCGGAGCTGGGGGGAAGCTGGGGACAGTCTCTCCTGCGGTCCAGCAGTGGACATGGGGGGAAGCTGGGGACAGTGTCTCCTGGGGTCCAGCAGCAGAGCTGGGGGAAGCTGGGGACAGTCTCTCCTGCAGTCCAGCAGTGGACATGGGGGAAAGCTGGGGACAGTCTCTCCTGGGGTCCAGCAGTGGACATGGGGGGAAGCTGGGGATAGTCTCTCCTGCGGTCCAGCAGTGGACATGGGGGGAAGCTGGGGACAGTGTCTCCTGGGGTCCAGCAGCAGAGCTGGGGGGAAGCTGGGGACAGTCTCTCCTGGGGTCCAGCAGTGGACATGGGGGGAAGCTGGGGACAGTCTCTCCTGCGGTCCAGCAGTGGACATGGGGGGAAGCTGGGGACAGTGTCTCCTGGGGTCCAGCAGTGGACATGGGGGGAAGCTGGGGATAGTCTCTCCTGCGGTCCAGCAGTGGACACGGGGGGAAGCTGGGGACAGTCTCTCCTGGGGTCCAGCAGCGGAGCTGGGGGAAAGCTGGGGACAGTCTCTCCTGGGGTCCAGCAGCGGAGCTGGGGGGAGCTGGGGACAGTGTCTCCTGGGGTCCAGCAGCGGAGCTGGGGGGGAGCTGGGGACAGTGTCTCCTGGGGTCCAGCAGCGGAGCTGGGGGGAAGCTGGGGACAGTCTCTCCTGGGGTCCAGCAGTGGACATGGGGGGAAGCTGGGGACAGTCTCTCCTGGGGTCCAGCAGTGGACATGGGGGGAAGCTGGGGACAGTCTCTCCTGCGGTCCAGCAGTGGACATGGGGGGAAGCTGGGGACAGTCTCTCCTGCGGTCCAGCAGTGGACATGGGGGGAAGCTGGGGACAGTCTCTCCTGGGGTCCAGCAGCGGAGCTGGGGGGAAGCTGGGGACAGTCTCTCCTGCGGTCCAGCAGTGGACATGGGGGGAAGCTGGGGACAGTGTCTCCTGGGGTCCAGCAGCAGAGCTGGGGGAAGCTGGGGACAGTCTCTCCTGCAGTCCAGCAGTGGACATGGGGGAAAGCTGGGGACAGTCTCTCCTGGGGTCCAGCAGTGGACATGGGGGGAAGCTGGGGATAGTCTCTCCTGCGGTCCAGCAGTGGACATGGGGGGAAGCTGGGGACAGTGTCTCCTGGGGTCCAGCAGCAGAGCTGGGGGGAAGCTGGGGACAGTCTCTCCTGGAGTCCAGCAGCGGAGCTGGGGGGAGCTGGGGACAGTGTCTCCTGGGGTCCAGCAGCGGAGCTGGGGGGAAGCTGGGGACAGTCTCTCCTGGGGTCCAGCAGTGGACATGGGGGGAAGCTGGGGACAGTCTCTCCTGCGGTCCAGCAGTGGACATGGGGGGAAGCTGGGGACAGTGTCTCCTGGGGTCCAGCAGTGGACATGGGGGGAAGCTGGGGATAGTCTCTCCTGCGGTCCAGCAGTGGACACGGGGGGAAGCTGGGGACAGTCTCTCCTGGGGTCCAGCAGCGGAGCTGGGGGAAAGCTGGGGACAGTCTCTCCTGGGGTCCAGCAGCGGAGCTGGGGGGAGCTGGGGACAGTGTCTCCTGGGGTCCAGCAGCGGAGCTGGGGGGGAGCTGGGGACAGTGTCTCCTGGGGTCCAGCAGCGGAGCTGGGGGGAAGCTGGGGACAGTCTCTCCTGGGGTCCAGCAGTGGACATGGGGGGAAGCTGGGGACAGTCTCTCCTGCGGTCCAGCAGCGGAGCTGGGGGAAGCTGGGGACAGTCCCTCCCTTGCCGCGGCCTGACGTCTCTCCCTGCCTCCCGCAGCCTGTAACTGCAACCTGCATGCCCGGCGCTGCCGCTTCAACATGGAGCTGTACAAGCTGTCGGGGCGCAAGAGCGGGGGCGTCTGTCTCAACTGCCGCCACAACACGGCGGGCCGCCACTGCCATTACTGCAAGGAGGGCTACTACCGCGACATGGGCAAGCCCGTCACCCACCGCAAGGCCTGCAAAGGTAGGCAGGGGCGGCGCCTCGCGAACCCGGTCCTCCTGTCCCCTCCTCTGTCCTCCCGCTTTGCCTTGCGTCCCCACGCACCCCGGCCTTGACCGGCACCGCGGCGCCCGCACGGCCGCCCCGGTATGTGGGGGCGTAAGCCGAAACAAAGGGGCGATGGAGCCACGGCCTTAAGGAGAAGAAAGGAGAAGGTGTGATCCCTGCGCGGGTGCGGGGCCCCCGCCCCCGGCCGGCTGCCTCCCCGCCTGCACAGGTGTGGTGCATACCACAGGGCGGGGGTCATGTTCACCGGGCTTCCGGCGGCACAAAGGGCCCTCTCTTACCCAGACCACGCAGACGTATTTCTCTGGATGTGTGCGCGCCCCCCGCCCCATGCCCCCACCCCCGGCGCTCACAAAGACACGCACGGTCACGGTCCCAGTGAGGTCAGCGGCTCCGGGGGCAGGGTCTCAGAAGGAACATTTAATCCACCTGCAAATAGCTTTCCTTCTGAGGACAAAAAAAAAAAAAAAAATTAAAGGGAGACCGGAGACTCTTTTCGTTTGCTGGAGCGAGCACGAGTGTTTTCACTTTTCCGCTGTTGTGTTTCCCCCGCTCCCCTCACAAAAATGAAGCCATGGTCAGGTGACTCAGAGGAGCTGTTGAAATGCCAGGGAACTCAGTGCTGTTGTCGGGGGGAGACCTGGGGGCCTCCCACCCCACATTTGCTTTTGGGAATTCCAGGAACCGGGGCTGTCCGTGTCTAAAACTTGAGGCCTAGAGGCAGGGCTTGCTGTAAGCATGGCTTCCCAAGAAGAGATTTCTCTCCGAGGGCTCTTGGGGCCACCATCCAGCATGATCGGGGTCCTGACACAGACCCGTGTAGACCCTGACACGGGCAAGACCCTAGCCTTGTCAGGCTCAGGCTCAGATGAGGAGCTGCGGTCCAGAAACCGGTCGGTGGGCACTGCCTAGCCTTTGGATGAAGCCAGAGTATCTTCTTATCAGGAAATCTGCACGATGTCGGGCACTCGTGGGTACCACCGCCTACAGGACTCGTGGCCTCAGTGCAAAATGAAAACACGGGCCTTGCTCAGGAATTGCTAAGAATTTTTAAATGGCAGCAAGCAGAGCTTCCACCAAGCGCGTGTCCTTCCGAGCATCGGGCCCATGAAGCCGGCCCTGCTGGTGGAGAATACTTTTCTCCAAAACGAAACAGGTTTCCAGCCTGTCTCCTCCGGGGGGGATCCCTTCGGTGCCACAGGAACGGGGATGAATCGGGTGGTTCCCCAGACACAAACAGAGCTGTCCTCCCAGATCTGTGGACTTAAGGCTGCCTCTGGTGGTTGTCAAGAGAAGTTTACTCCTAAAGGTAGCTCGGCGATTTCCACATCCCAAACCAGAGAATCAAGGTGAGACTCCCCCGGGGAGACTTGGAGCAGGAACCGACCAACCGACCTCAAGGTGGCCTGAGCCAAGGGACCCAGAAACACCTCTGGTGGCAGGAAGGCATGAGCAGGAGCATGACCGGGGAGAGAGAGAGGGCTTTGGGTTTTCAGAGACCGTACTTGGAAGGTATCCAGCCCCTTCTTCGCCTGTTGTCTTCCCTTTACAGAGAAATCAAAGCCAAGGAGTTGCAAACAACGGGTTGCACGTAGCTTTCTTGGGGATTTGGCAAGGGAATTTTAATTAGCAGGGGCCACTCAGGTGGGCAGCCCTGTGTCCGTGGTTGAGGGGGTCTCGGCTGGGCATGGAAGGGCAGTGGTCATGCACCGTCACAGCAGGAAAGGCACGTCCCCTGGAGAGGCAGGAGGGAGCAGAGCCTGGTCATCTTGCCCTTTGCCTCCCCTCCCTCTCCTCTGTTGCATGCAGAATGATGCAAGAGCCACCTGTGGCCTCTCCTGGCTCAGGCTGAGATGTCAGGAAGCCACCGGGTCCTAGGAACCTGCAGGTTGTCCTCTGGGGCTTTCCCACTCTGCTGGTTTCCAGGCGGGACAGGCCTGCCTTCTTCCTTCAAACCCTGTGGCTGGCCTTGGTGGCTCTGTCGTCCCTCGGAGCCTTGGACAGCAGTTGCCCCCAGCCTTGGTGGGACCCTGAGGGAAGGGCCCGAGGAGGAGAGAAACGTGAGGACAGATTCTGCGCGGAAGGACGCCTGCGTGTCCTGCCAGGGAAACATGGCAGGTGGGGGCGGGCCTCGGCGGTACCTCCTGCCTGGCGGGGAAAGACAGTGCTTCAAGGATCCTACCACCTGATTGGCGAGGAAAGACCCTACCTGGCGGGTCCTGCGTCCTGATTGGCGAGGGAAGACCTCACCTGGCGGGTCCTGCGTCCTGATTGGCGAGGAAAGACACTGCCTGAACGATCTGTTCTCTGATTGGTGAGCAAGAGGAACGTGACCTGAAAGGTCCTGCCTTCGGTGCAGAAGGTTCTAGATCTTTCCCCTTGTGCTCTCTTTTTTCTGGTGTCAACCCCTCGGGGCGAGTGGGAACTCTGAATCCTCTGTTTCCCCATGGGACATTTCCCACCAAATGGAGACCCTGAGATCTTGGGGAGGCGTGGGGAGACCAGCTGTAGGAGGTCAGACGCCAGCAGAGAGGGCTTTATACCCTTGAGGTCTTCAGATGGTAGTCTCTCTGTCCCCATCCCACCCCCACGGAGTCCGTCCGTTTGCCTTGTCTTCCCAGGGTAGGTCGGTTTCAGGAAACGTCTCCTTTGCTGGAAGCATTTGGCCCCAGCATTTTGATCTCTGGTGGGTTGCGCTCAGAGGCTTCTGCAGTCCCCTAGGCATGCAGCCACCCCAGGCCCCGGCCTCCTGGGGCTGACCTCGGGAGAGCCCCATTGTAGCCTTCGGTTATGTCCTTCTTTGCTCTGTTTCAGAGACATTTCACTGGGGAACTGGGACAACTGGCAGAGGCTCTTGACTCAAGTTGGCAGTTGACCCGAGGGTGCTTGGGAATGGCCACTGGGGCCCTCTTTACCCTTGACTTCCCAGGGCCTGGGGAGGAGCCCCAGGCAGGGGGCTGAGGCCACCCAGGCCCTGCTGGCGATTGGCTGGGCTCCCGACCTTGCTCAATTTAGAGCAGGGGTGGACCCAGACAAGAACAGCTTGGAGCAAGGGCATCGGATTCCAAACGTTATTGGGGAAGTTTCATAGCAACAAATTCGTTGGGTTCTTTCTCCCCTCCCCTGGTTTAGAACCAACCCGGGGCTGGCCGGGCTGGTGCATACAAAGGGCTGTAATAAACGTGCCCAGGGACGCAGGCGGCTGCAGCCCGCGCCTATTCAGCGCGATTTCCCAGCACTGGGAAGGCCTCATTATGGCGCGGGCTGTTGTCCTATACAAAGTCCGATGAGATGAATCTCTCCCTTTTCTCCGCAGAATGGTTGGTGAGCGATACTCGTCCTGGAATCTGTCAAAAGATAGGCGGTTTTGTTTACCATTTGTCTTCTTTATGGACTCGGGGGCTCTTTTTCTCTTTGGGGCCTGCAAAGAAGACGGTGCTATTTGACCATTCTAGCCATGTCTCTATTTGAACGATATTAATTTATCATCTTCCCAAACCATCTGTGATGGATAAAGACATTCCGGGAGTCTCCCGTGAACCGAATCGCGATGAGAGTTAAGAAATTAACCACTGCATCCGGCACCCCACCCCTTCAAGGCCACGGTCAGCATGGCCGAAATGCAGGCCGCCAAGAAGGTGTCCGGGTGCTCGGAAGATGCAGGCGGTGGCCGGCAGAGGCAGGCACTGGTCCTGGCTGTCTTGCCCAGTGCACGCCCGAGGCTCCCAGCCACCCCGTTTCTTCCAGCAGCTCTGTCAGAGCTCAGGGAGGAAGTGGACACCTCAGGGCGCCCCCTCGGGCCCCCTGACCACTGTGTGGGGCTCCCCATGTCTTTCTCCACCTCGATTCCCGACCTTCACTAAAGGGCATCCTCGGTCTATTTCTCTCTAACTGGTTCTCGCCCTTGGCTGCCCTTGGGAATCTCCTGGAGATTTGAAAATCTGACACCCCCAAGAGATTCCGTTTCAATGAATGAGTCCAGATGAGACCCAAGCACTTGGGGAATAAGGAGTGCAGGTGATGAGAAGGGGGGGCGGGGGGGGGGATTTATTGTCAATGAATTTAAATGTTTTTTTAAGGCTCTCTTGATGGAAATTGGGTGGGATGGGATTGTTTAAAAATTTTTTTCTTTTTAGGGTTTTATTTATTTATTTGACAGTGAGAAAGGGAACACAAGCAGGGGGAGCGGGAGAGGGAGAAGCAGGCTTCCCGCTGAGCAGAGAGCTGGACATGGGGCTTGATTCCAGGACCCAGGGGGATCATGACCTAAGCCGGAGGCAGACGCTTAACGACTGAGCCACCCAGGCGCCCCTGTTTAAAAAATTTTTTTTTAAATTATATTTTGCAGGCTGGGAGCTTAGCTGGTGCATCCTGATGATCTAGTGTGCAGAGGAAGGCATAGGATTGAATGGTTATCACAGCTAGATTGTGTGTGTGTGTGTGTGTGTGTGTGTGTGTGCACATGCTTGCATGCGTGCAAGCTAGATTGGATCATTTGAGGGTTTTTTTTTTTTTTTTAATTTTTGAAGTTCCTTTTAATTCCAATGTTATTTTTTTAATTTAAATTCAATTAGCCAACATATAGTACGTCATTAATTTCAGATGTAGAGTTCCATAATCCATCAGTTGTTTATAAAACCCAGTGCTTGGGGTGCCTGGGTGGCTCAGTCAGTTAGGCGTCTGCCTTTGGCTCAGGTCATGATCCCAGTATCCTGGGATCAAGCCCCACATTGGGCTCCCTGCTCCGTGGGGAGCCTGCTTCTCCTTCTCCCTCTGCTTGCCACTCCCCGTGCTTGTGCTTGCTCTCTTTCTCTCTGTCAAATAAATAAAACCTTTTTTTTAAAAAAAAGCCAAACCCAGTACTCATCACATCACGTGCCCTCCTTAATGCCCATCACCCAGTTACCCCATCCCCCCCCACCTCTCCTCCAGCAATCCTCAGTTTGTTTCCTAGAGTTAAGAGTTTCTCATGGTTTGTCTCCCTCTCATTTGAGGGTTTAGTCACACCGCAGCTAGGAACCTGGGATCCCACACTGCTTCCTGACTCTAAGATGATGTCCAGGGAGGCTACTAAAGCCTAAAAACCTCAGGAGTGCCCTTTGTTCTGTGGGTCCCATGTGACATTTACTTCTGGTCTGTGATCATGTTGGGAGTGCAGGGAAAAGCATGGCCATCTTAGGGAGGAAGGCACTCAGTGGCTGCAACAGCTCCCAGCTTAGAGGGTAGAGCCCACAACACAAGGAGTGGGCTCTGTCGGGGCCGATCTGGCCTAGCACTCACGGGGGAGAGGGAAAGTCGGAAGGAGAGGAAATTCCCCCACGGAAGAGCCAGCTCCATCTGTGGTCTCCGTTGCCACATCCTTCCCCTGTTCCCTGGGGACTGTGGGGGTCACAGACCCCGATCTCCGGATTTGGCTCCAGGTTCAAAGCCTGTGGAGCATCAGGCAGGTCACCTGACCTCGCTAGACCTCAGTATCCTCATCTGTGAAATCGTGTTCAGATTTATGGTCTCTGAGTCCCGGCCAGCTTCCACATTCCACGTCCTGCGTGCTCTTTTTAAATCTTCAGAATTTTACGGGTCCCCGATAACAACGGGACAATGTCCTGTGTCGGTGAAGTTTGTGACCCTGGAGCTTGGAAGAGTGGGCAGAGCCGGGAAATCGGGTGCAGGTGACGTTGTTCTGGGGTCTTTACAAGTCAAGAGAGTCCCCCGCTCCCATGACCCACACATGTGCCCTGCTTCTAAACGGGGTCTTTCAGGCTCAGCTCTGTGTCTCATTTCCCTGGCACCTCAGCCAGTTGCCTCTCCCCGCCCCCCAAGTGTCACCCACTCTCAATCTGTTTCCACACGGACATTCCTGGGGGGCCCCCAGGGCCCTCCTCTTGAGCAGAAAAGCCCTCGGATCTCTGAGCTGCCCCTAGTTAACGGAGGGCATTTTACTTGGGGGTGTCGAGTACATGAGATGGTGTAGGAGAGGTCCCAGGTACACAGGGCATGCACTCCATACCTGTTAGCATTTAGGATTCTTTGTCCAAGTAGAAGATCCAGTAACCAGAGCCCCCTGCCATTGGCCGCATGTGCATAGAGCAGAGACTGGTTGCCTTAGTTCCTTCAGTGAGTGGTGGCACGTGGGGGAACCGGCCCCTGTCACTGGAAGGGCTCAGCCCCGGTGTTTGCCCTAATGCTGTTGCACACTCACCATAAAGGGTTTATCGCCAAAGGATTTTGCTTTGGGAGCAAAAATGACACACGAGTTGAACAGCAGAGATGAGTGCCCAGCAGCTGCTTGTGGAAACGCTGAGTGGAGAGGTGGGGACGGGCTGTGTGCATGCAGAAGTACATCTAAAGGGGCGCCTGGGTGGCTCAGTCGTGTAAGCGTCTGCCTTCGGGTCAGGTCATGATCCCAGAGTTCTGGGATCGAGCCCCGCATCAGGCTCCCTGCTCAACGGGAAGCCTGCTTCTCCCTCTCCCCCTGCTTGTGATCCCTCTCTCACTGTGTCTCTCTCTGTCAAATAAATAAAATCTTAAAAAAAAAAAAAAGTACATCTAAAAGTGCTGCTAAGAAAGGTCTGGCAGCCTCCCAGGGGCTCCTGACCAGCCTGGGGCAGGGAGAGGGATGCAAGTTCCAAGCTGGTCCCCACTGCCCTGGTACATAGGACCCAGGTGCTCTGGTGCCTCCCCACTGTGGTGCTGTCCGGCCTCTGCTCACCTGCCCCGAGCCTGTGCGTGTAGACACACACACACACACACACACACACACACACACACACACACACACACTCTGTCTCTCCCCATCTCAGTCTCTCTCTGGGAACCATCTGTAGGACCCATGCCTTCCGCCTCAGTTGTAAATCAGGTGCAGGAAGGCTATGGTTAACTAGATCACGGAGGGTCAAATAACCCAGCTTGGGATTACGGGGCTCCCCTCCCCTTCTACTTCCTGCTGTCTGCACCTTGATCTGAAGGTGGCAGGGGAGAGGCGAGGTAGTGCAACTTGAAACATTTATTCTTTTGTGCCTTGTTAGCAACTGCTGGGAGAAAGGAAAGCATAGCTGCGGAGGAGGTAGACACAGACAGACAGCTGAGATGCGGTTTGTGCATAATTTACGGAAGTAAATTATCCTCGCTCCCTCGGGAGCATGCAGAATTTAGGAGTGGGGAGTGTTCCACATGGAGGTTGCTGATGATCTAGGATGTGAGGGGATTATCTTTCCTGCTGCCCCACTTCTTCCCTCCAGGGAGGGGATTTGGCCCGAGTTTGTGCACTGACTGCCCAAGTGATTATTTAGCACCTGCTGCATGCAGGAGAGGGGTGGTTACAGTGGTGACCAAGGCAGATAGGTTCCCTTGGAGCTCACTTCCTGGAGGGAGGTCGATGGTAAACAAAGGAGAAAAAGTAAGTAGAAGATTATATGGACTGTGAGTCACGTAGAGGAAATACACAGGGTGGTAGGAGAGTGTGACGTGGCGGGGTGGGGAGCTGCTCTGCTAGGTGGCCAGGGATGACCTCTCTGAGGACAGAACATTTGAGGCGACACCTGTGATGTGAGGAGCAAGAGGAAACTGAGGAATGTGCAGTACCAGCATCCAGAAGCAGGAAAGGGAGCTGAGGCAGGGGCAGGGCCAGCTCCTGGGAGTGTGGACAGGAGGAGGACCCCATTCCAACAGCAGTGGAAGTCATGGTTGGGGGGGGCAGTCAGGAGAGGAGAGACTTGAGTGATGCATCTGGCTTACTTTTTAAGATGCTCCTTCTATGAGACGTGCCACAGATGGGAGAAAATGTTTGCACATCACATACCCAACAAAGGACGTGATTCACAATATGTAAAGAGCTCTCAAAACTCAACAATAAGAAAACAGACCACTCAGTTAGAAATGGGCGACATACTTGAACAGGTACTTACCAAAGATGCACAGATGGCAATTTAATTAATGAACCATCATTAATCACTAGAGAAATACAGATTAAAACCATGAGATACCATTGCACACCTATTAGAATGTCAAAAATACAAAGTACTGACAATTCCAAGCATCGGCGAGGATGTGTAATAACTAGACCACTCATACACCACTGGTGGGAATTCAAAATGGCACAGCCATTCTGGAAAACAGTTTTGCAGTTTCTTATAAAATTAAACATAGATCTGCCATAAAAACCTTGTAGTCTGTGTACCAGGGAGCACTACTGGGCAATGAAAATGAAAGAGCGATTGATTGACACAGCAGCCTGGACACATCTCAGATGTATTTGGCTGAGTAAAGGAGGCCAGTCCCAAAGACTCCATACGGTACATCCATACATCGTACATACCGTACAGTCCCAGAATACGACGTTCTGAGAAGGTGAAGCTAGAGGGACAGAATAGATCCGTGGTCACCAGGAGTTGGGGTGGGGGTGCTGACCACAGAGGAACACAAGGGACTTCTTGGGAGAGTTGGAATGTTTTATATCCTGATTGGGGTGGTGATTACAGGAATCTACATGTGCGAAAAACCCATAGAACTGTACAGCAAAAAAGGTGATGTTGCTCCATGCAACTGAAATGATGATGATGATGATGATGATGATGGTTAGAAGCTTCTTCCATAGGGCTCTGTGACACCATGTTTTTGGACCTTTTATTCCCCATCTCCCGTTACTCACAGCTCTGAGCTCACTTGGCAACCAGTCCCCCTCGGGTCAGTCCCCCTCCGCTCCTCCTCCTGCCTGGCTTCCCTGAGCCCCACCCTGCTGGTCTGCCACCTTGCGTCTGTCCCCTCCATTCGGGAACACCCCAGCAGCCTTGGCCAGCTTCCAAGTTTCTCTTCTTGGTGGCCAGTCCTCCTCACCCCGTTTTGGGGAGTAGAGAAAAATCAGGTTCTTGGACACCCCTTAGTGCCCGACATTTGTCCTCTCCCAGCACCACCTCTGGGTGAGGGGGTTCCCACCGGGCTTCCCCCTAGAGGCCAGACACACATACGAGAGACATGGGAACCCTTCGGATCTGAACCTGATTTTCTCTGAAGACGCTGACCTTTTCTTTCTTTATGCGCTACTCTCACCTGCACTGAGCATGCTCCAGTCCTCCTCCTGACGGTCCTCCCTTCCTCCCTCTTCCTCCTTCCTCCTCCCTCCACTGCCTCCGCCCCCCTCCTCCCCCTCATCTCTCCCCCTCCTCCTCCTCACTTCTTACTCTTCCTCCCTCCTCCTCCTCCCCTTCCTCCTCTTTCCTACTCCTTCTCCTTCTTCCTTTATCCTACCCTCCCCTCTTCCCTCCTCCTTCCCCCTCCTCCTCCTCTTCTCACTCTTCCTCCCTCCTCTCTCCTCCTCCTCCCCCTCCTCCCCTTCCTCCTCTTTCCTACTCCTTCTCCTTCCTTTATCCTACCCTCCCCTCTTCCCTCCTCCTCCCCCATCTCTCTCCCTCCTCCTCCCCCTCCTCATCTCTCTCCCTCCTCCTCTCTTCTCACTCTTCCTCCCTCCTCCTCCTCCCCTTCCTCCTCTTTTCTACGCCTTCTCCTTCTTCCTTTATCCTCCCCTCCCCTCTTCCCTCCTCCTTCCCCTCCTCCTCTCCCTCCTCCTCTCTCCCCCTCCTCCTCCTCTCTTCTCACTCTTCCTCCCTCCTCTCTCCTCCTCCCCCTCCTCCCCTTCTTCCTGTTTCCTACTCCTTCTCCTTCCTTTATCCTACCTTCCCGTCTTCCCTCCTCCTCCCCCCTCTCCTCATCTCTCCTCCTCCTCCTCCTCTCTTCTCACTCTTCCTCCCTCCTCTCTCCTCCTCCTTCCCCTCCTCCCCTTTCTACTCTTTCCTACTCCTTCTCCTTCCTCCTTCCTCCTCCCCTCCCCTCCTCCCTCCTCCTTACTCCTACCACCTCTCCCCTCCCTCCCTGACCCTCCACAGCAGCTGGAGCTCAGCTTGGCTCACACGGAGGGTCCTGCCTGCCTTTACCTTCATTGTGGATGGCATCCAGGCACCCAGAGAAGCAGAGAAGGATGTTTCCCCCTTACCCAGCACCACAGGCAGACATGGCCTTGGGCATGAGCTGCAGGCCTTAGAGCCCCAGGCGGCCCCGTGGTCGGCTCTGGGGAGCAGCCACATTCACTGACAGCATGCTCAGGACCCCCAGGCTGTTCATCTGCCAGCGATGGGCCTAGGGAAGAAGATGCTGAGTCAAGGCTTAGCACAAGATGTGAGTGTGTGAGCCATGGTGACCTCTGAAGCCAGGGTCGGTGCTGGGTTGTTCCAACTCTCCCCTCCTGCCTGGAGCAGCTCCAGGGGGTCTGGGTGCCAAGGCAGCTCCCCTCTCCTCGCAAGCATGTCCCCTGGAGGGTCCTGCCTGACCCCGGGGGCCCCTGGAGTCAGACCTGCAGGAGAAGTAGCCAGATCTCCTGATAGGAGGGAGGAAATCCAGGATGGGTTTCCAAATACTGTGTGAGCTGTGGTGGAGGAGGCCAGCCTCGGACACGCATCCTCTCCTGATGAAGGCCATCAGGGACGGCCCCATCCTCAGGGACCCAGGGCAGAGGGCGTCAGGAGAAGCTGGGAGAGGCAGTGCTGGAGACAAGCAGCCCGGGATCGGAACTGTCTGCCTTTCAGGTCAACTTTGCCAGGGCTCTGGGTGTGGACGGAAGGCCTGGTGCACCAGGCAGCGTGTCCTCTGGGCCAGGACTGCGGTGACCTCTAGCAGTGGGGGGGTGGGGGTGCTGCCTGAGGCCTTGAAGCCATAGACACCAAGCATTGGACTGTTAAAGTGGAAGAGCCACCTGTGGTCCAGAGAGGGCAAGGCACTAATCCAGAGTCACACAGCGGTCCTGGCAGGATGGGCCCAGCCCTGGGTGTGCTGCCGCCCCTAGGAAACCTTCCGTATGCCCTGAGCCGGCTGTCCTTGACTGATGGCCCAGAGCAGAGACGGCCCAGGCTCCCCTCCGCGCCGGGAGGCACTCCAGCCCGCCGCGTGCGTGAGAAACCTAACCCTGCTGCCTTCTCAGGGCCTTGGGCTTCCGTCTGGTCTCACCTTCCTCTTGACGGAAAAACCCTGGGGTAGATCGGTTCCCATGACCAGGTGCTGCCTGCCCCATGAGCACAGGGTGACCTGCCACAGCAGGGATTGACCTCCTCCGAAAAAGTGGCTGACTTCCAGGGAAATAGGAGTCCGGATGGCCCTCCAGTGGCGGCAGGCGCTCTGCCCCAGACCCCGTTCTCGGAAGGATTAGGGAGGCTCTCTCCCTGTCCCCTCACCAGACCCCTTGCCCCGGGGGAAGATCTGCACTTCCCCCCACACCCCTGCTCGGCCCCGCCCCTCCACTGCCCTGCCCGCTGTGGTCCCAGGTGAGCCTGTGCGGTCTATGTGTGTGGGTCTAAGCGTGTCTGGGTGTGTTTCTGGGGTGAATGAATATGGCGGGATCCCTTTGGCTTTCTCTCCCTAAGGGCCGGGGTCCGGAGCCTCCTTTGTAACTGGTGGGCTCAGACTCCCTTCCTTGGACATTGCCAGGTGCTTGTCTTGTCTCAGGCTGCAGAGGAACCCACCGTGGGGCATGGTCACCTGTCACTTGTTCTCACACCTGGAAGCTCACCCTTCTTTGCATAGAGGACATAACTTGGGCTTTCCCTATATGTGGGCTTTGGGGGGAAGGTCCTTGCTTTGGGGCTCTGTTGCTTGGAATCGAGAATGAGTGCAACGCAAGTCTGTTGGGATTACATTTGGCTCCCAGGTAACAGAAAGCCCTCCAAGCCAGGTAAACTGGGATTTCTCCTTCTAGACCAAGAAGTGCAGAGGGGGCTGTCCGGAGTGGGTGAGGGTCTCCGTGATGCCCTGAGAGATCAGGCCCTTACCGCCTCCCTTCCCCTGGGGTTCTCCTGGGCAGCCTGCAGTCTCGTCCTCTGGGGTCGTGCGGACTCCACAGGCAGGTGGGAGGACCCGAGGGGACGATGTGTGGATGTGCTCAGGTGTTCCCAGGTATTCGGGTGGTGGCGCCGTGCTGGAGGCACCCTCGCCCCTAGTGATGGTCCCACCGCCCTGGAGGCCCCCCCGCCCCCCTTTGGCGCCCCGATGGCTTCTCTTCCCGGAACAGGGATTTTTTCATGGAAACACAGCTAGCCTGCTTGCTGCCTCTGTCAGACCAGGCGATGGGGCCAGGGGCTCACAGTCTCTGCAAAATCTGGGGAGAAAGATTAGAAACCCAGCAGTGAAGCACCCCCTTCTTTAATCAAAGGACGGGCCCGGAGGACGTGCCGGATCCCCGCCATCACTGAGGATGGCCCTTGTCCCCAGCCGCCGTCAGCTGGTGCCTGGCTATCTGCCCCCTGGCCCCGGCGGCTTGCCAGCCCAAGCGGCTGATGGGTCACCAAGCTGCGAGGGGCCACGGGCAAGGACAGTGCCGTCCGCCCACTGCAGCCCCCCGAGATTTTGCTCTGCACCGCTCCTGCTTCGGGAAAGACGACCTGTGCCTCTGGGTGACTCGGCTCTGACCCCTCAGTGCCCGAGCAACCTTTGGTGACCTCCTCCCAGCCAAGGGCTCGGATCCAGAAGTTCCTGGCGCACAGCTGTGTTCCGTCAGCACGGAGTGGGGGAGGGTTTGGCACGAATCTTAGCATGACCAGCAGGCTTGCAAAGCAGGCCATGGGAGGTCAGCTAGCATGAGCCTTGGGTGTCCACATCCGCCTGGCGCCCCGTGGCCCCACCGGGCTTGGGACAGCGGGTTCCCATGCTGTGGTGCTTTTGCCCTCTCAGAGATGCTGCCCAGGCCCGATCCGCCTTCCCACCGCAGGAGCGGGATTTCAGGGCGCAGGGAAAGGTCAGAGGGCTTCTCCAGACATCCCCTCCTCACGGCATCGTCCCCAGCCTGAGTCTTTTCTCACCACGAGAGAAGAGAGAACGCAAGACCAGACCAGCGGGGGATGAACTTGAATTTAGGGGAAATTGAAGAAGACATGTTCCTAACGGGAGGATTTACTGCTGCTTACAGGGACAACACGGGGACAGCCCCACTGTCCTCCCATGGATCCTGCAATAGGAGAAACCTGCTGACAGCCCCCCACCCCACCCACCCCACCCCACCCCACCCCACCCCAGCCCGGGCTGCCCGTGCGCCACCCCCGTTCCTTCCGTCCCCGGCCCGTGTCCCCAGCCCTCCGCTAGCCTCACCGGGAGGGCGCCCATGGCCAGGACCCCCACCCAGAGAGCTTCCAGAAGCTTCCACATGTCCAGACACCACTTTGACAAACAATTCCTCACATTCCTGTCCTTTCTGCCTCCTGCTTCCAACTTTTCCTCGTCTGGGCCAGTCCGGGCCAACTTTGGGGGGCGGGGGGCGGCCACGTTCTCACCGGCGGGCTCGTGCCTCATCGGGCAGTGCTGGCTGGACGCTCTGCTGGACGCTCTGCTCACACTTCTGTTCTTGGATGCTTTTTCTCCCCATTTGGAGCAGAAACACTTAGCAGCTTTCGGCAGACGGCTCCCCCCCCCACCCCCCTGCCTCTGCGCCCCACACCTGGGCTTCCCCGGGGAAGGGGGTGGGCAGTGGAAGGAGAGCCTGCATGTCTGCCCCCTTCATCCTCCCTGCCTCCCCCTACCTGCACCCTGAGCCCACCCTGGATTCCGGGAAGCGGGATTGGGCCGGGAACTCGGGTGCCCCCTCTGTGCGGGCATAGCTCCTCTTGCCCGAGCCCCCCGGGGTTGGTGGGCACCTTGGATGCTCGGGCTGCTATAACAAACACCACAGACGGGGTGGTTTAGACAGCAAGCATTTTATTTCTCACGGTTCCGGAGGCTGAGAAGTGCAAGATCAGCGCACCCCACATCCCGTGTCTGGGGAAGGCGGCTTCCTGGGGTGGGGGGGGGCGACCTTCTTGCTGGATGCTTGTGCAGACAGATCTCGCTCTTCCTCTTCTTAGAAGGGGGCCCACTTCCATGACGCCCTCTAAACCTGACCACTACCCGAAACACCACACTGGGGTTTAGGGCTTTAGCGTGAATTTGGGGGGGACACAAGACTTCAGTCCATAGCAGTGGGGATGTCCCCCCCCCAAAGTCCTCTGGCCACTCTGTCCCTGGGATCATGTCCTTGGAACACAGGGAGGTACCCTGGGATGTAGCACACCAGGGTGGGCCACCCCAGCTTTCTAGACTGTTCCGAACCAGGACAAGGGGTGCAGGGCCTGCTCTGTGGGGGCCTCCGCCTCCCAGCATGGCCACTCCCTTTTTGCGCAGCCCCGGGAGGCTCCTTCACACCTCGCTGCTCTCTGCACTTCTAATCAGGGTGTTTAACTAGGTGATTGCTGTGGTCTGGTGCCACAATTTACTGGTGGCACCTCGGACCTCCTGGCTGCAAATCAGGGCGGGCACGGCAGCCTGGTGGGTCTCACCTCCCTGGCCACCCCCTCTGACCTGGCAAACCCCAAGGCTGTATTGCGTCCCAAACGTGGAGGGTAGGGAAGGAGGCCTGGGGGCAGAGGAGTGGGGAGACACAGACTTACCTTGTGGGGAGTCAGACCCCTCCGCTTATGATCAGCCTGAGGGCTTTGCCTTCCTTCCTGTCTTCCCCTTGGGGCTTTGGAGGGGCTCCCCTGCCGTACTTCGCGGCTGCCCAACAGCCTTTCACAGTGGTCCATTCTGACTTCCAGTCCCCATCTCCAGGGAGGCAGGTGGCTGGTGATCAGAGCTTTTAGAATATGTGTGTGTGGGGGGGGCCTGACTGGGCCTGCCTCCCTCATCCCCACTCTTCCCCCCGTCTGCCGGGGTGGGGGTCCATGGGGCACCCCGAAGCGGGGCGGGATCGCGAGGGAGGGGCCGACCACCCCTCGCCCCCGCCCGCCACCCTCTAACCCTCCTGTCGTGTGTCCTCCACAGCCTGTGATTGCCACCCCGTGGGCGCGGCCGGCAAGACCTGCAATCAGACCACGGGCCAGTGTCCCTGCAAGGACGGTGTGACGGGCATTACCTGTAACCGCTGCGCCAAGGGCTATCAGCAGAGCCGCTCTCCCATCGCCCCCTGCATAAGTACGTGGTGCCAGGCGCCCCCCCTCCTCCGGGCTCCGGCTGGGCTGTGGGGGAGGGAAGTCCTCTCTGAACCCCGCTGATGTCCAGCGGGTTGAGCGCTTTTCCATGTGGGACCCCATGAGAGACCCCCAAGCCTGGGGGGTTCTTGCAGAAGCAGCTGGGAGCTCAGCATAGGCAGCCTGCTTCTTCTCTGTCCTGATAAAGACTGAGTCTCCCGTTCCCAGGGAGAAGCAAGCCCCTTTCCTCTACCTGGGGCCTAGTCCCATGTTCTGCCTTGGCTCCCAGACCTGGGGTGGCCTCGTACCAGGGGTTGCCATGGTGGCTGTGGTGGGCATTCCAGGATCCCCGGACCCTGGCAGATTCGGAGCAGAAGGGGCTGACCCTATAGCCTCCCAGGTGTGGCCCCCTCACGGCCCTTATGACAGATGATGGCTCCCCTGAGAGTCCTGGGGGCCCTTTGGACCAGCTGTTAGCCCCTTTGTTGCTGGAACTAGAGGACGGGGTGAGCAAGACGGCAGGGGCCACTCAGGGGCCCTGGCGCAGAAGGGACTTAATATTTTATAACTGGTAGGATCGTACCAGGTATTATGGGTGGAGACTTAGCCTTGGTTGGAAGTCAGGCCTGGCTGGGAGCTGGGCCCTGGCCCCGGCCTTCCTGATTCCTTTGTGCAGGGCTGACCTAACCCAGAAGGGAGAGCAGAAAAAGGAACGGATCCCGGCGGGTCTGCTTCTCCAGAGCAGGGGTTAGCTGGCCCGGGGATTTGACCCCACCACCTGTTTTGGTGGGGCTCAGTGTTTTCTTTTAATAATTCTTTAATGATTGAAAGCAAAGTCAGAAGACGAATATTTTATGACACGTGGAATGCTTGAAATGAAAAGTGGAGCATCCACGAAGTTTTATGGGGACGGAGCTGCGCCCGCGCGTACCTGTTATCCATGGCTGCTTTGAGCTCTAGCACAACTGAGTAGCTACAATGGAGTCCGTAGGACCCGCGGAGCTGGGCATATTTACTAGCTGACTCTTTCTAGGAGAGTCTGCTGGCCCAGGGGTCTGGTCCCAGCGGATAACCCAAATTCCGGCCCCGGGAAATTGAAATATCCATCCGGCACAGATCACCTTGAGACGGTTTCCACGACCACCTCTACTCATCAGAGTCTCACAGTTTGCAGAAACCCTTCTCTTCCGTCTAGCCAGAAAGCTGCAAAGTGAACATTTTGAGAAAGCTGGGAGGAAACCCAGCGCTGCCCACGGGGGTTGTGAAAACATAAGAAAAACAAACAAGCTCAGAAGTGGCTGGAGCTGCCACTTCAAAGCCCCAAGGGGAAGGACCTTGAAATGGAGCTGATGGTTCACAGTCAGGGACAGAAACCTGGGGAAGCGGGAAGTCTCGCTCTGCGACCCGCTCCGGCAGAGGCCAGGCATTCCCGCCAGCCATCTGAGGACCTGGCTGTCCACCCTGGGGTTTCTGGGAGCTCTTCCTGCGGCCGCCAGCTACAGGCACCCAAACCGTGTTCCCCCCGGGGGGCTCCTGCCTGTCTGGGCACAGCTCTGGGAGCCGGGCCCTCTGTGCACCTCCCGGAGCTCACCCGAGGCCCATGCCCGTTGCTGCACGTACCTGAGCCATCAGGACCACGGAGCTCCTGGGGGCTAAGAGCAGGCCCGGTCTGTGGTCCGCGTCTTACTGAGCTGCTGTGGCAGGACACCTGTGGCTTCAGTGCTGATAAAATCCCACCGAGGGCAAGAGCAGGCCCCCGAATGGAGGGCTGGGTCTCAGGCATGCCCCAGGCCCGAGCATCTCAACCCACCAAGCCTCAGGTCCCAGCTGATCTTGTCTGGAGGTTGAGGGAGGTCTTACCCCGAATAGTCAGATGGTGGCCAGAGTCTGAGGGGTTCGTGGAGACCTCTGTGGCCCCCCTGTTCATGGAGGAGGCGAGTCCCTCCCCTTGGGGACTTTTGGTGGCTGCCTGGGCGACTTTCCCAGAGACTGGAGGAACCTCCTCACCTTTCCTGAGCACAGGGCGGAGTCAGGAGCTAGTAGGAAAGAATTGGCATTCGAGGTAGAAAGGGAACAACCCCAGTAAAGTGCATGCTTCTCTCAGGCCCTCGGATCCTCCTTAGTCAGTCTTCTGGCCACCGAAAAAAGTGTGAGCCCGTGGGAACCTGGGCCAGGGGTGCAGACCTCCCCCCCGCCGCATGCGTGAGACACCTCCCAGCTCCCTCGCCTGCCACCCCTGCCACGGAAGCCTCCCCCCCACCCGCCAGCCGGGGGAGGTCAGAGGGGAGCGATCACATCGTACGGCGGGGGGGGGGGGCGGTCAGCCCTCCACGCTGTGGGCCCGCCCTGCCTTCTCCCCACTCCTGTCCCTGCCTGGTGGGGGGACAGCATCCAGAGGAGAACAAGGCCACGTTCCGGGCCCCCATGCTGGCTTCCTCCAGCTCCTGGCCCTCCTCCTCTAGGGCTGAGGAGTGGGGAAGGGAGGAGGGCCCAAGGAGGAGTCTGTGCTCTGCCCATCCTCTTCTAAGGTCATAAATAACATCTTTTTTACCTCGTTTTCTCTTCCTCCCGTCCCGAACCTCACAGAGATCCCTGTGGCACCGCCGACCACGGCCGCCAGCAGCGTGGAGGAGCCGGAAGGTAGGCGTGTCCTGCTTTGCCATGGGGATGGCAGGGGTGGGGCGGTCAGAGCTGCTAGACTCCTCAGAACCACCATCGGGGAGCTGCTGGGTGTGCGTGGTGGCCCCCGGGGCTGGATTGAGGAGGATAGAGCCACACGGCATTTTTCCGGTGATGCCCCCTCCGAGAATAAAAGGGAGGGGAGCTTCCTGGTGCCTGCAGGCTAGCTTTTTACCCAGGCCCGAGACCCTCCTGCTTGTCCACCCAGGGTAGCAAGGTGCGTGTGTGCCCAGCACCGTCGGGGCGCGTACTCCTTCCTGGGGCTGAAGAGAAGGCAGGAAGCGGGGATGGGGATGAAAAAGGCATCTTGAGCACAGGGGTCCACAAACAGGATTCACGGGGCCGGGAACCCGGACAGGAAGAGCATCACACCCTCACTGCCCCTCACTTCTGCCCAAAATCGAGCGCTCTCTCCGTGGGCCACAAACCCCTGGCGGGGTGGGCAGCCCACAGAAGTCACAGCGAATTTCACACCGCATTCGAGTCGCTGCAGAGATCATGAAATGCTGTGTGTGTTCGTTGTTGCTTCGGAAGGACGAAAGTTACCGGACCCGCAGCTAGATCCTGATTTATAATCGTTAATAAAGAAGCACGTATATTATGCAACTGTATCGTAAAGCTGGGTTTTTGGAAAATATTTGGATGGGTATATTCCAGTATTATTCGTTTCCTGTATTCCACAGGACTAGCTGTGTGTTTTATTTTTGCATTTAGAAATATTGCTGGGAGAAAGGGCCCCCGGGTGTCCCCAGACCCTTGGTACAGGAGGGGTTACGCGGCCTGGGCTTTGGGCACAAGGAGGGCTCATGGCCTGGCTGGAAGGTGCGCCTGGTGGAGAGCAGGCCAGGCCCGCTGTGAGGTCAACAGCCCTCAACTAGGAAAGGACAGAGGAGCATTGCAGGGAGTGCCCGAGGCCACACGGTGGAAAACCACAGAGATCTCGGTCTTGGGTTGTTGGGCAGTCTTCATTCCCCTTTGGTTGAGCTGCAGGGGACCCTTCCAGGAGGAACAGCAATGGGAAGGCGTTGTAGAGAAGTAGCATCCCCCAGTACCTGGGAGGCGGGATGAGGGAGCTCTTTCTGTAAGAACATAATTCAAAGGAACCTCCAGCTCTGGGGGGTTGGGGGGAACAGTGAAGACACTTCCCTTCAGCGGAGTTTTGATGCTAGCTTCCTCCTCATGACATGGGTCACAGGAGGACTCACCTGGCCAGGCTCCTCCTCGGGGCCGTGTGCACAGCTGGTCCAAGGGCAAGGCGGCTCCCGCCTCTCTCGTGCCTCCCTGTTTCTGGTCCTTGCAGCTTGACTTGAAAACATGCAACCGTCTTGGCTCGGCAGGTAAAAGTCTCCTGAGCAACCACTTAGAAACACTTGTAGCATCCTGCTCGGAAAAGTCTTTCTTAGCCGTTGTTTTGATTTCGTTACCATGACTTGCCTTTCTTCCCCCCGCACCTTTCAAATCATGGCTTAAATGGAAGCAGGCATCACATGAACGCCCTGACCAAGCGCTTTCCTCACGGAGGGGTGAAGTGCACAGGTGTGATGCTTGTCCCGGTGCCCGTGGCTGTGGCCCGACCCTTTCTGACCTCCTCCGGAGCTCTCCAGGTGTCCGGAAATCTCTGGTGCTCCCTCCGGAGAGCTGAGGCCACTGCCAGGCCCGGAGCGCCGGACTCTGGAGCCGGCCACCACCACACAAAGCCCGGATCGCCTGTCTGGGCAGGCCAGGACGTCGTGGGCAGGAGGCCAGGGGGCCCCCTGGGAAGCGGGGCTGGGAGCTCATACTTCCAAGCCTGTCGATTCTTGCAGTGTTTGAATAGGGAAGGCCTCTGTGCCAGGCCGCCCAAGAAAAGCTTGTTTACTTTTGCCTGCGTAATGGAGGAGAATTAATAAACCGAGAATTTGTCCTGAAAGCTGATGGACATAACCTCGCCCTGAACCCATCCCCTCGAACAAACGCCGTCCACCTGCTCACTGAGCTGGCTGGGACCCTCTCCTGGGGCAGGGAGGTGAGGAACGCCTGGCCCGTGGGAGGTCTGGGGCCCTGGGGTGGGGGGTGGGGTGGCGGCCCTGGAGGAAACCGAGTAGGAACGGGATCGGGACCACCCACTCCAAGCCCACCTGCTTATGGTCATAGAGACCTCCAGCCCCCGGGCCTAAAAGAGGGCCACCTGTCTTCCCTTGCCGTCCATCAACTCCGAGATGGTTGTTGATCTGCACGTTTGTTTGGTTCAGCGGGAGGAGCGTGGTTTGGAGCCGGGCGACCTGGGGTTGATTCTCCACTGGCTGCGAGATCTTGGACAGTGATCGGCTTCTTCCACGGTCCCTTATAGAGCTGTCCGCGGGCAGAAGCGCCCGGGGAAATGGTTGACAACTGGCTGGGCCAGGCCTGGTTTGTAGCATTTGCCACTTTCCCTGGTATAAACACTCCTCCCGTGTCCAGTTTCCCCCCACCTGGGGCCCTGCAAGGCACCTTCTGCCGCAGGCTCCCAAGGTGAGGCGCGGGCCTGGGCAGTGAGCCCCCCAGGGGGGCCTGCAGAGAACTCTGAGGAGCCCAGCAGCGGTAGGAAGGGCTCCATCCTCAGGTGCTCTCAGGTGGGGGTGCTGGGCTGGGGGCTGACCTTAGACGTGTCCCATCTGGGAGCCTCTCAGCCCTTCCATTTTTTTCTCATGGAAGAAAATCGGGTTTATATACACCTGCAGCCTGGATTAGCTTGGCTCTTTCTCATTTTTGGCTCTCGTTTTGCAAGATAAAGAATAGGTTGGGTGAGTATGGAAAACCAACTGGTAACACTTGAATGCAGTACTGGCCAGGTGTTCGGGGGCGGGATAGTGGGGAGGAAAGAGCACTGGCTAAATTGGGAGCCTGGGGCCTGAGTTCTGTCTGATCTGGTTTCCTGAGACAGTGGTCCCCCCACCTCCATTATCCATGCGGGATACGTCCCCAACACCCCCAGTGGATGCTTGAAACCACGGATAATGCAGAACCCTGTTCATACTGTGTTTTTTCTCATACATGCATCCCTGTGGCAGAGTTTAACATATAAATCAGGCACAGTAAGAGACCAACAATAACTCATAATAAAATAGAACAGTTACAGCAAACGTGAACTCAGTCTCTCGCTCAGCACGTCTTACTGTCCTGCACTCACCCATCTTCTGGTGAGGATGAAAGATGGGGAGGTGCCCGCGTGGGGTGATGAAGGAGGTGAATTGAGCCGAGCAGAGGTCTCCCGCCTGCTCACCTGCTCACGGGGAAGGTGGGATTACGGCAGGACTTGTGGGCATGAGGACAGGTGTGGAGGGTCAGCTTGCTGGAGGTGTCTTGAGAGGACCTTGGGAGGGAAAAGGTGGTGCTGCCCAGTGCGGGTGTGGGGGCAGCTGAGGGGACTGCTGGGGGTCCTTGTTACAGCCTTCCCAGCAGCTGCTATTAGACCTTGAATGTAGCGGAGAGTTGAAAACCGGAAGTCAGTTAAAGGTCAAGTGCTTGACTTCGTGATAGCCGAAAGGTGGGAACAGCCCACATGTCCATCGCTGCACAGATGGGTAAATGCAGCGTGGCACGTCCATACGGGGGACTAGTATTCGGTCATAAAAAGGAATGAGGTACCGATACACGCAAACTTGGATGGACCTTGAGGATGGTTTGCAGAGTGAGGGAAACCAGAGATAAATGGCTGCATGGCATTATGATTCCATTCCTATGAAATGCCCAGAATGAGCAAATCCAGACACCAGAAGTAGATTAGTGGTTGCCAGGGACTGGGAGGCGGGAGGAATGGCGAGTGATGTTTGATGGATATGGGTTTTCCTGTTGGGGTGGTGGGAAGGTTTTGGAACTAGACAGTGGGGATGGGTCATATTGTGAATGTGCTTAATGGCACTGAATTGCCTCTTTGAAAAAGGGTAAAATTGGTAAATTTTAGGTGTATTTTATCACAATTTTAAAAAAAAGTCACGTGCTTAAGATCAAGGGTCCAAGAGAGACGTGAATCTGGGTTGCTTGGGGTGGGCTGAGTGGAGTGTAGGAGCCATGGGGACAGGAGTCTGGGGCATGAGCAGCAATGGGGGACATGGTTGGATCACTGGGAGAATTTAGAGGCCATGGGGTATCTTTGAGCACCTTCTCACGTCACCTCCACGCAGGAGTAGCTCAGACAGGGAGATGGCAGACAGCCTCTGGGCTTCCTGGACATTCAGCAGAGGCCATGTTCCCTCCCGTTATGTAGAAAAGGTCTGGCCACACAGGCTGCATCCTCTTTCTCCTTTTGGGGGTCATCAGGGAAGGATGGGTTCCTTCCCTAGGTATTGGGCCTTCAGTACTCCTGCTGTAGGAGAAAGGGACCTGTGGGTCCATGGGGGGGGGGGGCTGCTGACAGGAGCTGGGGTCGCTGACCCCGTAGGCAGCCCATGCCACTTGTAAGAACAGTCTGTTAATGGACTGAAATCCTGGTTTTCAAAGGTGGTACGAAACGGGATGTTAGGCCGTCCGGGATCAGCTGTTTAGGTACGTGACCGTCAGATAAGTATGACCAGATGAGGCTGGACCAGACGCATGATTAAAGATAAACAGATTCTGGCTCAAAGAAGAAGCGGAAGGAGATGACATTCACGGAGTGCTTACTCTCTCCTAGGCACGCTTCTCAATTATTAGCCGTTAATCATCCGTTCCCCCCAGAGGAGGTGGGCACTGTTATTAGCTCCCATGGTACCGAGGAGAGACTGAGTCACAGGGAGGTCCATAAGGACCCATAAGTAGCGCAACCAGCATCCCAGGCAAGGTCTCCTGGCCTCGGAGTTGACCTCCGTGTCATTCTGTCTCCAGGGAGCTATGCTGGTTGGCCAATTCAGGGTAATTTCTAAATATATCTTCCTGACCGTGTGATAGCATTCTACCAGGAGAGAAGACAAACCGGTGCATCTGTTGGGACCGAAAACCAAGGTAGAGGCAGAGGGGCAGCCGGTTAAAAGCTTCTGGTTTTTTGCAGGTGCCTGTTACAGTGGCTCTTGGGGGTGTGGTTGGTCGGCATGTGGGGCTGGCGTGGAGGACCATGCAGAGCTCTGTCTCTTTGGTCACAAGGCGGCCCCAAGTGAGACGGGGCAGATGGATCAGCTTATAGGAGAAAACAGTTTGGGTGGGGGAGCAGGTGCCTTTCTCACACACAGGATGATACTTGCATCCTAAAAACATGCCAGTAGAGAACCAGCCAAAAATTGGTACAACGGATAGGAGCATGGCTGGGAGGCCATCACACAATTAACATTTAAAGGGCAGTAAGTTTTCTTATGTATCAGCAAGAACTACATAAAAACAGTGTCCTACTGAGTGAAAATGTTCAGGGGATGTCTGGCCTATAGTAAGTGATCAATGAAGACACAGCATTGGTATAATGGAAACAGAATCCCTATTAGAACAGTACCAGAAATATCAAATATACAGAAATAAGTGTAGCATTAAAAGTACAGAATGTAGATTTTTACAAAGGGTAAAATTTTTCTAAGCGACACTATGGAAGACCAGAAAAATAAGGAAAAAAAAAAAAAAAAAAGGAAGATCTTACTGCATTCTGGGAGGGCAAGACTCCACACTATAAAGTGCCAATTCTCCCCAAGATAATCTGTAGGGTTAGCATGATTCTAGTCAAAATCCTAATGGGACAGGACAGGATTCTTAAGTTCAGCTAGAAAAATAAATGAGCATTAATAGTCAAGAATTTTTTGAAAAGAAAAGTAATGAAGGGTGACTTGGTCTACCAGATTTTTACAATATTATAACCAGGATATTTAAATTAGTGTGATAGAGAAATCAAACAAGCTGAGTAGAAGTCCAGAAATAGACTCAAATGTAAACATAAGAATTAGTAGACAGTAAAGCTGCGATTACTAATCAGTGAAGAAAGGATGAATCAATCAGCAAATGGTGCTGGGAAAACTGGCTGTTTATTTTAAAATAATAATAAATGAGATTTCTACTACAGGCTGTGAGCCAACATAAATCCCAATGGATTAAATATTTCTATATTTTTAATGAATCCTTAAAAGTTATAGAATAAAACGTATCAGTGTCAATGTAATCTTGGGGTGAGGAAGCCTTTCTAAATATGATACAAAAGTCAGAAATCATAAGAGGAGAGATCTTAGGTCAATAAAAGTGGAAACTTCTGTACGTCAAAACTCTATAAGCAACAGAAAGACAAACTAAAAGCTGAGAAAAAGATTTGTGACATGGATGACCAAAGATTAATATCCTCAATAAATAAAGAGCTCTTACAGTTCAACAAGAAGGGGGGAGATTCCATTACAAAATTGGGTTGAGAGAATGAACTAGAAATTCAGAGAATTTGTACACATGGCAATAAGCATCTGAAGTATTATACTTACCTAGTAATAAAGAAACGACATTAATAAAAATACCATTTCAAAACTTATGACAACTATTTACAAAACAAAAAGTAATTCCCTGTGTTGAAAGGGTTGGGAAACAGGCACTCACCCACCCTGGTGATGGGAGGTCAGGTTGGTACTACTTTTTATGAAGGGTGATTTGGCCTCACGTATCAAAATGTATCTTTGACCCCATGCCTTTCTAGAAACTTAGCCTAAGGAAATAGTGATGTGTGCCAGGATTTAGCTATAAGGTTTCTTTTTGTGGCATTGTTTATAATAACAAAAGAGGGAAACCAGATATCTTTCAGTAGAGTTTTAGTTACTCAATTATGGGATATCCGTATAATTATGTTGTCGGAGAATATTCAAATACGAAATGGAAAGATACAATACATTGCCAGAGCAGATTACACATGGAGGGTCAGCTTTAGTGAAGAGTTGGACCAGATGCATGATTAAAGATAAATACATTCTGGAGGGTCAACTTTGGTGAAAACCTGGCTCGTAGAACATTTTAAATAAATGATTTCATTGTGCTCACATATTTCTGTGGTTCTCGGCAATGGGGCTAATTTTGCCCCCAGGAGACATTTGGACATTTCTGGAAGACATTTTTGACTGTCACAACTGGAGAGAGGGTGGTGTTGCTGGCACCCAGGGGGGAGAGACCACCCCAAAGACAAAGGGCAGCCCCCACAACAAAGAATTATCCAGCCCCATATGCTAATGATGTCATCGAGGTGGTATACTGATATAGGATAAAATCCATGTGTTCGCTCCAAAAGCATTAAGGAAAGATGTTGCTACATTCGTAGATAGACCAGCTCATTTCTTACTTACGTGTGATATTGAGATGGGTGCAGCTGGGGGTTTAGAAAGCGATGTTTTCTCAAGTCAGCAAGGAAATCTTGTGTTCCCATAGGAAATGTTTGCCAGTCCATTTTCCATGGGAAATAGCCCAATCTAAAATAAAATTTATCCCAAATTCTCGGTGTTCCTATAAATTACTGTATTTTGGAATTAACGTGATTTAACCGATTGTTAAACTTTTTATTCCGGAAAAACCTCAAGAGCCATAGAGAGGACAGAGTGATGGATGGATACCCACATTCCTATCATCTAGCCTTAGTGAGTCACATTTTGCCCCCTTTGCTTCAACCATTTGTTTTTTGCTGAAACATTTTTATTTTTTATTTTTTATTTTTTTATTTTTTTTAAAAGATTTTATTTATTTATTTGAGACAGAGAGAATGAGAGAGAGAGAGAGAGCACATGAGAGGGGGAAGGGTCAGAGGGAGAAGCAGGCTCCCTGCCGAGCAGGGAGCCCGATGCGGGACTCGATCCCGGGACTCCAGGATCATGACCTGAGCCGAAGGCAGTCGCTTAACCAACTGAGCCACCCAGGCGCCCTTGCTGAAACATTTTTAAAGAAAAGCTTAGGGATGCCTGGGCGGCTCAGTCGGTTAAGCGTCTGCCTTCAGCTCAGGTCATGATCCCAGGGTCCTGGGATCAAGTCCTGCATCAGGCTCTCTGCTCAGCATGGAGTCTGCTTCTCTCTCTCCCTCTGCCCCTCCCCCTGCTTGTGCTCTCTTTCTCAAATGAATGAATAAATAAAATCTTTAAAGAAAAAGAAAAGCTTAGACATTATGACATTTCACCCCGAAATATTTCAGAATACCATTTCTGAAAACTAAGAACATTTTCCTGAATCTTCTCAATAACATGGTTACACCTGACAAAATTAACAAAAAGTCTTTTCATGTCCTCTGGTACCCAGTCACCCTTCAGACTTCCTTGGTCATCCCCCATGTGTCTTTTTTTTTTTTTTTTTTTTTTTTTTTAAGATTTAATTTATTTATTTGAGAGAGGGCATGAGTGGGGAGGAGAGGGAGAAGCAGGCTCCCCGCGGAGCAGGGACCCTGATGTGGGACTCGATCCAGGACCCCGGGATCATGACCTGAGCGGAAGGCAGACGCTTCACCGACTGAGCCCCCCAGGCACCCCTTCCCGCACGTCTTCTATACCTGGTTTGCCCGATGGTTTCAGTGTTAAAGGGCTATGCAGTAACGTGCTTTACAAAGTGTTGTCTTTAGAGGTGCATCTAGTCCCTGGGCATGGGCTGCTTCTGAGGCTATAATGCACGTGGAATGGCGTATCTCATGACAAGTGCGACGTGGCTGCCACCCATCATCATCATTAGTCTCGTGGCTTAAAGAAGGGGAAGGGCCACGTCTGGCCTGAATGTGGCCCGCCCTGTGGCTTTGGGTGGGGGGTGGGGTGGGAGGTGTGAGCTCTGAGCTTCCTTTAGGGGAATGTCCCCGAGGAGGGGGCACCTCCACGGGGGCGGGGACAAGGGAGTGAGATGCCATCGTAAATCCTTGCCACGCCCCTCCATGGTGGGAGCCGAGACGTTCTGCAGTGAATTGTCTTTGGCCATTGGTGACCCACAGAGAGGGCAACTTCAGAGGGTCCAGCTTAGTGTTTGCTTCCCCTTGGCCAGGAGACCCGGCTCTGGGCAGCCTGCATGAAGCAGACCTCTTTCCTTCCTTCTCACTCTGTCTGTCTGTCTGCTTTTCTCTGCCTTTGCTTCTGTCTCTCTTCTCCACCCCTCGCCACCACCTTCCTTATTCCCTCTCCTTCCCCTCCCCCTTTGCTCTTCCCCGTTGGGGGTCTGCACAAAGGGTTGGGGCAGAGGTCAGGCTGGGGGGGTGAGCAGGGCCGGGGAGAGCACGGCCACCCCCACCCCCTGCCTGGGGCCTCGGTCACCCCAGGGGGCACAAAGGAAGCCATTTCCATAGTGGGTTTCAGGACCCCATTGTTTCCTCTGCAGGTGGGGCGGCCACCAGCCTGGAGGAGGATAAAGGGATGAGCCTGGAGGCCAGAGGAGCAAGCGGGGGCGGAATATTTAGCCCTTCCTGGGAGCTCTTCCCACTGGGGACTCCAGGGGACGGCTGATGGGAATGGGACAAGTGACAGGTGTCAGAGAGGGGATTGGAATCCCTGGGGCCCGCCCCTGTGTCACACAAATGTCACAGAGTCCTTACAGGCAGAGGCTGAGGGGGTGGTGTGCAGGCTGCCGGGCTGGGCAGAGGCAGGCTGGAAGCCTCCCCGCAGGCCCCCGGCTGGGCACTGGTGGGGGGCGCACCGTGTCTGGGCTGTGCCGGGAAGCTGCCCGAGCCCCTGAGCCCATGGTCCGTCCTCTCTCTTGGTCAGGATTGCGGTCAGGCTCGGCCCCAGCAGAACCTCAGCAACCACTGACCTGGAGCAAATAAGGCTCCCCAGCCCAGGGGTGGGGGTTGGGCAGCACCCACAGCGGTCCCCTAGATTTCCTCTATACCTTGTATTAGTCTGCCGGGGTGACCGTGCGGCTGAAGCAACAGAAATTGACTTTCTCACTGTTCCGGAGGCTGGAAGTCCAAGATCAGGGTGCCCGCGTGGCTGGGTTCTGGTGAGGACCCTCTTCCTGGCTTGCAGAGTGCTGCCTCCCTGGGTCCCCACGTGGGTGGGGAGAGAGCTCTCTGGCGTCTCTTCTGCTAAGGGCCCTGATCCCACCATGGGAATTGTGGTGGGAAACCATGCAGTCCTTAGCAAGTCATAATAGACAACCTTAAACCATATAGTTTTTTACTTAAGGGCATGGATTATGAGTATTTCATGATTCTCTCCCCACCCCGATTAAAGTGTCCCTCCAGGCGAATTGATAGCGTGGGGCTCAGTCTTCTCAATGAAATGAAGCCAAATGGGCTACATGATCTATTTGGTCCCTCCCAGTTGGTGAGGAAGCCAACTGAAGTCTTAAGGCCTGGTGGTCCCCGAGCTTGGGGGGTTGCCTTGGGGGATTTAGACCACAAAGGGTGCTGAGGCCCAGGGGAGGGAAAGGGAGGGGGAGAATGGACTCGGATACTATCTGCCCACTAACTGGGCATCCTCCCTACTGTGGACATAGACTTCAGGGTTGGAGGGAGCAACGTGGCCTTGAGGCGGGGACGCTACCAGCTGCCTCCTCCTACATCTGGGGTGATGCTCAGACAACCAACCCCTCCTCCTGCTGAGTACAACTCTGTTCTCTGCTGCTTTGTTCCTTTGCTCCTAAAGCTCTGGGTCCCTGCTGTGCCCCAAGGCATGGCCACAGAGATGGGGGACCTTGTGTCTTTGCCCTCCAGGGTAGAGTGTGAATTCAGTAAGAGCCACCCACATTGGAGTGGTCAGCTTCTCCCTAGGGAAGATGGTGTCAAGTGTCATTTGCCCCATTTTGTGATCTCTGCTCAATAGTAAAGGGCTCTGTAGGATTGAGAAAAGGAGAAAGTTGTTTTGTTTGCAGAGATTAGAAATGGACTGGGGTCCAGGCTGGATTAGGCTTTCCACCCATTGCCTTCCCCTGTCCCCTTCCATACCCAGCAAGTGGGACACACCCTTGGTTTCCTGGCCAAGCATTCCTTCTGCCCCACGAGGCCACCTCCTTCGGTGTCAGGGTTGGGAAGTTGTACTTCAGCGTCTTTAGCAGATGGAGAAAGCTCTGACAAGGTGGTCATCTTTTTAGGCTCCATAGTCCAGGATTGTCCTGGCTCTGGACTTCATCCCTGCCCTTTTTCCTCTTTGTGGCAAAGGTACTGCTGTGGATGGGAGAAGACGTGGAATGCCAGCCATTCTTTTGGGTTATCGGGGGCCCCAAGACAGAGATTCTTGTGCAGATGATTTATTGAGGGGTGTTCTTGGGAGAAACCAGTAAGGGAGCGAGGGAAGGACAGGGCAGCAGAAGAAGCTAGGAAAACATGTGGGTTTGGGAGAAGTCTGGCCTCAATCTGATCCCGCAGAGAGCTCTAAAGAGTGAATCCCACCACAGTTATCCTGCCTAAAGGTCAAAGGGCTGGACAGTTACACCTGCCCGGGTAGCCTGGCCGAAGGCTATAGACTGCCCCCTCCTCCGTGGGGGGGGGGGGGGCAGCGGTGTATGCAACTTCCCAGATATTTGCAAGCAGGGCAGTTTCCATCAGCTAAAGGCAAGCCTTCAGAGAAGGTGCAAGTGGGAGCCGTTAGCTGCCAGCACCTGGAGCTGGAGGTGGGTGCACTGGCCCCCTAAGGGGGCTCTGGGCAGGGCACCAACTACATCTGCTATACTGAGGACATTATTCGAGGGGGGCAACAAGTTTTATTGGGATTTGGGGACCATCTATGGGTCTCTGTCTTGTCTACTCCAACCTCCCTACACTGTAAAGAGACCTGGTGGTTATTCTCTGGGGCCCTGTGTCCCCCCTCTGATATCCAGCCAGTCAGTAATGACTATTGGTTAGGGCAGGCTATGGCTACAACAAGAGGTCCTAGCAGTCCAACGCAGGTGTTTCTGGTTGGGCGGCTCCGTTCCAAGCAGGGAGTCGGGCCCAGGCTCCTTCCATCATGTGGCTCTGCCATCCCCTAGGGCCTATGCGTCATCATTGGTTTGGCAGGCGAGAACTCAGGGCGGCAGTGGGAGACATGTCCGGGCATCACTTGCACCCGTGTCCCATTGGCCAGAACTTAGTCACATGATCATACCTGACTGCAAGGGATGCTGGGTAATGTAGTCTGTAAGCCTAGTAGAGACTTCTCCGGGTATCACTTCTACCTGTGTCCCATTGGCCAGAACTCAGTCACATGACCACACCTGACTGCAAGGGGTGTTGGGTAATGTAGTCCCTAAGCGCAGGACGTGCCTGAACCGGGCACACTCTTTCGCCAAAGACCTTTGTTCGCTCTGCTGACTTAAGGGACATCTGTGGCCACCTCTGTGATCGTGGTGCCCCAGTTATTGGCACTGGAAAGAGATGGTAAACTGTGAAGGCCTTTTCTCTGTGTAGGAAGGACGAAAGACGTGCATCCTGCCCGACAGCTGCCAGGGTTTGGGGTATAGCTCCCTACCCCGCCCCCCCCCCCCCGGGAAAGTAAGCAAAGGCGACACCGGGTTCCAAGGCATGACCTCATTGGCAGTGGCTTAACCAGCTGGGCTAACCCGCCAACCAACCAGCCGGCAGACGCTACGGGGCTATAGGCATGCCTCTTTCATGACCTTCCCGGGGAGCCCCAGCTTAGCCTCCCTCCCTCTTGCTCCCCTGAATCACCCTTCAGTGTAGACAGCAGCTCCGGGCTGTGTCCACCATTGGCTCTGGCTGGAGAAGTGTATCCAGAGCCAACTGGATCCCCATCGGGACAGCTTTGTTTTCCCTGCCGAACACAAAATCCCCTGTTCACTGAGAGAGCCGACAAGGAGACCCCGTGGGGCTGGCCCTGTGGGAGCAGATTCCAGTGAATACAGCGCCCGAATGCCTTCAGCTTATTAAAGGCGAATACACAGGATAACTCTGCCCTCCAAGTGGGAGCCAGAATGGAGAGCACAGAGCTGTTGGAGCGGATTAGCAGCCGCAGAGTGACGCGGGCAGGTGCAGCCTTTTCTGCAATTTGGAAGGGTTTATGAAATGCGGATCCCGTGCTCTATGAATCCTTCCCTTGGCCTCTTCTGGGCTGCAGGCTGAAAATGGGGATTTCTTGTCCAGCCAGGCTCCCTGATGGTTTGGAGGACTACCCACCCCTCCATTCCCAGCATTCCTTGGGAATTCCAGTCCGAGGATGTGTGCACTTGTCTGTTTATTCATTCGGTCTTCATTCATTCATTCCCTGCACGTTTCCTGAGGGATTGGTAGGGCCTGTGCTGGGTTTACAGAGATGAGGGAACACGGAGCCCTGAGTTCTGGGGACTGTGGTTCACTGTGCGGGAAAGACGCATAGATGATTCTGAATCAGACCATTACCTGGTACAGTAGAGCTAAGTGTTCATGTGTCAGCAGCTACCCACGTGGCCTTCCACGGGCCTTCCAGGGTCAGGCTTCCCAGAGAGCCTGCTGGGTCTGTTCCTCCTTCATCCAAAGCCTCAGGTCCAAGGTGGCTCGTCGCCCCTGCAGACAAGCTTCTCTTCCCTAACGGCAAACAAGGAGAACCAGTGGCAGAGCTAGAAAGTTGGGGTCCTCGAGCGAAACCCCTAGAAAGTTCATCTAACGTGGCACAGTTTACATCTTAAAACAGCTCAGGGGGCTGTATTTCTCCGGCTCTGAGGCAGATTCGGTCTGCATGTCTTTCCCTCGTAGAGATGGGACCCCCACCATCTGCCCTGGCCGGAGACCCCTCATTTAGCTAGGCAGCTCATCTTTCTGCAGCAGGGTGACCTCCTTGTCTGTCCTCTTCAGCGGGTTTTCAGGGCTCATCTCTGGTGCAAGAGTTTTGTTCAAGGTTTTGGTGAGCGTGTTATAGTGGGGAGGGGGAATGAAGGGGGTGGGAGGGACCGCAGGCCTACCATAAAGCCTGCTCTCCTAAGGGCAGAGGCACATGCAATGAAATCAACGGGCTCTGAATAACTGTCGGGGTGGGTGGGTTGCTATGGCCGGAGCTGGTGCTTGTGGATGCCCGGTACGGAGCTAAATGGTGTGTCCCACACATATGCCCCCACTCCGGGGGGTCAGAACCTGTTAGTCGTTTTGCACCCGAATTGTCCCGGCAGCTCTCCGGGAGGCCTGTGCGTGAACTTCCGGTGCAGCACTTGGCAGGTCTGCAGGATGCCCAGCCAGGCCTCAGCTCCTGAGGCACGTTGTCCTCTCTGTGGTTCCCTCTCATTTGTGGGTGGCAGCGGGGGGTGCGGGGGTAGTCGGGACGCCCTCCAGGACTGGGGGACGGATGCGGAGCACCAGTTGGAAATCCCGTGTCTGGGGAGTTCCTGGAGACCGAAGAGGTGGTTGGTTACAAAATGGAAGACCGGTATAAAAGATGACCTTGGCCATCTCGTGAAAGCCTGGACGTGTCCAGGTGGGGAGGGCAGGGCAGGGATGAAGTCCAGGGTGTCCACTGGCCTCTTGGTGACCTCCAGCCTCGAGGCCCTGCAGTGGCTCAGGGAAGAGTGGCTGTGCCTCCACCAGGAATGTGAAGACTTCTAGAACCTTCTACGTGGCGGGGTGGGGGTGGGGGGGATTTGCGTCTGTGGTTACATGGAGCCTGTCGAGAATTCTTTACTTCCCCAAAGCAGACACAGTACCTTCGTTCTCCCCGTGGTTTCGTCTGGACAGGGCGGATTTCAGTGTTTGCCAGGGTTCCTGCGCCGCTGGGGAATGAGAAACCCCCCTCCCCCCGTAAATACGGTTTGCAGACACCTGAGGCATTAATTCACTGAAATGCCGTGTACCTTTTTTCTCTTTTTAATCATTTTGGATGGAAATCTTTCTCAGATGCCTCGCCAACTTTCCTGCTCACGGAGCAGCGCCCATTGAACACGATCCCGCCTTTCAGGATGACGCAGTGGTTGCAAGACGGGCTGGTGCTGGGGTGCTCTCGTCATCCCGAAGCTGTCCAGCTGTGGTAGGACCGCTTGCCTCTGTTTGCAACGGCCCTCGGACGTGCCACATCTGCTTTTCTTGGTTTCCTTCTTCCGCCAGTGGGTCAATCTCCAGAGGGTCCCCCCTACCCTTTAAATCTATCTGTCCTTCCATACCATGTTCTGGGGCGGTGCTAACAGCATCCGTTCCTAGTGTCTGTAAGGGAAGGATACCTAAGCTATGAACGAAGACCCAGAGGGATTTACTTTGCGATGGCGGTTGGGCTGCTTGGACCTGCTCCTTCCTGGTTCTCCCCTGTCCCCATCCCTGAGACAGGTGGCCTCAGCTTCAGCAGGACATTGTAGTCATGAAGTATCTCCACACGCTGCAGAGATGCCCGTGAAGTGAGGAGGAGACAGGATTAGTCCCTTTGGCTCTCACTTCAGAGAACGGAGGAACAGAGAGGTTAAGGAGAGGGACCAGCATGGTGGGGCTTCTGAAAGCCGTGGTTTTGGAGTTTGGGGGAACCAGGGAGGCTTGGAAGGGAGGGACGCTTTCTTTGAAGGTCTTGCAGGCTGATCTGTTGCTTAAATGGGTGGTGGGCGTGTGCTGGGCTGGTGCAGAGAGGGGAGCTAAGGCCACCTGGAGGAGTTACAGAAACAAGTGAGGCTCAGCTCACGGAAGTCCTGTGTAACCCTAGGATCTGTGGTGAAGCAGATTCAGGCCCGGGGTGGCAGCAGGGAGGGGCCAGGGAGGGCGGGCCGACCTTCGAGAACCCTTCCAGCTCTGAGAAGCTGGACTCCCTGGCCGGTGTCCAGTGTATCAGTCAGAATAAACCAGGGATGGCAAGAATGTGTCAGCTTTGCCCTGGAGTACCCAGAGCACGTCGATGAGTTCTGAGGTTGATTAGTGATGTCTGCCGTGAGCTCGGCCGGGGAAGCTGTTGGTCTGTGTGCTGCCTGTTTGCTTTTCCTGCTCCAGACTTGCTCTTAATCCCTGTCTCCTCTGGCAGTCCTCGTTTTTTTGGTTTTTTGTTTTTTCTTTTTTTCCTGGAGATAAGTTGCTAATGATCAAGCCCTACAACCAGGAGCCCCGAGTTTCATACCTGCTTTCCTCTCTTTTCTGTCTCCTGTGCACTGCCTGGGGTCTTGTTTGACACTTAGGGCCAGAAGCTCATCTGCCATTTCAATGGGGAGCTTCTGAAACACTTGCAGGCGGAGGAGACTAGTCCCTGGATGTGGCAGCTTCTTGAGCGCCTCACAAGGGCTGTGGGGCAGCTGGTGTTAGCAAAGGTGACGTGTCCCCACCAGCCGGGGACCCGGGATACTGAACGTTCGGGGCCTCGGTCTTCTCATGTTTGTAACAGAAACGGCAGTGCTGACCCTCGCACCCGGTCTCCTTAGAGGTTGTTACGCAGCTCAAAGGAGGTTGTGGGTGGAAAGCGCTGGGGGCAGGCTGCCCAGGTGTAGACTCAGCACTGGGCAGGTGTACAGGCTGGAGATGGGCTGAGCCTCAGCTGCATCACGTGGACGGGACAGGATCTGCCGGCAGGGAACGGGGTGACCCCAAGCCTTGTGGGGCTGGTGGCAGAGCCCGGTCTGGGGCCATCTTTGCGGTAGAATTAATCCTCTCAGCGTGGTTCACACCAGCTGGGGAGGACTGGGGGTGGGCGGCCGGGGATCAAGAGAAAATTCTGGATGTCCAGGAGCTGGTTCAGCCTGCCGAGCTGTCCTGCCTCCAGTCGGGAGGGCTTTTTGCAGCCCCAAAGGCTCTGGGCAAGAGGCTTTAATCTAATTACATGCTTTATTTGAGCCAATTTGTTTTCCAATCCATCTTGTTCAGCAAGAAGAAAGAGCATGCTGGGGACTCATGGCACCCTCTTGTTCCAAGTGGAGAAGAGGAGATGCTCTCCTGCTCACGTGGCCAGTGCAGCCCCTGACCTCTCCCAGCCTGGCCACCCCACCCCCAAAACCAGGCTGGAGGCCGCCCTACCCCCTCTCCCCCAGAGAGGGTCCGGGGCTGGTGACCACAGTCATCAGCTGAGGGAGGGAAAGGCTGCTTGCTGCTCCCCTTTTCTGGGAGGCCAGTGTCCCTATGTCTTGCATCAGGCGGACGGAAACGGGACAGGCTTCCAGGGCAGGTGGAGGAGGAGGGTGGGGGGGGTTCTCATTCCCATGGGATCAGCCCGGCCCACAGCCTTCCCAGCTTCTGCTGGACGAGCTGCCCTCAGCATCCCAGGCCCAGTATTTTAAATCTGCAAATATATTTTCATAACGAGGCAGCGGATTTAGAATCTGTGTTATTAAAGTCCAAACCAAACACCAAAGCCCTTGCACCCTCCCTGGAGAGGGAAGATTTATGGCCCGGCTTTTGTGTTTCCCAGCGTTTTCCAGAACTGTCTTTCTCCACCCTCCCTTCAGAGTCCTGCTTCGGGCCTTTGCTTGCCTGCCTTTTATGCAAACTCCCGTGTTTCGGGGTGGGGTCCCTTGAGGGGCCTGGTGTCTTCCGCCTTTGGACAGGGGAGCACGGTGGTGGCAGCTGAGCGCCCCCCTTTTTACTCAGCTCATTCAACAAATATTTATCGAGGGCCTACACGTGTCCCGGGCCCTGGGGAGAGAGCAGCGACCAAGGCCGTGGCCCCCATGCTCGGGGAGGGAAGCAGAAGGTAAAACAAACTGAATATGCGCTGTGTGGCAAGTGCTGGGAAGGAACCAGATCCCCTAAAGATGGGTTTGCTTTTCCAAACAGCCAAAAGTCAGTCAGTCCATATTTGAGTGAGAATTGTAAAAAAAAAAAAATACATATATATATATATATATATATATATATATATGTATTTTTTTTTTTTTTTAATCGGGTGTGCCCAGCAATTCAGTCAGTGAGAAATCTCTGATTGAGAGAGGTGCAGTAACGTGCCCAGAGACACACAGCTTGAATGTCCCAGGGTCAGCATTCCCAGTTCCTCGACAGCCTACCTGCTAATGTCCACCCCACCCCCCCGCCCCTGGGATCCTGCAGCCCTGAAGTTCATGGGTATTCTGATAGACCATTCCCGCTGGATCACATCCCGGGGTGCAGGTAGAGATGGGCGCTCCAAAGAGAACAGGCCGAAGAGACCCGCAGGAGAGCCCCCCGGGGCCGGAGCTCGAGGATGTCACTTTTCAGCCACCAGCCGCAAATCCCAACATAGGCAGCGGGGCCTCCTGATTCGGGGGGGGCCGCTCAAGCCCTCTCCAGCCCAGCTCATGCCCTCTTTCTTGTCACAGAGCTTAGCCGGCTTCACGGACTCCCAAGCCTGAACCCACGCTTTCTCGTGGGTGTCACCGAATAATCGCAAAGGTTGCTGACTGCGTCCCTCGTTTGGGGAGCCCGTATCTGTGGGTTCGCTTGGCCAGGCAGGCTTGGTACCTCACAGGGGCGACTGCTTTTGGCTTATTTTACACCACGATGTCTGGTGGGTTCAGCGAACATTCAGGGGTGACCTGCACTGCGCCAGGTGCTGGGACCAAGGTCCAGTGCTCCGCTGGGAGAGGGGTGCAGCCAGGCTGTTCTGGAACGTCGGATGGGCGGCTCCGGGTCCAGAAAGGATGGTGATCTTGGAGGCAGATGAGGCTCCTGCTGGGGGCCCAGACCCCTCCACACCAGCTGCTTCTTGGTTTGGGTCAGTTTTGTAGTCTCAGCTGAGGACCAGGGTCCGGCCCCAGCTTTCCTGCTGCTTGTCATTCACCTCGTTTAGCTGGGGACCCGCTGAGGGTGCTCTGAGTGCGGGTTGGCAGGCAAGAGGTCACGTCCTCGAGAGGCCGTCTCTGTGTGATATGCCTGGTCTCTGTCACCACACCATCGTTACTCCCTCCTAAATCCTACACGTGGGCAGGACGGTTACTGTCATCACCGTGACCCCATTTTGCTGATGGGGAAACTGAGGCTTGGAGTGGTTAAGGGCCCCAGATCATTGGGCTGGTGATGTGACCCCTTTTGATAAGAAACAGCTGCTTCCCCCAGAGCCCCTCCCAGGTGACTTCCAGTGACGCCGTCGGGGCCAGAAGCAGGTACATGGCCAGGGTGGGCCACAAGGGAGTGTTGGAGAGTATTTAAATTGGAAACATTGGGGTTTGCTGTCTGGGAAGAAAGGAGGGTGGGTCCTGGGGAGGCAGTAGCAGATCTGTCAGACCCAGGTCTGATGGTTGAGCCGTCACACGCGGATGGCTCTGTGGGAGGAAGTATGGGAAAGGAGCGCCCTGGGTGGGCTTTGTGCAGTGCACCTGCCGCCCGCCCCTGCAGGTGCAGCAAGGAGACTACCCAGGAAGCCCTGGGTGCCCGTGGCCGTAGTTGGGGAAGGGGCAGAAAGGCAGGGCAGGGCTCCCCTTGGAGCACGGGGTGGGGGCCGGAGCACCAGCCTCGGCTCTAACCCGCTGAGCCCTGGGCCCCCAGCTTGGTGCAGGAAGAGGATCCGGCACTTAGTTCCTGCCAATAGAAAGCACGCGGGTCCATACTTCCTCACTGGAATACGTAGCTGCACTCTGAGAAGGAATGAGGCTCCTGGGGCCGAACAACAAGGTAGGTTTCTAAGAGCTTGGGAGCTGGCTCTTTTTAAGGACAGCACAGAGTGGAGGTCGTGTTCCTGTAGCCTCAGGTGTGAGGTGGGAGGGTGAACGCCTCCCTCCTCGCGCACAACCAGAGACCCTGTACCCCGCAGCGCCGTGCAACCAAGGCCGGGCTAGAACCTTCTAGTGGCTTTGCATTCCATTTAAAATAGAATCCAAACCATACCTGGCCCCACATGGCCCATCAGACTATGTGAGTCGCCTCTCTGCCCCCTTTCTTCATTCACTCTGTGCAAGGCACCCCAGCCTTCATTCAGTTGCTGGGAGGTGCCGGGCATGATCCTGCCTCAGGGCCTTTGCACAGGCTGTCCTCCCTGCTTGGAACCCTCTTCCTTCAGATCTTCTTGCCCTGCCCCCTTCACACTGTGTAGGTCTCCATGTTGTGTTACCTGCTCAGGGAAGATCCTTGGCCACTCTAGCTAGAGGAGCACCCTCACTCCCAACCACCATACGCACACTTGGCTGACAACTCACTTTGGGTTTGTCCCTTGATACTCATGTGTACGGAATTGCAAGAGAATGGAAGTTTGCGCGTGCGCGTGCACACACACACTCACCATCTCTTGGGGGGATAGAGCACTTCCCAGTGGCAGGGGCCCCATGGATTACAAATACAAGTGTCACCTGGTTGACGACAGATATCAGCTTTTTATAGGATCCCCCATAAAGAAGTGGTCCCCATCCTCACTGAGGAGAGACTGGCTTCGGAATAGTCTTAGGGTTTTTTTTTCTTTTGAATACAAGAATTATATAGTTGTTATAGTAAAATGAAAAATATAGAGAAGCCAAAGCAAGAGCATAAAAACCAACCATGGTCCCACCAACCCACATTTCGGTGATAACATACTCTTTTAGAATAAAATCCAAACCCCTGCCAAGGTTGGCCAGCCCCCAGGGACCCCTGGTCTCTGGCTGCCACCCCCTTCATTCGCTTCCTCCCTCCTGCCTGGCCCTTTGCTGCTCTGTGTGCTTCACGGAGCTAAGTCCTTGTCATCCTTGATGTCACCTCCCTCAGACTGGCCTTCATAAATCCTTCCCCTTGCCTGTTCTCCACCAGCGCACTCTGCTCATCGTCTCCCCTTTATGAGTGTCACTCTTGGGTGAGCGTGATCACACCCATGTTATTGACCTGTCCCTTCCTGCTGCAAAGCCCCCATGAGTGTTCCTGAGTACACCCAGCACCTCCCAGCCCTGGCCATGCGGAACTCGTTTAGCCAGCTTTGTAAGGGGGTGAATGGATGATACCTTCGTAGACGTGGGGGTGCTGCACCAAAGGGTGTGCATCTTTCCACGGTTTTGACATTTCGATACCAGTTGCATTCAGAGAAGAGGAATTTGCTCCCCTACCTCGTTGAGTGTGCGTATGTTTGCCTTTGCCTGTTTGCGAGCCACAAGTCCTGTATTCCCATTGATTTAAGCTGCATTTCCTTCATTACTTGAGATTGGCCATTTTACATCTCCTTGTCCCTCTTTTCCCCCCTTCCTGTGAATTGCCTGTTCTTCTCCTTTGAATTTTAAGTTGCTTGTCTTATTGATTCGGAAGAGTTCTTTATATATGAAAGACCCCAATCCTTTGCTATCTGTGTTACAAATGCTTTTGGCTTTTTTCTAGTCATTTGCTCACAAGGTTGCATGCCTAGCTCCTCTGGCTGTCCATTACTGGGGGCTGCCTCATTTCGCAGGGGGGTCCTTGGCTTTTCTGCCCCAGAGCCCCAAGTCAGAAGGGCATTATGTTATAGGAGGCAAGTAGGGCTTAGAGGTGTTGGAGTGGACGGGCAAGACCAGTGTGGGTTTAGAGAGATGTCTGGGTGCTCAAGAGCTGCCTGTGAGCCCAGCCCTACTCTCCCAGAGAGGTGGCTGAACCCTGGGTACAGTGCTTGTGGGTGCAGATTCTAAAAATGTGGTCTTACTGGGGGAAGAGCGTTAAGTCACCTGCAGCCTCGGACAGAGAGGCGAGAGTTGGCTTCATGAGGAGTGCCTCTTCCATCCTCACCATGCCTTCCCTACAATGGCCTAATTTACGAAACGCACGGACACCTGCCATGTGCAAATGGGACTCTGGCCTGAGGGCTTCCAGGTGGCTCTGTGGCTCCCGGTCAGATGAAGCCAAAACACACTTCCTCTGGGCAGACTGGCCTCACCTGCCTTTTGTCACCTGCTGGTGGGCAGAGTGGCCCTGTCGAAATGGATGGAGCCAGCAGGGGGTCCCTCCTAGCCCCACCCCCCTGAGCTCTTCCACCCTGGCCAGGGGGCGACCAGGAACCCCTCCCTCCCCTGCACCCAGCTGGTGGAATCTGCCAACTCACCCACCCTTCAGGCCTCAGCCTTGGGATGGACCTCAGGGGCTGGTGTCCCTTGCTCATCCCCCCCACGGCCCCACCTTCCCGAGCCCGACAGCCCAAAAGCAGAGAGGCAGGGGTGCTGCTCAGAGTGAGACCTTGGCCAGCTCCCCGCCCTGCTCCGAGGGAGGCACCAGATGCAGCGCCCTTGGCTCCGACCGGGGGACGCTGGGCCCCGCCTGCCATATGTTCCGAGATGAGCTTCGATCCGGCGAGCAGGCCTGCCCAGCAGGATTTTTGGCACCTGGGACACAGGCAGACCAGAGGGATGAGCTACCCAAGGTGGTGGGAGAGGAGGAGGCGGCTCGGCCGCTGGGATTGGGCCTGTATGGCCCCCTCTTGGCTCTTGGCTGTGGCTTGGTCAGGGGAGCAGGTGGGGGGAATAAAAGGGAGGTCGGCTGCTCCCAGGAGGAGCCAGGATGCCAGCCAGCCAGGATGGGCCTGCTGTGAGTCGCAGATGGCAGCCTCCGGGTCTCCACGGCTCTCCTGGGTCCCCGTGTCCCTCCCTGGCAGCTCCCTGTCTTTTTGGGGAGGAGGATGGGAGTGGCGGGGGACCCGGGTATTTCACTGTATTTACCTGTACTGTCAGTTCGAGCCCCAGAGGGTCCCCTGAGAGAGTGGGGGCCGCCGAGCATCCTGCTCACCCCTCACTCGGTACTCCCGTGCGGGGGCAGACCGAGGCGCCGGGGCCCCGCCACTGTTTCGGGGAGGCTGGGACCCCGCCGGGCAGAAAACATCGGGCCCAACTGGTGAATGAGATCAGTCGGCTGGTCTGCAGGGTCTGTGTGTGGATAAGCTCATGCTGGCTTTTATATCAGGGTTGAATCATAGGATGCTGCCCCCCCCCTTTTTTTAAGTTGCAGAACGATGGATTTTAGGTATTTGCACGTGGTCCAATTTCCACCTTTTCCTGTTTCTGCCCAGATCAAGTAGCATTGGATCCAGAGATTGCTGAAGATTCTTTGTCTCTTCTTTAGTTTGACTTGGTCATTTACGTTTTCCTAAAAAGTCACGCAGTTCATTCCGTGTCCAAGATTTCGGCCTAAAGCTGAATACTGTAGCAGCCTTATAATTTATAATTTATAATTATAATTTCGACTCTTACAATAGTCCCTTCCTCATTACTTCCTAACGCGCGGATCTGATTTCTCTCTCGTATTCATAAGTAGACATGACAGTGTTTTGTCTGGTTTTTGTTGTTGTTGTTGTTTGGTTGCTTTTGGTGTGTGTGTGTGTGTGTGTGTGTGTTTTAAGTTTATTGGTTTGGGGACTTTCCTGAGAATCCGTTTTTGGGGGTGTTTACAACGTGTGAGTTTTTTCTGATGTTCCATGCTGTTACTTTCTACTTCTGCTGCCAGTCTCTCTCCGACTTTCTTTCTAACTTCTAGAGTTGAGTACGTATATTTTTCATTCTTTTCTGTTTAACAGTAAATCCTGTTTATTACATTGTGGTCAGGAAATGTGGCCTGTCTGCTTCCAGCTCCTTTGGAATTAATTTAGCATCGTTTTACTGCTCAGGTTACTGTCTGTTCCTTTTTGTGTTCCTAACACTTTTGTTCTTAATATATTTCAATAAGATGTTATTCCACACAAAACATTCTCTCTTTTTTTATTATGAGGCAAACTTCTTAGTTAGTGGGTGATGAACTTAGAACTTTAAAGAAGCTTACAGCATCTTCTTTCAAAGTTGTAAGCTTTAAAAACAAATTGCTTCATTTAGTGATGTCCCTCTGAAATGGTTATTTTCATATTTTTTAAATCCATTTTTCAGTAGAGGGGTTGACTCCGTTAAGAGGCATTGTTTTGTTTTTAGATAGTTGCTCTTCTGTAATCTTGATTGATCTCAGTTGCTTTTTATATATTCCACTTTTTCTATTTTTCTTTTTTTTTTTAACATATTACCTATAATTAAAAAAAAATTTTTTTTAAGTAAGCTCTACACCCAACTTGGGGCTTAAACTCACAACCCTGAGATCAAGAGTCTCATGTTCTACCCACTGCACCAGCCAGGCACCCCCATATTACCGGTAATTTATTTCCCATTTTCTCTAGTGTTTTGTGGTTGCCTTTGGACTTTTCAAAAGCACTATTTGATCTAATGGCTCTTATTTGTCAGAGCCAAGCAGGGAGGAGCATGTCTTACATTCTACCTACTTAAGACTCATTCCACTGCTTAGTTTTTGTTAATATGATCTAGGTTTCAGACTACATTTTATAGTTATTTATACTTATATGTATTTATACTTAGATATACACAGACATTTTCTTTCAAACATTTAAAAATTATTTTGACATTTGCCTTCAGTTTTAGAACCAAATATGAAATCTCCATGTTCACAGGTTTCCGAGCCCATGACCAATGCATTCGTAGTGTACGATCTCACCAAGACTGTCCCCCTCTTAAACTCTTACTTTTGATTCATGTCATGGTTGGTTGGAAAACATTCTCAAGTACCTCTCTCAAAAGGGATGCATGATGAGAATATTGTCTGTATCCTTGCACGCTGGAGAATGCCTTCTGCTCATTGTGGCCTGCACACATATGAGACAGTCTAGCTGGGTATAAAATTCCTCGATCACAGACTTTTCCCTCCTCAAGACCTACGGGCTGGCTTCTTTTTGTTGATTTCTAATCCATCTATAATTTTCCCTCATCCTGGTATTTCATATGTTGTGCAAAGATGTGTCTGGGTGTCAGTCTCTCTTCCTTGATGTTTTTCCAAAAAGTCAGTGAGCCTTCTCCTTGTGCCTATGTTGATCTGCCTTCAGCTCAGGAGTCCGATCTTCGATCCTTGTTTCTATCCCACTGCCTTCGTTCCCCATCGTATGTTACCCTCCACGTTCTCTCTTATATCCTTACCATTCTCTCCTTCATGGTTTCCACGTCTTTATCCTTTTCCTCTAGAATTTGCGAGAGTTTCCCCAGTTTTTATTCTCTGTGTGTCCGAATCAGGTGTCTCCAGGATCATTTCTCTTTGCTGCTTCCAGAGTAGGTTTTAACTGTGCTACTGAGTTTTTAGGTTTTGGTTTTGGTTTTCCCAGCTCTTCTTTCTTTCCCGTGTCACGTTCTTAGTATTGTCATATGGCCTCTTCAGCTCAGGCTCGTCTTCCCTTCGGGCTTTCTTCTCCAATTTCACAGAGACTGTGTCTTTTTAGATCTTTTTTCATCTGCCATGCCGCATTTGGTTACACGTTGTCCGTGCCTGGTGTCAAGTCCCAGCAACGGACTTTGAATACTTGTGATACAGACCGTATGGTCTGCAAAGCCTAAAATATTTACTGTTTGGCATTTTGCAAAAAAATAAGTAAAAATTGCAGATCCCTCTACTAGCACAACAGCTGGATACCCATCTCAGCTGCAAGCTGGATGGCAGAGGAAGAGATGCCGCTCTGGCCCTACTCCCTGGCTCCTACCAGTGTTTCCCCTTGATTCACTTTTGCTCCATGGAGATGGTTATCCTTCTATCTGCACCACCTGATTTCCTCATTCTCTGCACCAGTAATTTTGATAAAAATGCAAATTGAAATATGCTGTCTGTCCTTCCGGGCCCTACCCTTCCTTAAGCTTCTCCTCCCTAGAGGAGGGCACCATCCCCAGTGCCCCTGCCTACTTCCTGCCCATTTGTTTTCTGGTTCTTGTCCCTGTGCCCTCTCTTTTTTCAAGATCTTCCCGTGTGTCGGACAAAAGGCCGTGTCTTGAGGTAAAACCTTGGACAGGTTTTGCTCATTCCAACACCATCTGCCTTTAATTAATAGAGATTGCTCCCAGATTCCAACATCGGGTCATCTATCAGTTTGGTTTTTGGCGTGAGTGTGAATTTTCATTTTTCTCATTGTCTTTACAGCTATTTTGGAACCAAACAAGGAGAGGCTCCATGGGTGGCTGCCAAGTAGATATGCCATTTTGAAGGAGTCAGAACTGCATGTAAAAGTTGTGGTTTGTCCATCTTGAGGCAGTCTCTGTGGCTGTGTGTGTATTTGATAGAAGAAGAAAAGGCGGGAACATTTTCCCTATCCAGGGACCACTTGTCCAATGACCTCAGTTCTCTGGAATACACCCAAAACAAAGAGTCCACAAGCCGCCAGATAGCTGCCACAGTGTCCACGTTCTGGACGTTATTCACATTACCCAAAGGAGAGCGTTTCCGTCTCCCTCATTGCAAGCCGATTTACCCGTGTTTTATGTACAGGTTCTAACAATCTCGGTCTTTGTTTCCCTAGCTCCACAACCAAATTGGAATCGGCAAATCTGAAGGGAGTGGGGAACATTTTACAATGAGCACACTGACCTAAGAAGTATTTCTGGGGCACCTGGGTGGCTCAGTCAGTTGAGTGTCTGTGTGCGGCTCAGGTCACCATCCCGTAGTCCTGGGATGGAGTCCCACGTCAGGCCCCCTGCTCAGCGGGGAGTCTGCTTCTCCCTCTCCCTCTGCCCCCCCCATTCATGCTCTCTCTCTCACTCTCTTTCTCAAATAAATAAATAAATAAAATTCGTTTTTAAAACAGAAGTATTTCTGATGGACAGAAAGGAAAGACATAGGACCCCCCCCCCCCCCGCCCCCTGCAACAACTATAAATGCTCAGAGGCTAGCGCCGTTTCCCAGAAGAGCAGGCAGCTTAGGGTTCTCTGTGTGAGCACCCTCCAGTGTGAGTCCACAACCACCTTCTCTGAGCCTCTCCTCTGCCAGTCTTCATGCTCCGTGCACCCTGTCCCCACCTCCCATAGCTCCAGGTGCTTCGGACAGTGGCTCCCAGGACCCTGGCTGGCTGCACATCAGGCTCCCCTGGGGAATGTCAAGAATCAGGACATGCAGCCTGCCCCCTAAACCAGGGAAATCAGGTCTTGGGGACGGGACCCAGGCATCAGTGTTTTTTAAGGCTTCCAGCTAATTCTGCTATATGGCCCGGGCTGAGAAGCAGGGCTAGTACTAAAATGTTCTCATTGGGCAGGGAATGGATGCCACACGTTCTAGGATGATTTCTGTCCCAGGTGGATACTTAGTTCTGGAAAGAACCACCGTAGATGTCACCAGGAGGGAAGGCAAGAAGTGAGAGCTCGAGGTGCCCTGGGAGGAGGTTGTCACTGGGCTCTGCCACCGTGCCTTTGGCCCCACAGCGTGTGGCGTACGTGCGGCAGGTGTTCTAGAACCTTCCTGAGCCCTAGCTTCCTGGCTTTCAGGCGGGACCAGCAGGGCCTCCCTCGCAGGGTTGCAGAGCCCGCGGCTGCAAGGTGCTGTCCTCACCCCCAACCCCAGGCTGTGTGCCTCAGGAGGAGGCAGGACGTAGGTGATTTCCTGCCGACCGGAATGCAGCCTCTGACGTGGGCCAACGACTTCTGACTTGGGTAAAAAAATAACAAGAAAGCGAGGAGCGAGGGGGTTCAAGGCTGTCCCAGGAATCACGTCACCCAGTGCTGCTCGCATTCCAATTAGCTTCCCTAAGTGGCGAGAGCAGGGAGGGATCCCAGCCAGCTCGCTCGGGACCGCGGGACTTAAGCACAACCTGGATTGGGCCGCGGTGGTGGCTTTGCTGTGCGCGTCATCTGTCCCTGAGCTGGCCGACACGTGGCCCAGAGCAGCTCCTCCCCAGCGGGAGGTGCGGTGCGGTGGGCCTGGTGCTGGTGCCACCGGTCTGTGCGTTCGGGCCGCCATCTCCTCGCCTTGACTTTGGCCGCCCTAGAATGCAGGCCGCGGTCTCTGGACGGCCCTGGCCCTGCCTCCCAAGAGGTCCGCCCTCCCCCGGTCGCCAGCTAGCCAGCCAGCCACATGGCAGAAGTCTCTAGCACAGTAGCCTCCCGGTGCCCCTGGCAGGGCGTCCTGGTGGGGGGCGGGGGGTCCCAGGGCTCAGACCACAGGGGAGCAGGAAGGGGGGCTGCTTTTTTCCCCCATTTCCTGAGACTGGTTCCCAAATGGGTGCCCCTCCCCTCCGCCCCCTGCCCCGGACCCGGGAGCTGGCTCAGGAGAAGCAGGGGGCTGCCAGGCCCGTGACCCCCAGGGCAGTGGGATGGAGCTGTTTCAACTCTAACCGAGGCACCAGTCAGTGTATTCTGGGACCTGGAAGGAGGCAGCCACCTTCCATGGGGCCAGACGCTGACTCTGGGGGCGGGGGGGATTTGCTGGAACACGGGGTACTCTTCATTCCCCGCTCTGAGCTTCATGCCCTGCTCACATTTGAGGGGATCCACCAGTGTTTGCTGAGACGCAGCATGGCATAACCAAGAGCGCAGTAATCAGGCATCCCACGTCCGAGTTCAAAGCCCACCCTGGGCACTAGCTGTCAGGGATGCCTTGGGCAGGGGGTCTCCGTGTTCTGATCTGCAGAACGGGACTACCACCCCCACATCCAGGAACGGTGGTGAGAATTGAGCGAGGCCCGGCACGTCGGGCAGTGGTGTGGGGCAGGCCGGGGTGATTTCTTGGGCCTCGCTGCCGGGCTGGCCATCGTGCTAAGGGTGTCGGTCCCCCGCGGATCCAGCCGAGCAGTCCCAACCCCTCATCAGAAGAGCGGGGAACACTGGCAGGGAGAGGGCCAGGCTGGGCCGAGGGGAGGCTTGTTCCGGTGGGTGGACATAGGCCACCCCCAGGAAAAGCAGGCCCGGTGGCTGGCAGGCCCTGGGGGGCCCTGTGCTTTCCGCCGCGCTCACGCTCCGGCTTCGAAAGCCCCCGACGGGCTCCCTGGCGGACGCAGGCCCAGCAGCCCTGCCTCTCAGCAGTAGGGCCCATTAGAACTGAACAACTCTTCGCAGGGCATTCTATTTGCACACTCCAGTAGAGTGGACACCAAAGGGGTTTTCTAATGCTTCATGGGCTGCTAATTTCCTCCGTGACCTCTTTTGTTGGGGTCTGACCCCAGCCAGAGGCTCTGCGCCATGCAAGCTAGCGCCTGACACAGACCCAGGGCGCGGGGTGACAATGAGGCTTCTATCAGCTTTAATCAGGCTCCGGTTGGGTCTGAAGAACGGGGTGGGGGGAATTTGTGTGGCGTTCAGAAAGCCCTGGGTGGCACAATACCAGAGCCCCCAGCGTCCCTCATGGAGGCCAAGGGGGCTCCAGGCAGCGGCTGAAGGGTTGGTCGGGCCACGGGGCGGGGGGGTGGGGGGGGTCGGGCGGGGGCCCTTTGTCCCAAGCGCCTCTTCAGAAGGCCGGGCCTGCCCTGAATGGCCGCCCGCCCGGCCTGGCCCATGGGTATCACAGGCCCCTAGGTATCTGGGGAGGCGGCCTCCCCCTCGGCCCCCAGCCTATTCATCGCCGGCCTAATTAGGTTTTTTTGTCTGTGTTCTCCCTCCCCTGCAGACTGCGATTCCTACTGCAAGGCCTCCAAAGGGAAGCTGAAGATTAACATGAAAAAGTACTGCAGGAAGGACTATGGTGAGTGCCAGTCCCCTTGTCTGGCGGGGCCCGCGGGGGCCACGTGACCAGCCAGGAGCCCGGCTCGGGGGGCAGGTGGCCCTGGCTGCGTGCTGGTCGTGGTGTCCCGGTGCCCGGACAGGGGCCTGGCTGGCGGGATCCCACGCCCAGGGAACTTGTTAGCTCTTCCTCCAAGGCCCTTGGAGGCAAGGGGCACGAGGGGCCTTCTGGGGTCGCGAGGGGCTGCAGGGGGGCACGAGGGCTGGGCTCTCTCCCCCTGGCAGGAGCTCCCCTGCGGCTGGGATTCCCAGCCTGGCCTCTGGCCTTCACTCTGCCCCGGGTGGGAGCCTGTGTGGCCTCAGACTAGTCGCTTCACCTCTCTGGTCTTCCGTGCCTTCATCCATACGATGGGCTTTCAACCTGAGTCTCCCTCCATGGCTTAACGTGGGGTGGGGTCCTCCAGGCAACAGGAAAGGGGGTTTAAAAGCCTTCTCCTCCTTCCGGAGGTTGACTCTGCAAAGGCTGAGGTGGGCCGGGGAATCTGTATTTTAAATGGTTCGCTGAAGTTTGAACGCATCTTACAGGGGGGTCCTTGAGGGTGCTTTGCAGTCAGGAGCTGTGGGGCTGACAGCCCTGTCCCCTGATCCGTCAGGCCTGGGGTGACCCAGCCCCTCGCTCACTACACACCAGCCCCCCTGCGCCCCCTCTCTGTCGGGCAGCCGTGCCCGCCTTCTGTATGCGCTTGCTGGGAGCCGCCTCGTGCCAGGCTGCCCCGGGGGAGGTAAGGAGCCGGCTTTGTGGCGTCTGGTCCCTCCGTCCCTCCGGGACCCAGGGGTGCCCAGCAGCCCGGCCTGCCGTCTTCCCGGGGCTGGCCATTGCAACCAGACCGAAGGGGTTTCTCTTTAATAAGGACAAGCGTCAGGCCCGTTGAGCATAACGAAAGGCATGAGGGAACCCAGAGGAATTTTGAGAACTTACAAAACGTAATCAGTGTACCCCGTGCGAGTGTGTGTAAGTACACGGATACACACACACACATTACACACCCCACACTGGAGCCCAGAGCGCCCCCCACCCCCAGGCCGCCTGGCCTGCCCCTTGATGGGGGTGCGTCCGTGGGTGGCCCTGTTCAGACCCCCGTGGGGCCCGCAGCAAATTCCCCAAAGCCCCTTTCAAGTGTTTACACCAGACACAGTGCAGAGACGTCTGACTCCCGCTGGAAAAAGAACAAGCTCTGAGACAGTTTAAGGATAAAGGGGGTGCTGTCTCTGAGCCCCGGGGACATGCACAAGAGAGGGATGAGGGCTCAGGCAAGAAGGCCCAAGGGTTCTGTCCCGTTCCCAGGCGTGGGGCCTGGGGTCCAAGCGCGGGCTGTCTGCGCAGGCCTGGAGAGCTCGGGGTCGTAGAGAAGAACCCTGCCCAGGACAGGGGGCAGGGGGAAGGAATGGTGGGTGTCCTTGGGGAAGGATTGCTTTGAGTTTTGTCTGGAAGCATCCTTTGGTGGACACCTGAGAGGGGCTGGAAAGGGAGGGCCAAGCTGTCCTTCTGGGAGGGGTTGGCCTGCAGCCCCTGTTCTGTTCTAAAAGTGAAGAAAGGAAGAATTAGGCTTTTTAAAAGTTACCAGAATAGCTCCTGCATTCCACCTGGTTCTATCCGACTTGGCTCCATTTTGTTCTCTTCTCTTCTTTTCCTCCGTTGAATTCAGCTTACCTGACCCCCAAGGTTCCGGGGGACCCTTGTCCCCCTCGGTGCTCTCCTGGCCCCCTACCAGCAGGAAGGCTGAACACCCTCTTTTTGCCAAAGGGAGCCGGACACCCTCTTTTTTATGAACTCAGAGGGGCCCCACAGGCTTGTTCAGGAAGGAGGGGGCGGCCCCCCAGGGCTGGGCAGGGGCCCACAGGTGCAGCCAGAGGCCTTGCGCTGGGGCTGGGGGGTGAGGTGTCATGACTGGGTTCGCAGGACTTCGTCGAGAATCTTCCCTGCATTCTGTTGGGACCACAGACCCCCGGGTAACATGCGAGTGGGGGCATCCCTCCCCTGCCTGGGGCAGACCTGGGCCGGCGCAGGGGTGCGATGAGCAGGAAGAGGACGAGGAGGGAGCTGGCCTGGGGGTCCGCAGGGAGGTGAGGCAGGCAGAGCGGGCCAGGCCAAGGAGGACTGGGGACCGGGCTTCTGAGGGGCTGCACCATCTCTGCTCTGACTGACACCCGGCAGGGAGCCAATTAGAAAACGTAAGCCGTGCCCTGGACATTCCAGAAGCTGCTAATGAGCACCCCGGGTTTACTGCCCCTGCCAGGTGAAGAGCAGGCCCCAGGCCCCCTTCCTCCTGCCGGGGACGTGGAGCTGGGTCTCCGCTGACCTGGGCAGCGGGCGGCAGGGGTGTGCGGGTGGGTCCCGTCCTGTGTTCGCTCCGGCGCGTTCCCGACGAGAGGGGCCCGGCGCGGGCAGGGCTGGGGTGGGCACCAAGCAGGGCAAGGAGGACTGGGGTCAGGGGAGGGCCGCAGGGCCAAGCCCCGCCATGCTTCTCACATCCCGAAAGCGCCCCAGGTGGGGAAGGGTGGCCCGTTGTGTTCCCGTCTGCGGGGAAGGGGCCCCACAACCTGGAGGCACAGACCCCTAACGTGCTGCGGGACTTCGGGCAGGAGCCTCACCGGCCTGGACCTCGGTTTCCTGTCACATGGAGGTGTCATCCAGGGGACACGACGTCCTTCTGGATGAGACCCGATCTGCTCGGGGCAAGGGTGCAGGGTGATGCTGTGGTCTGCGGCCACCCGGCCTTCTGTTGCCCTCGAGGGGACGCCGCCAGCGAGCCGCCCGTGAGGAACGGTTGTTCGCATTATTGCCCAGTGTCTTAGCGATACTGGCCGGCTCCTGGGGGACCCCTCGCCTGGGAGGGGCCCTGCCTTGGTGTGAATGCCCCGGTGGGTGCTCGTGTGACGGCGTGCGTGAGTGTGCACGTAAGGGTGTGCACGTGGAGGTGTGACTGTGCGAGCAGGTGCGTGTGTGCTCGTGGGTGTGCATGAGTGAGTGTGGGCGTGCAAGTGGGCGTGTGTGCACGTGTGTGCGCCAGTGTGTGGGCGTGTGAGTATGGGTGTGCTCGTGTGACAGTATGTGAGCGTGTGCGTGTGTAAGCGTGTGAGCATGGTGTGCGCACGTGGGTGTGCATGCGTGTGTGCCATGTGTGAGTGTGCACACGTGCCCGTGTGTGACCACACGTGTGGGTGTGCTTGTGTGACAGTGTGAGCACGTGCGTGTGCGAGCGTGTGAGCATGGTGGTATGCACACGTGTGCGCACACACGCGTGTGTGCCATGTGTGAGTGCGCTACGTGCCCGTGTGTGACCACAGGTGTGGGTGTGCTCGTGAGTGTGCACGCGTGAGAGTGTGTGTGTGTGACCCTGAGTGTGATCCCCTTTGCACACTCACGGAGCGCCTTTGGTGCGCCCTATCCTGACCTGGGTGCTGAGCTTACGGATGTGCAGGAGACGCCGGCTTGGCCCTCGGGGCCCTTACAGTCTAGGAGGGGAGAAGGACACAGACGAGAGCGGGGAAGGTGGACCAGCCTGAGGTCCAGAGGCTGGTTCTCCAGAGAGGGTGTGGAGGGAGGGCTTCCTGGAGGAGGGGGCCCCCGGTAGGCAGCGCTCACGGGGCAAAGCAAGGCTCCCAGGCAGAGGGAGGAAGAAGTGGAAACAGGCTGGGGAAGTGGGTGCTGGGTTCGGGGGTGTGGGGGCCAGGGAGGCTGGGGAAAGGCCCGTGTGGGCCTCAGCCGCCACAGCCACGTGCTCAAACCACCCTGAGCCCACCGAGAGCTGCCTCCTGCCTCTTCCTTCTCCCTGGGATTCGAAAGTGGGGGGCAGACAGACAGCGCACATTCTGAAAGGTGAGATCATCTCACTTTTGCCAGTTCTTGGAAAAATTATTCGTTCCCAGAAATGTTTATTAGTCACCCCTTTTGTTGAAAGACATTTTGGCACCGCCAGATGGAAAAATCAAAATGCTTTTCACAAGATGATTTGTGTCAAGAAGGCCTCCTGAGGTCCCGCAAGGATCATTCCTGGGGTACAGCTCAAAGGGGAGACTCTGTGGGCATCTGTGGGGGGAGACGGGGCTCGCCAGGCTGTGCACGCGTGTGTGCACGCGCACACTCCTGCTTTCTCGGGGCCCGTGGCAGAAGCGGGCTGGGACCTAAGCGGAGCTGTCATTCACACCGACATCCCCCTGTGGGCCCCGGGACCTCCTGCGGCCTCGCCAGGCCCGGGATGGGGCACCTCACTGCCTTCCTTCCCGTCCTTGCTGAACCCACGTGAACACCTGCCCGTGATGCTGAGACTCACCGAGATCCAGTTACGTGCTCCAGACCGGGGACTCCAAAGCTCCAGAGGCTTCTCCTCCCCCGGGCCAGGGCCCGGAGCCTCTGGCCGCGCAGAGGGGGCACAGCTGTCCCTTAGAAGGCTCAAGAACGCGTTTCCCCCCACGGGACCCTTGACTCCCCGTTCCTGGTAAGCCAGACACATCCTCCTTGGGAAACCGGCAGGTGTGGTCCCCGTGGTGTTGGGGTGACATTTAGAGATGATGGAGCCGACGTGGCGGACGTTGTGGCCGGGCCTGGGGAGGGGCTGGCGATGGGCATGGCCGTGTGGGGGAGGGAGTCGCGGGCCGATCCCTGATGGGGGACAGGTGTGGGGGTGCCCGCGGATTACCGTGGAGCTGGGGGGGGACAGCGTGACGGGGCCTGGCCCTTGCCTGGCTCTCGTCCAGCTACTCAGGCTGGAGATCAGATGGGGTCGGGGGAGAGGCTCCTAGCTCAGGCCTCTTTTTGTCTCACCAGCCCCAGGGACGCGGGGGGCCCCCCAGCAAAGGATGGCCTCTCCCCTCTTAGCACTCCCTTCCCTTCCGTTTCTTGACCTTGAGTTCAAGAGCTATTCCTGATCAGGATCAATCCCGTTAAGTGCGGAGAACTGGATGGGTTCTCAACCCCGTCCCGGGGGCGATGCGCCTGTGTGTATAGTGGGCTGCGATCTCGGGGCTCGGGTGTGGGTGCGGATGTTTCCCCGTCCCTGGGGGCCGTTCCTGGGAGACGCCATGCCCCCCCACCCCCAGAGCATCCCCCCCAGCCCCAAGGAGCGGGACGCAGACCAGCCGGCAGCACGTGGCGTGGTGTTTCAGAGGCTCGCTGACCCTTCCCTGGGGGTCACTGGCCCCCCTGGGGATCCTCCGATTTCCCCAGCCAGATGTGACCTCCCCTCGTCCCCAGCCCCAGAGGGCCAGCCCCATCTGGAGGCCAGATGTGGAGCTGGGTCCGCGTGAGTCAGGCCGAGGTCGAGGAATGCGGGTGACCACCAGGTTGGACAGGGAGGGCCCAAGGGCCCCCGTGACCGCTTGACGGAAAGGCCCCTGATCCCTCAGGGTGCTGCGCTGACCGGGCCCCCGCCACCCTCCCCAGCACAGTGACTCCCTGTCCCTGCAGACAGGGGAGCCCGGAGCCCGCGCCTCCCACCTCTGCCCCTCCCAGCCGGCTGCAGGGTGCTGAGCTCCAGAGGGGCCTGCAGGCGGCCGGGCGGGCGGCTCCCGGCTGTGTCTGTCCCTGTCGCTGGAGCTTCCTCCCCTCTTCTCTCTCACAGTTTCCTCTCCTCTGAACATCCTTTCTTAGGGAGGCAGGGCGGGAGGGGAGGCTCTAAGGGGCCAGCGAGCCTGGCTAATGAGAGGTGTCTCCTCCCATTTCACAGATGGGGACGCGGAGGCTTGGAGGCGGCAGGGGCGGGGATCTGTCCAAGGTGCCTGGAGAGCTGGGCACCTGGGGCTGGGGACCCCGGCTGTGTCCCACACCTGTGACGAGCAGCACTTGTCCCCCCTGCTCACTGGGGGCCTGTCTCCAGGGTCACAGAGCATCTCTCAGCGACGCAGGGCCGCCCCGTGGCAGGGTTCTGGTGGGTCCTGACGCTGCCCTGTGCTGGGAGCAGTGCCCAGCACCCCGTTCACTGTGCCGGGGGCTTCCTGCCCCAGGCCTGCCCCCAGTGTTGGCACGCCTGCTGCGTGCAGCTTGGCCCGGCTAGAAAATAGGGCCAGGCCCCCGTCCCCAGACCCGAGGGCACCCTCTGGAGCAGGCTGCGTGCGTGGCAGGGGACCAGGGACACCCTTCCAAGTGCTTGCAGGCACCTGCTTGTGCCCCCAGGGGAACGTGGCTGGCCAAGGACTCTGGTGCTGTGGGCTGGATCCCGCTTGGCTCCTATTTCCGGGCCGGAGGCCCTTTCTTCGGGGCTCCTTGCAGAAGCAGGTTCCGTCCTTTGGGTGTGGGTTGACTTTTAGGAGCTAGAGCTGAGTGGGGTGCATGAGAGGGTGCATGAAAAGACTCGTAGCTGCTGGACGCCCCCACTCCAGGGCTCCAGCTGGGGAGGCGGGGCCGCCCTTTGAGCTCCTGCGAAGGGGCTGCCTGGAGGTGGTGACCTAAATGAGGACTGGGCTGTGGGCTGTGTTTGGGGACCTCAGACGGGAGGGACCTGGGGGGGGGATGCGGGGCCTGGACTGAGGCCATATTCGGGGAGGTCGACCCTCTTGCTTTCCCCTCCTTCAGAGGCCAGAACCCCTCTGGTGCACCGGCCTGGGGCGGCGCGCCTCGCTGGGCCTTCCAGGGGGTGCTGGGAGGCAGGTTTGGTCGTCGAGCATCTTCTGGGCCTGTGTGACGCCATCCTGTGGGGGTGACACTCCGGCAGCTCTGGCCAGGCCTGGGGTGGGGGGCGGGGGACAAGCCAGGCTGTTTCAGTCCCTCCTGACTGGGAGCGGGGGTCCTCTCTCCCTTTGGCTCGTTTGAGGAAGAGACCAGCCCCGTGACGAGGGCGCCCCACTGGGCAGGCAGGGCTCAGGTCCACTCTCCTACGTGAGCCTCTGGCCAAGCGGGGCGGCCAGCGCCCCACCCCTTCTCACTTGTGAAGGGGGTGCAGGTGGCCAGGCCTGTTGTCCAGGGAACGGGGCTCCTGTCTTCTCCAGAGTTTGGCCCTCCGATTCCCAGATCTCCCGGCATCCCCTCCTCCGCGGATCCCTGTGCAAGGAGATGGTCCCAGGCACCTCACCCCTCTCCCCTCCCAAGAATGGAGCCTAAGCACCGGGGCCTGGCCAGGAAACTGAGGCAGCCTTCACATTGCTCTTGGTGCTGAGAGAGAGAGAGAGAGGCAAACCAGGAGTTCTTTGCTGAGAAGTAAAAAGGAGGGACCCTCAGCGTGCCCTAAGGTGGGCGTCCCCGCCTTCTTTGAGGTCTGAGGTGGGACTTTTTCAGTGTGGCAGCCCGGGGATTCCCAGGGACTCCCGTGGGGGGCTGTGGCCCGTGGCCTGGTCTGGCCACAGTGAGCCTCCAGCTCACCACCCCGTTTCACGCGGACGGCCGCGACACCTCGAGGTGGGTGCGCGGGTCCCGCCTCGCCGCCCCGCACCCCCGGCCCGCACGCTCGCTCGGTCCCCCCTGGCGGGTCAGCATCTCCGAGAACAAGACTTGGCCGGGCTCCGGCCTTTCTTACCTTCACGGGGGACTGGGAAACATGTGGTCAGGGCTGCATTTTATGAAGCGGCTGCAACTCATGACACACTTTCTATGCCGGGAGATTTATGGGGCTGCATGGTTTTCATGGTTTCCGTGGGGTTAGTGTCCTCCCCCATTCGTCCTGCCGCTGTCTCCGAGACAGATGGGTGACAAGCCTTCCCCGGCTGGACCGGCCCAACAGGAAGGTATGGCTGGGCGGGCAGCCGGGTGGGGGGAGGCCAGGGGCTGGCCACCCAAGCCTCCTTGGGAGGGGCCGCTGCTGGGAAGCCCCTGGGGCCCCCCCTGAGCAGCCCATAAATCCAGGAGACCTCCGGGCGGCAGGAAGCCTCCCCGCGGAGGTGTCCCAGGGCTCCAGGCCTGTGGGAAGAGGGAGATGGTTGGCAGCCCCTCTCCCCGCGGGGGGCCGGTGCCAGGGCCCCTCCCCCAGGGCCCGGCCCAGCAGGTTGTCTCGGGCTGAGCCAGCAGATGATTGAGCGACAACTGTATACTCTTCACGGAGCAAACAGGTTTCCTAGAACCTGGCCTAGGCCGGGAGCTTTGATGCCAGCAAGAGGTCCCCAAAATCTACCAGCAGGGCATAAGTCGGCTTGGAGCTACTTCCTGTCACTAACTGTCCCGGGAACGTGGCCGTGCCAGGTCCTCCGAGGGCCCAGAGCTGACAGGCTCTGAGTCTCTTGGGTCAGGGCTGGAGCTGGGGAGGGAGGCTCGGAAGGACCGGAGGCTCCGGACAGAGAGGACAAGCACAGGACCCGGAGCTTCTGACTTTTTAGGTTGCCTTTGGTGGCCCGAGAGTCTCCCAGCGTTGGGACCCATAGAGGTGGAGGCTTCCTGGAAGGAAGGTCTGCTCCTATAGGACATAGGGGGGCCTTGCCCACCCAGCAGCCGAGAGGACCCCCAGCGCTGGCCAAGGCACCCAGCCTGCCCTGGGCCTGCCTCCGAGCCCCCCGCCCACCTCCGACACAGGCCGTTCTTGCTGACTGTGGCCTCGGTGGGCCTGGCCCTCGGGGGGCTTCTCACCCGCTCGGAGTCACGGCCAGCCCTGCAGCCGAGGGATGGAGAGGTGCGTGCCCCCAGCCAGCCCAGCAGCAGGCTGGGATTAAGAGAAGTCAGTCGTCACAGCCCTGCCCTGGGGGCTGATAAGTCCTTCCTGTGAACCCCGGGATTGCTAAGGGGGGGTGGCTGCTGCCCCCCCCCGCCTGCCGCCTTGTTATCGGAGCTGTGCAGCTGACCGCAGCTGTGGGGGCTCCCAGGCCAGGAGTGCAGCCTGGCCCCTAGGACCTGGGCCTCGGAGGCCAGCTCCTCGCTCCCCGGAGCCCGTGAGCTCTCTCCTTGCCTTTCCACGGGCATCTGCCCCATTCTGCAGCTTTGCTCAGGGGCGCCCACGGAGAGAGGGGGCTGACCTCACCCATCCTGCCTCGTGGGCTCCAGGCCCCCCCCGCCCCCCCCACAATGCCTGCTTTTGTCCGGGCGGAGAGCAGGGCCCCAGGCCCCGGGTGCACAGCTCTCTTGCAGCCTGAGCCCTTATTTTGGGGGATGAGCAAGGGCTCAGCGTAAGGGAGGGCGTCCGCGGTGTGGACCCCGAGATGCAGCCGCTTATCACTGAGAGAGGGGCCCGAAGCGCCAGCAGCCTGGGGGCCAGGCTCCCCGGCGCGGCCACTGCCCGGTCTCAGCATCAGAGAGGGACCCCTCTGGCTGGTCCCTGCACGCCTCTTCCTGTCCTGGTCTCATCTCCGGCTGCCTTTCTCAGGGTCATCTTCCGCATTTCTGAAGACGGGATGGGGGATCCTCACCGGGCCCCCACGTTCTGCCCTCCTGGAGGCCAAGCTAGGACAGCGGTGCACGGACGGGGGTGGGGGGCGGCTGAGGCTCATTGGCCTGGTGTTGAGTGTCGTCGTGTGGGTGTAAGGGGCACGCCCGCAGGGATCGTGGTGCTCGGATGGGCAGAGCTGCCTGTGCTCGGCGCGCGTGGTGGGCGATGCCACGGGCCCCCAGGAGACCCCAGCCATCCCGGGCTCCCGGCCAGCAGGCCCCGCAGAGGTGGCGGCCGTCCCCGCGCCGCGCTGTGGCGGGTGCGGCCCCCGAGCGTGCGGAGTGGGTCTGCCTGAGGTCACTGTTTCAGTGTGTATTTTGAATATTTTCAGCTGTATGTGCACGGCAGGGACTTGGCCCGTGCGCCGCGTGTGCGGCTCATACTTGGTGGGCTGTGTAATGTGCCGGGGCGTTGCCAAGGGCAGCGGAACTGCGGATTTTTTCCAGCATAATCATGAATTCTACCGCCACCCTCCCCTGCCCCTGCGCCCGCCTGTGCCGTCCGGCTCCAAGGCCCGGGGGCCGCCGGGAGCTGCTGGGGTGGAGGGAGGACGGGGACCGTTGCTTTGTCCCACTGGACCGGCGTGCACCGCTCTGGCCCCTGGATTCTCGGGGACGGCAAGGTGTTCCGGGGTGGGGTACGCCTTTGGGCTGCGTCCTCAGTGTTGAGCGGATCCCCTCTAGGCCTGTACTAGCCGGGCCTGGGGAAGCGGGGTGGGGGTGGGGCTGCTTTGGATGCCCTGCCTGGTGTTCCAGAACATTCCTTCAGGGGAGGGAAACTCCAGACCCGGGAAGGTGGGTCGGGGGTCTCCAGTCCTCCTGCTGTGTGAAGGGCCACGTTCTTGCAGCCCCAGAGAGTAAGAAGGGCCAGCCCAGGGCCCGAGCGGGTCCGGCTAACTCTCTCCGGCTGGCCCACCTCACCAGGGCTGCCCTCCCGCCTGGCTCTGGGCTGACACCCCAGATCCTGAGCCCCTAGTTCCAACCGTACAAGTTTGCTCGGGCTGCCAGAACCACGCACCACAGGCTGGGGGCTGAAACAACAGAAATTTATTGTCTCACGGTTCCGGAGGCCGGGAGTCCGAGATCGAGGTGTCGGCACGTGGCTTCTCCGGAGGCCCCCCTCCTCGGTTCACAGACGGCTGCTTCTCGCTGTGGCCTCACGGGGTCTTCCCTCTGTGTGTCTGTGTGTCCGTCCTGATCTCCTCTTCTCACGAGGACACCAGTCATATTGGATTAGGGCTCCCTCTAATCACTTCCTCTGAACTCCATGACCTCCGTAATGACCCTGGCTCTGAATACGGGCACATCCTCAGGTCCTGGGGGGTTCGCACGTCATCCTATGAAATCTGGGGCCGGGAGACACGGCTCAGCCTGTCACACCACGAGACGCTCAGTGCCTGGGGTCACAGCCGCGTTCCCCCGGCGCCTTCTGCAGCGTCTTTGCGGGGCCACCCCCTGCCCACCCCGGCTGGATGGGAGGAGGGCCCCGTGGCTGGGCCGAGGGTCTGAGATCCCACCCAGGGAAACAGTGGCATCCTGATGGAGCCTCATTCTGCATTCAGCTCAGTCCTGAGGAGAGGAAACCGGGGTTCTCAGGGACACCGGCTCCCCCGTCGCTTAGCCGAGGGGCACTCAGTTGCCACGGTGACCTCCGTGTGCACAAACACACGGCCCAGCCTACTTCTGCGAGCTGGAGAGGGCTCCCCACCCCACCTCAGAGTTCACACTGAGTGTTGAGTCCCTTGGTGACAAAAACATGGAAACGGTTGCCATGGCAGCCATTCTTTGGAGCCCTCAGACTGGAGTGCAAAGTTCAGGATGCCCAGGAACGGCTGAAATGGAATATGGGAAAATCTGCCGCATCCCTCACCCCATAAGGACGAGCTGCAGGGTGGCGGACGCGCCCCTGGGCCCCGCCATCCCCGAACCTCCCCGCATTGTGGGCCAAGCGCAGGGACAGAAGGGGAGCAGCAGGGAGGGCCCTGGGAGTGAAGGTGGCAGGGTGGGCCCCAGGGACCGTGAGAGAGGCTGGCCGGCATGGGTGGCCAGGCCGGGCCATAAGCGGGCAGGTGATGACTGCTCAGCATGCCCCGGGGACATGTCCTCGTGGCTGTTGGAGCCGCTGAGCTGGCCCACGGCTCGGTTTCTTCAGGTGTAATCTGGAGAGACGAGCTGTTGCTCATTTTCCAGGAGGGCTCAAGTCCACTCATCCGCCAGGGCCATCTTCAGCCTGGTCCAGGGGTGAAGGGTGCGGGGGTGGCAGGCGAGCTCAGCAAGGGCAGCGTGCCCCGTCCTGACCGTGGGGATGGGGAAGATGACCAGGTTTTCCTTGGTCGGTCAGTGCAGCAGAGACCTCTCCCTTTATCCCCTGGAATGATTATGTGTCCCCCCAGCAGTTCCCCAGCTGGGCCCCATGGGGCTCTGCTAACTCGAGATGCACTAGCCCAAGAGGCCTGCAGTCAGAATTATTTGGGAAACCAACACACATGCGTACACACGCACGATTTGTAGATTCAAGGTTCTGAAAAGTCCTGCAGTTAAGGAAACCTCTTGACTTTAACCCAGAATTTCACAAACCCATCTAAGCAAAGTGCCCCCTTTTTCTTTAAAAGGCATTTCCTCCTACTTTTAAAATACCTCCTAATATCCTGCAGAAATGACATTTATTAACAGTCACTAGGGCACTGATTCTCAAACTGTATTCCCTGGAACAGCACCACCACCACCTGTGAACTGGTGAGAGAGGTGGGCTCTGGGGCCCATTCCAGATCCGCTGAATCAGAAGCTCTGGAGTGCGGCCCAGCAGTGTGTGCTTGACAAGCTCTCCGGGGGATTCTGACGCAGGCTCCAGCAGAGAACCCTTGTGCCAGGGGACGTTTCAGGGGAGAATTAGCAGGGGGATGGCCTGGGGAATTGGAGAGGGTCAGGAGGGAGGGGGCGCAGCACCAGGACCCTGGACTCTGGAAGGGGTGCCACGTCCACCTGGAAGGGTAGGTTCACGGTGCTCTGCACCTGGCACTGAGATCCCATCATGGTTTTCGGAGACTGGGTGTCCAGTCAAGGACACCCCTGAGAAGCCCCAGGTGGTGTGCCTGGAGGTGCCATGAGGCTTGATGTCAAGTGCTCGGAGCCTTTGGAAGTGCCACGGCGGGAGGCCGGGGGGGGGGGGGGGGGGGGCACTAAGGAGGTTCCCGCCCAGCCTGCGGGGAGTGATGGTTGCTGCTGTCACAGAGGCACCTGTCCTGGGCAGGCGACTCGGCCCAGAGTGCTGGGAGGCGGGGCGGTCAGTTCCTGTAAGCTTCTTCTGGTCCTGCCGGCCAAGCCCCAAACGCAGAGCTTCAGCCCAGGCATGAGTAAGGCCTGTTGGAGCAGCGGCCGGTCCAGGCGTCGGCAGGTGGGGTTCCCAGGATCAGCTTAGGCACCACCCACGCGTGCCCCAGTGGGGTACCCTGTGCCGTCCCTTCCCAGCTGTGCCTTCTCCATCAGACCGGCTGCCCGGTGCTCGGCTCTGAGAGGGCTCGAGCAGGCAGGGGCCACCCGACCACAGGAGCCGGGGGTTTGTGTGTGTGGGGGGGGTGCCCAGGCGGCACTGCTCGGCCCCGGGGCCCACTCTCCCGCCTGTGCTTCCTTGCAGCGGTCCAGATCCACATCCTGAAGGCGGACAAGGCAGGGGACTGGTGGAAGTTCACGGTGAACATCATCTCTGTGTACAAGCAGGGCGCGAGCCGCATCCGCCGCGGTGACCAGAGCCTGTGGATCCGCTCGCGGGACATCGCCTGCAAGTGTCCCAAAATCAAGCCCCTCAAGAAGTACCTGCTGCTGGGCAACGCGGAGGACTCGCCCGACCAGAGCGGCATCGTGGCGGACAAGAGCAGCCTGGTGATCCAGTGGCGGGACACGTGGGCGCGGCGGCTGCGCAAGTTCCAGCAGCGCGAGAAGAAGGGCAAGTGCAAGAAGGCCTAGCGCGGAGGCAGCGGCGCGCCGGGCGGCCGGGTGGGCGGGGCGGGGCGCGGGGCCGAGCGGGCTTTCCCGGGCGGTGGGGCGGGGGGGGGGGGGGGCGGGGGGCGGGGAGTGGGACGGGCAGAGGGCGGGGGCCGCGGGGCGGGGCTTCGGGCCGCGGCCCCGCCCCCCGCCACCCCCCACCGCCGCGCGCCCGGGGCGGGAGAGATGAGGACGAGACTTAAGCTACCTCACGGGCTCCTTCCAGAGCGGCGGCGCGCTCCCCGGGCGGGGCGGGCCTGACTCGGGGGTGGGGGGGCCGAGGGGCCGGGGTGGGGGCGCAGAGCCGCGCAGGTGGGGCCGCCCCCGCGGCGCCGGCCGGCTCTGGAGAGGGGGACGTGAGAACTGTGAACCCGGGGCGGGGGCGCTGAGCGAGACGCCCTCCTCCCCGCAGACCCTCCTTTGTCTGGGGATCCCCACGCGGGACCCCTGGCCGCGACAACTTGGGCCCCGTCCGCACTTGGGGGCGGCCGCAGTGGTCTGTCCCCCCCCCCCCCCCCCGGCAGTCCCCAGGCGGCCCGTGGCCTCCGCTGCCACCTGCTGAGTCCTGGGGTGGGGGATCTTGGGGCGGGGGGGGGGGGGTTCCCGTCGGTGGAGCCAGAGGAGCGCGATCCGGCGTCGGCGCCTGTCCCCGCCCGGCTGCGCGATGGGTGCTGGCCCGGGCTTGTGGCCCAGGTGGAGGGCAGCGGGCCCAAGGACACCCCTGAGAAGCCCCAGCCGGGTGGTCACCGCCTCACGCTGGAGCTGCCTGTCGGAGGAGGCATTGCGAAGGCAGAACCTCCCAGAGAGTTTCCTTTCTGGAAACTTGGAACCAGCCCCTTGATGACATTTTCCAGGGGAGGGGGTAGGGGCCCTGACACTATTTGTGTAATGATGTCAGCTCCTGGGAAGGGCCTGGGGCATGGAATGCAGGTTTGCACAGGCAGTTGGGCCGGGCTGGGGTAAGGGGCTTGCCCCCCGAAGGCCGGGGTTTGCGGGCTCAGCAAGGTCCCCGGGTGCCCGAGCCTCAGGCAGGCAGTGGCAGGGATGAGCGGGTTCCTGTGGGCCGGGGAAGCCATGACCACTTCCCGTTGCTGCCCTCACTCCTGGGTCCCTCGGGAAAGGGACAGCGGCTGCTGGACCAAGAATGCCGGCTGCAGCTACCCCCGCCCCGGGGCTGCCCCCTCCAGCCGGGCAGCACCTCGCCTGCTCCTTTCCGGCTGCCCCTTCTTTGTGGAGGCCTCCCATGCCCCCTGGTGTGGCCAGGCCCCCTTTCCAAAGCTTTCTGGAGACACTGTCCCCAAACGGGCGGCCCCAGACCTTTGGCCCTTCGGCTGGCCCGTCGCGGGGCCCTGGGGCCCCCTGCCGCCCTGCCTCGGAGCTCTCTGCACTGCCCCGGGGCCCCGGCCCGCGTCCTCACACCCGGCACACTGAATTAGAGGCCTGGCTCCTCTCTCAGTCAGGAAGTTGGTTTCATTTTCCCTGCCGGAGCTCGGCTCACGAGGGTCATACCGAGTATGAAGCTTGTGCCCTCGCGGTCTGGCTTCCCTCCGCCTCCCCCCGCTTCGGCCCGCAGCTCGGCGGCCTTTTACTGAGCACCTGCTCTGTGCCAGGCACTTTACCCACGTGATCTCACATAAGCCTCATGACAACCCTGAGACAGGGATCCTCACCCCGCCTCTGCCAGCGAGGACACTGAAGCCCATGCGCTCAAGGTCACAGGCAAATACGAGGCCGAGCCGGGGTCAGACTCCAGAGCCGGGCCTTCTGGCCACACTGCCCCTCGCTGCTACCGCAGCCCGCCCACACCCTCGGTTCCTGCGGCTGGGTCGCCGCTGAGACACTGGCCCTGGTTACTGCCTCTAGCCTGCGGAACAGAAGTCAGGGTGGGGATGGGGACCGGGTGGGCTGGGGGATGGACAGAGCATCTTAAGAGGTGGCGGCAAGAGTGGGTGAGGCAGGGCGTAAACTCGCCACAGGTCCAAGAAGGCAGGCCTTGGCTCATGCTAAAACGTCGTAGGATGGACATTCGGCCGCCTGGGGGTGTTTGGAGGGCTTCCAGGACAGACCGGGAGAGATGCCTAAGGGGGCAGGGAGGAGAGAGCACTGCTCTGGGAAGGAATATCCAGGCCCAAGGCTGGGTGCACAGGGACCCGTCCGAGCGGCCAGCCCTTCTCCAGGCCCCATGAGGTTTGCGAGCGCCATTAGCATCTCTAATTGCTGGGCCCTGTCCTTGAAAGGGCCTGGTCTCATTTCTGCTCACACTGACCTGGCTTCTTCACCCTGCCCAGAAGGGCTGTGCCCTCCTGGGCCTGAGTGTCTCCCCGCGTCCACCGAGGGGCTGGCACTGGTGGTCTCCGAGGCCCCCTCAGTTCTGGAGCCAGCGGCCTGCCAAGTGACAAGGCCTCTTGCTTTAAATTCCACCAGCTTCCAGCCTCGCCCTGGGCTCAGCACCCCGAGGGCGCAGGCTGTCCCCGTCCCCACCCCCACCGTGGCCGTGGCCGGGGCCCCAGAGCAGCGGGGTGGGGGTGAGGACCGTGTTCGGGAGTTCAGTCATCCCAGCCTGCCTCGCCCATCTCGAGGACCCAGCCCTCGGCTCCTCGGATTCCAGCCACCCACTTCAGCAGCGAGGGCCCATCCTGGGGAAAGCACCCTCTTCCCGCCCACCCCCCTCCCTGGGAGGAGACGGAAGGAGGAACGGAGGCGGTCCGGTTTGTACAGTTAGGAACGGATGTAAAATGGAGCTAGCTTTTGACTTTGAAGAGTGTATTAACCAGAATTGTGATATGTAGGTGTTCGAAGAAAAACATACCAGATTAGTTTTTAAAAAGAAAACAGACTGCCCACCTGTCCTTTTTCTTACCTGCTGGGTGGTCTGGAGCCCCTGACAGCAGAGTGCCTGCTTGACTGACACACAGTAACACTACAGATTTTGGGGGTGGAAGGGAAGGGGAAGGAGAGGGGCAGCCCCAGGTGCCCACAGATGGGAAGGAGGGAGGGAGGGACCCCTGTGGTGCAAGCCAGGGCGGCTGGGGGCTGCCCCAAAGCCCCTCATGTCCCCCTGGAGCTCTGCCTCCATAGTAGCTTGCAGGAAATGGGTACAGACGCCCTCGGGTGGGCCCCAGATTGGAATGAGACTGAAAAATGTCAGGGTCTCAACACTTGAAGGAAGCCCCCTATGCCCCCAAGAGAGAGACTGGCGAGTGGACGAACTAGACTCACGGATGGGGTCAATGGGCCACCGGTCATGGGCACAGCCACGCCATACCCTAGCGGTATCCAAATGTGTACTCGTGGGGCCTCGCCCCCCCCTCCCCGCCAAAACCAAGCCAGCCCCACTCCCGTGTCATCAGACTTCTCTTCGCTCTGCTCCCAAAGGCACTTCCATCCCCCCTCCCCCCAGCTCCCTCCTGCGTTTCTGAGTTCTGTTCACTCAGAATTGTAAATGTTTAGTTGTGACCATGACATATTGTTTGGGTCAGTGTTTCTTTCCAATGCATACTAATATATTATGGTTATTATATATGAATATATTTAATGACATGGAAAAAGTTGTGGATTTTCTTTTTTTTTTTTAAGTTTCTTTTTTTTTTTTTTTTTTTGGTTAGAGTTGTAATGGACCCAGATGGAACTTGTAACGTGGGCCCCACATGATAGAACTAAGTTCAGATATCATTTAAATAAACTCTTGTACACTGTTCACTGTCTCCTCGTCTTCATTGGAGGCCTGAGCGTGCTGTGGGGAGAGGAGAGTGAGTCTTCAGGCAACTCTTAAGGAGTATTGCTTCGTCTCTTACAACTCCCCAGCGACAGAGCCCTAACTACCCCAAAAAGACAGGAAAGGGGCCACTTTGCTTGCAAGGTCCTAGGGTTTGCTGGCTCTGCGATTTAGAGCAAAAAGCCTTCCAGATGGGACCATGTGTATTTCAGCCCCCCAGAAACCGCCCCCGGGATCCAGCCTTGACATTCCCCGGGGGGGTTCCAGGTCAGGGGCACCCCAGGGGGCAGCGAAAAGAGGTGTCCTCGCACACCTTTGAACTTCCCCTTCTCATTCAGAACGTGCAAGTAGTTTTTGCCTTTCACAGAATCCGTGTCTTCTCAAAGCCAAGAAGAGACTCCGGGGGAAAGCCAACAGGGTTGGGGAAACTCAGTGGGTTTCAAGCCACTGCTAAAGGCTTCGTGCGGGGCAGGCCCTGGGAGCTGAGCTCACTGGGTTTCTGGGAGGCTATATTTAAACCTCCAAATGGTCGCGCTTTCTTTATTAAATAAACAATTCAGTCATTAGGAACCCGTTGTGTTGCTATGCAAAGTGGGGGGCCCGATTGTCACCAGGAAGCTATAATTTCTGCACCCAGCTGTTTCGAAGATAGGTCTCGGCGATGGGCCTAGTGTGGCCGTGGAAGGCCCGGAAAGCCCTTTCCTTGAGGCTTGGAGAGGTGACAGAGATGCCTTGAGCTTCTCCTCGGGAAGAGCCAGGGCCAGCCCAGCTGCCACGGGGTCCAGCTCTGAGAGATGGGGGCCGTGTTCTCGGAACCAGGGGTGAAAGCCGGGCCAGCCGTGATGTCCGGTGTCCTCATCAGCTCGGGAGGGAGTCCCCGCTGGGGTGGCAATGCCTGGACGGGCCGAGAGGAGAAGAAGCCCCAGGGGTGGGGGGGGCATCTGCAGACCGAAGACCCTCCGAGTTGCTGGTGCTGAGGTGTGTGCTGCACGCACGGGCCGCACGCTCACCTTGGGTCATCCTAGGTCAGGGGTCCAGTTCTCAAGGATTTTCATGATGTGGCTTTTTTCCGTCCTTCATAAAAATCTTGTCTGTGCCCGAGAGCACTGTGACTCCTTTGGGACCCCGCCGTAGCCAGGCCCTGTGAGCAGCCGCGGCCACAGGCCAGAAGGAAGCTCGCCGTTGGTCAGAGACAACATGAGAGCATGGTTTGTAAAGGTAGCAGCCTGCCTTCCGGGGCCTTATGCTCTCGCTGGGGAGGGGACGCGCTGCCACCTGCCGCAGCTGATGCAGGAAGTAAGCCCCGGATGCTGCTAAGTGCTGGCCCGAGGTGGCCGACAAGCCCATTGAGAGATGGCCGCTGGTGCCCAAGGAAGCTGAGCAACCCTGTCCAGGACTCCAGGTCCCAAGCCCAGACCCTCCGGGGCGGGGACGCTTCCCGGGGTCTGCCCGACTTTCTGGGAGGCCAGGCCCCCGCCTTTGAAAGCCACCCCCTCCCAAGGCAGTGTGCGGGGACTGCCCGCTCACGGCCGAGACGCCGTGGGTTTCAGATTATGTCGAACAGGCATCTCCTTCCGTGCTCTCTTAAGACTAAATAAAGACAGAGGGCACATGCCAAGAGAAATGGGGAGGGAAGGACGGACAGAATGAGACACACGGTATATGGGTGCATGAGCTCACTGCTGGGAAGAGGTAAATGCTTCTTGTGATTGGCAGGTGGTTGGGAGGAAGTCTGAAACTGTACGAAGCAATTAGAGGAAAGACGAGTCTTGGCCCACGTTTTAAAATAAGGGGGAAAAACACCCCATTTAACTTGAGCGGGGCTAGGCTGGAAAACCCAACAGATAAAAGGAGATCTGTGGTCTATGCACAGAGGTCCCAGGGCAACCTAGCTCGGGCTAGCTGAAGACGCTGCGGGCATTAAGGGATCTAAGAGGCTGGGGCTGGCCTTGCGGACTGGGAGGGGGGACACAGCCACAGGCCGGCCACGCAGCCGGCCTCCGTCGCTGGCAGTTCTAGAAGCAGAGGGGCCCATGGGAATTCCGCAGCAGCCCCGTGGACGGATAGGGCTCTGCTGGGGCCCCGTGGGCCCTGAGAGGAGCCACAGGGTCCTGGGGCTGCTTAAGACTAAGGTTTAGTTACAGTTATTAATAATAAGGAAACTTAACAGAATGTAAGTACCAGTCATAAGCAGGTATCTGGACTTCTTTATATGGTATCCAGCCTTTAAATGCTTATCATTCATAATGAGTTAAGTTAAACAATACTTATACTGTTATTTTAATATAGTTTATTTTCACGGAAAAGGGCCCTATGTTGTCTCTCTTCTCTATACTTAGGGTGAGGTCCTAACTGCTCACATCGCCGATTCAGAGTACTGCGGGGGGGAGGGGGGGGCCCTGGGACTGCAGTCCTGACCCCCCCTGGGGTTGGGGGCCGGGGGGCAGGGGGAGACCAGGCCTTGCCACACCAAGCTGGAAAACGCCCCCATTACGTTAGCCACGTTAACTCCGGAGGGAGTCTCGACGCAACAGCCCCCCAAACGTGGCTCATCCCAGCCAGCTGCCCTTTACTTCAGAGAGGTGGGTGTCTCCCATGAGAAACTCAGCCGTCAGGAAGCTAAGGAGAGGGGGCATCCGTCCTGCCCGGCACCACCCCGGGGCTCAGACGGAGGTCCTCACGGCCGAACCAGCCCGCGTTTCGCCCCCTCCCCTGCCTGCGGGTCCAGAGAAGTGAAGTCACTTGTCCAGGGCGCCCAGCTAGCAGCGCTGGGGCCGGGCCCCGAGCCCACTCCGTCAAAAGAACAGAAGCCGCTGTGTGCAGACATCAGCTCAGTGTTTGGCTTGAAAAGGCCTTTCCGTGTGACTGAGCCAGGACGCCGTGGCTCTGGTTCAAAGACGCCCCACAAGTTGCCGGGGCTCCGTGCTGAGCAAGTCAAGAGGAGGTGAGAAAGTCAAACAGACCTTCAATGCCGCCTCCCATGAGCCCCAAGGTGGGGGGGGGTTCCAAGGAGACGCTGTTTATGCGGATTCGGGGGTTTCGCACGACAAGGCTGGAAGACCGGCTCTGCGGATTCTTGATCGGCCTTTGGGTGATCCATTAGCAACCACCCGCCTCCCCCCGTCCCAACAAGGAACACGCATCCTGGGGCGCCTTACTGTCCGTGAGCCCTTGGCCCCCTGTCCGGCACAGCCCCTCTCCTTCGAGAACACACCCACCTCGAGACAAGCCCGCATCAGTTTCCTGTCTCGGCGTCCCAGTCCAGGTCCCCGACAGCGCGGTTCCTGCTCCCCCCGCTCCCCGAGGTCTAGCCTCGCTTGGGTGTGTGGGCCGCTCCCAGAGGTCAGCGGGGAGCAGGGTCCAACGAGGCAGGAGAGCCTCTTCTCCGGTCCGGCTCACTCTCACGGCCTCCCCAGTCTGCTCCCTGCACGTGGCCAAGAGCGTGCGGTAGAATCCTGGGGCTCCGATCTGGAGACCGCGCGGCCCGACGGGTTCCGTCTTGGGTCAGAACCGGGGGGTATGCTCTGTGCGTGCACGCACTGCCTCACCGACTCCTCACAGCGGCGCTTGGGGGAGCGGTCACACCCAGCCGGCGGTCACACAGCTGGTCGGCGCTGGGGCTGACCCCGGGGCCGCTCCCCACCTAGCTCGGGCTCTCTGCCTTCTGGGCCACGTCCTGGGCCCCTCGTGGTTGAGCAGGGCCAGGTGACTGGTCCCGGCCAGTGAGCTGTGAGCAGAAGCAATGGGTTCACTTCCGAACAGAACATTCCACAGCTGCTGTGAGGGTTCCCGGAGTCCCCCTTTCCTCTGCCAGAGCCCGCAGTGGCTGTCCCCCTGGCTGTCACCCTGGCTCGGGGTGTGCAGTGAGAAGACCGGTCCCACGATGGACAGGCAGCAGGGCCAAGACACCCACGACCGGGACGGAGCCCGGCCATTCGGGTCTGGGTGGTTGTGGGTGCAGCACCATCCTGTCTGTTCCGGCTGCCACGGGTCAGGGTGCGGGCGTGAAGCCAGGCAGGCCAGGTCCAGGGCTGGACCACCTCGCCGACGAGAAGCAGGCGGGTCACGGCCGCACGCACACATCACGGGGAAGCGGGACCACTCAGGTGGAGTGGGGGCTGGCGGGAGCTTGAAGTGAGCCCACACCACCAGGGAAGGGCTGGTCACCCCCCCCTCACCCCCGCTTCTGCACGATCTACGACTTACCCAGCCTCTGACTGAGGGCCGGGCCTCTGGACCCAGGTCTCGGGCTCCCAGGACGCCCTGCACTGGGCGGTGCCGCGACTCTCCCTGAGCCTGTCTCTGCCCCCGGAGGGTCCGGCCGTGCCCTCTTGAGGGCAGTTGTCCGCAGTATCTGGGAAATCCATAGGAGACCCCAGGATTCCCCTCTCAGAGGCCACTCTCTCCTTTTTCCTCAGTGAAACCTCGGGCTTTGGGAAGGGCCCCATCACCAACCCTAATTCTTTCCCCCTTTGCCAGGGAGAGCAAAAGCCCGGCCAGCTGGCCATCCTGCTCTCTCTACACACAGGACAGAGGGCACCCTGGAACCTGGAACTCACCGAGGCTCCCACGGGCCTGGGGTCCTCTGCAGGCCCACCCCACCCGTCTGCCCTTACTCACGTGCGCACGCACGCACACGCACACTGCCCTCCATTCACACACACGGGGTGCTCAGAGCCATGTTTCAGGCTGGGAAAATGGGTTTACTGTCACTGAGAAAAGCAGAGGGGGGTGCTTCTGGGTCTGAAGGCGGCTCCCAAAGTAGAGTCTGGAAATGTTCCTGCGTAATGGCAGCAAGCCCCGGGAGCGCTGACTTGGGCAGGGGGGCGGGGTGACGGGTGCACACGCAGACACGCGCCCTTCCTCCCCGCCTGGACACCCCGGGCCTTGGCTGTTCACTCACTGTCTCCTTTGCGGGCACACGACTTCCCCAAGCAGACGATGCCTATTAATCTGGTAGCCCCCCCACCCCCCCCACCCCCCGCCAACCGAAGGACACCCAGCATGCTGCAGGGTGGCCAGAACCCACGGGCAGCCATGGGGCACGGCCACTTGAGGCTGGCACCCAAATGACCAGTGCCGAGAGCAAAGGGGTCGCACGGGGCCGGCAGCTCCAGGCAGCTCCAGGGCGGCCCCGCCACACACCTTTACTGAAGCAACGCGCAGCCGCAGTTCAGAGCTTTGGGGGGATTTATTGAGAGCGGGTTCGCGCACCGCGGGGATGCTGGGCTTCTCTCCAGCGCTGCCAGGCTTCACAGCTGGTGGTCCCCTTCCTGCCACTAGTTGGTGGGCCAGACGGCCACGACCACAATCGCCACGAGCAGCAGTAAAATCACCATGATCATCCCTGGAAAACAGAAGCACCGGAGAGCGCTTTAGCGATTCATGCCGGAAGGGCAACATGCAGCCCCGAACTACCGTGGCGGGGGACGGCGCATGTGGCTCTGTTTTCAGTTTGCATTGATGAAGCATCGAGAAAGCAAAGGGCTTTAGGGTCTGCAAGGAAAAGTTAAATCTAGACTCCATTTTCTCCACTGTCTACATGGCTTTGCCTTTTCTTCTTGAGCCCAAGATACTTAATGTCACTCATCAGTAAAAGTATCCAGTGGAGGGGCACCTGGGTGGCTCAGTGGGTTAAGTGTCTGCCTTCCGCTCAGGTCATGATCTCCGGGTCCTGGGATCGAGCCCCCTGTTGGGGTCCCTGCTCAGCGAGGACCCTGCTTCTCCCTCTCCCTCTGCCCCTCCTCCCCGAGTGTGCTCGCTCTCTCTCAAATAAATAAAATCTTAAAAAAAAAAAAAAGATTTATTTATTTGAGAGAGAAAGAGAGGGCGTGTGGGGGGAGGGACAGAGGGAGAGAATCTCAAGCAGACTCCCTGCTGAGCGCAGAGCCGGATGCAGGGTTGGATCTCAAGAACATGAGATCACAACCTGAGCTGAAACCAAGAGTTGGACACTCAACCGACTGAGCCACCCAGGTGCCCCACGTAGCATGCTCTTCAAACTCAACCCTCGTGAAGCACAGCATGGGCACAGTGTCAAATATTAAGAAGGGACATAAAAATATATCTCCCTGTGACAGTGGATGATTTTTTTCTAACACCCCCTGTTTCTCTGATGACCTGACCTTTCACGAGTAACCCCTCTCGGGACCTACGATTTCTCCCCAACTTCACATGGACACTAACCCAAGCCTCTCCATCAGGGCTCGGCAAACTGTGGCCCCTTGGGCCAAATCTGGCTGTTGGCCTGTTTTCGTACAACCCCTGAGCCAAGAATGGTTTGTACATTTTTAAGGGTTGTCAAAAGAGACAAAGGAGAAGATGTGACGCGCTGTCTGTGGTCTGCAAAGCCTAAACTATTTACTATCCGGTCTTTCACAGAAGTGTGCAGATCTGTGCTCTACATCACTGTGGCCGGTAACGACCCAGCTGCAGCCCGGCTCATCCACGGAGGCTCTGGTTTCCAGCTGTCCCTCCATTTCTCTCCTCTGGGGATTTTCTCTCTTCCTTGTAAATTCAGCTACGCATCAGCATTTGAGGGGCGAGGCTGGGATATTTCATCTTGCGTTTCGAGACGCGTGTAGTAAGGTGCGCACGTCTGTGTGTGGGTGAACGTTATCTCAGTCCATCTTCTGGCCAGAACCAGAAGAACATATCTCCTCTTCATTCATTTCTGCCTCCAGAAACATCTTCAGGTTGACCAAAAGCTCCCCCTGGGCAGGAATCCCACGACTTCCTGGCTGGGCTGAGAGATTGTCCTGTTTAGCATCAGGGACCCAGCATGGAACTGGAGGACAAAGATGGACTGAGGAGCGTTGGGGGGCACCTGCTAGCCCTACAGAGCGCAGGGTAACCTCAAAGACAAGGGGGAAGCCTGGGTGCTGAGAAAAGACGGGAGACGAGGCATGATGTTTCAGTTACTGCTGCTCAGGCAGGATCGGAGCTGGGGGAGCGCTTGGGGCGGCGAGGCTGGTTGTGCAGCCGGGGTCCTGGACTGGTGGGGGGAGGGGACGGCCGAAGGAGAGGCTGACACCAGGGACCCTGAGATTCACAGCGGGTGGTGACAAGCACCGCGCAACAAGAGACGGGAGAGAGGAGATGGAGGACAGTGACTGGCTGGGAAGAAGAAACCACACGCCCGGTTTGAGCTCATACACAATCCCAGGGAAGGGGCCTCTACGAGCCAGTGGCTACCTCCACCCCCTTCCTGGGCCACGGCGGCGTGCCCACCTGCCGCCCGCTCTGCCCAATCTGTTCCCCACAACTGAGCCGGAGTGTAAACCAGATCAGGTTACTGGCTACCTTGCAACTCTCAGAGGGCTCAGCTGAAATCCAAACTCTACGGGGGCCCCGAAGGCCCCACGTGATCTGGGTCCCGCTACCCCGGCAGCCACGCTCTGCCCCTGGGCTCCAGCCATCCGGTCTTCGGCCTTGGGTTACGCCCCTTCCTGCCCCCCCTTGGCCTACTTGCTCCCTACTCCTCCCCCAGAACCCAGCATCAATGTCACTTCCTCAAGGACCTCCTCCCTGGCCTCCCAGGAACTGTGCTCGGGCTGTCCCTCCGATGTGCCCGCAGTGCCCCTTCTTCAATCACGATTTAGGTGCTCAGACACGGTCCCCACCACTGGCACGTGAGGGTCCGACCCAGGGGCTGAGCCTGTCCAGCTCACCGCCACATCCCCCGTACCTAGAACAGAGCCTCACCCACAGAAGAGGCACGGACCATTTGCTGGGTGTTTTTTATATAAACACATAAATGTATTGACTATCTGGAAGGGATGAGAAGAACCAAGAAGAAAGACAAAGCAGGAACAGTCAACAGAGAGAGAGAGAGAAGCTGAGAACGTGTGTCAAGGATGCCAAAGGGAGAAAAGATTCAAAAGGCGGTCAGTGCCAATCAACAGACACCAGGAGGCCAGACAGAAGCTTCTGGGCTGGGAGTCCTTTAATGGGACAGTTCAGCTGCCGGGTGGGTGGGCCTCCTGGAACCATCATTAATACAGCAATTCCTCTGTAAGCTGGTAATGATTCTATCGCAGAAACTGCGAGTCACACACTGCATGGGAGCAAACGGGGGCCCTCTGGCTGCGACATTTTCACCAGGTTTCGGTAAAGGGGTGCGCGCGGACAGTCAAGTGAGGAAGTCATCTTGAGATGGCAAGTGACCGTGACCAGCCGAGGCCAGCGCAGCCTTCGGGATTCTCCCAAAGAGCAGGTGTTCACATACCTTACCCCATGACAGCACTTTCTCTTTAAGAGTCTGGCCTTCTTGGAGTGAGGCCCCGGCTCTGGCACCTTCCTTGAATGGAGTCTCTCTTCTCTTAAGGATGTTTCGGGAAGAGTGACCAAGGCTCGTACTGAAGCCAGGGAGGGCTAAGCCGTGCCAGGCATGGAATACGCGCGGGCCCCAGGTGGGACGGTGGGCACATCGCCTTGCTCACTGACTTTCTCAGCCGGGGACAGCTCCCCGTGTCACCTGGGAGGGAAAGCTCTGGAACTGGTGAGCCCAAGAGCCAGCCCAGGAATCCAGGTGGGACCCACCCCTGTTCCATCTCTTCCCCTTTCTCTGCACCCGCGGGGCCTGTGCAGGGGGAATCCTGGCCCCCGACACAAAGTGGGGCTTATCAGGGACAGGGAGCCCCAGGCTCGTTGGGGCTGAAAATTAGGGATACAGAGTTTCGACTCGGTTTCCTCCTCTTCTCTTTTCTTTTTCCTTCCTCCTCCCCCCCTTTGCACTTTGTATGGTGGAAACTTAAATAGAGATGAAAGTGGACAGGAGGGCATAATGCACCGTGATGCACAAGGATCGATTCGTGGCCAGTCTGGTTTTACCTGTGCCCTCCCCCGCACCCTGGATTCTCTTGGAGTGAACCCCACACATACTTCCTCTCCCACTATGTCAGTGCGGATCACTCACAGATAAAGCATCATTAACACAAAAAAAGTCACCACCACACGGAAGGGCGGACGATTTGCCTTTTCTTCAAGACAGAGGCAGGGAAGAGCCTCCAGCCCTTGAGACACAGGAAAGTGGCTCCGGCCTAGAGGTCGCAGGAGACCACATGGCCGGAGGGAATAGTATTGTTGAGAGACAAAGAGAGAGAGAGAGAGAGAGAGAGAACTTCTTTCTTTTGCCTCCGAGTAGTGAGTAAACCTCAGAGGGTCTGCTCATCCATCCCCCAGCTAAGGAAATGTTTGACATTTCAGAACAGCAAAAGACAGTTGAACTTCTGGGAACCTGCCAACTTCTCGAACAATGAAGGCTCTCTGCCCCCAGCCCCAGCACAGAAACACCTGGCGAGGCTCCTGAGCACGGGACCCTTCCCGCCACGCTTCGCTCGGCTCCACGCACTGCTGGGCAAGGCACACACACCCACGTGCCCCGCGCAGGGGCAGGCTCGGGGAGCCGGAGGCCCAGGCGTGGAAAAAAAATGGCCATTGCCTTTGGTCAGTTTACCAGATGGGGATTACTCAACCCCTTACAATATTTACAAGTCCAGCTCATGGCAATTAAAAAAAGATGTAAGAAAACAAACTCCTTTTCGGACTGGGAAGGGACACGGTTCTCTCTGGAACAGTGCTGTGTTTTCTGAAGGTTGTTCATCGGGATTAATGGCCCATATTTTTTCCAGTGAAACACTGGAAACCTGCAAATTAATGCAATGCATCTGCCACAGTTGAGCATAGGTAACAGCTCTTGCTGCTTACGGAGGAGGGAGGGGAGGGGGAGGAGGGGGAGTAGGAGGGAAGGGAGGAGATGGGGAGGAGGAGGGAAGGGAGGAGAAGGAAAGGGAGGAGGAGAAAGGGGAGGAGGAGGGGGAGGAACACGGACTCTGTCTCTTCTTGGGAGAGTGAGGGCGGACCTCAGCACAGCGCTCAGCTGTAGGGGACACGCAGCTAAGCGCTAAGCGCAGGGGGAGCGGAGGGGTGACGGGGTAGCAGGGAGGCGGATGCAAAGGGCAATGTTATCTGAAGTCTCCTGATCTGGTTTTGCTTATCACAGGCTGCCTGTGATTGTCCCCGGTGTACCTACACTGTTAGCGCCCGCGATCACCACCGGAGCTCCGCGGCAGACATTTAGGAAAGACTCCCGTGGCTGGCTGGGCTTTTTCCAGTTGTGCCTGTTGACAGGTGACATTTGCTTATGCATTAACCAGTGGGTTCTCCCTGATCAAACAGATTTCTTGCAACAGACTGCCTGAGCTGAGGTGGGGGATGAGCAGGAGAAAAGACAAAACTGGAATATTTGTTTTCCAAAGTTCATGTAAATGTTCCCTTTAATCCCATTACTGGGCAAATAAGCTAAGAAAAGAGTAGACGCCCAGCAGAGAAGGTGAGCATATTTACATTCTGAGTCTTGGGCCGGAGGGCGCAGAACAGCAGGTGCCCCTGAGACCCCCCCCCACGCGGGAGCTGGGTGCAAGGCGGCGCGGGGTGGGCCCCCCAGCAGCCTTCCTGCCCCCAGCCTGAAGTTCAGGTGACTTGGGAAAGGGGCATGGACAGCCTCACCCCTCCCCTGCAGCCCCTCCTTCACGCCACAGTTCTGCAAACAGTGCTTTCGTTAAAAAACCAAGCACAAGTCTTCTCTGATGTTCTGACTTTGGTTCTGTTCTCACCTGGCACTCAACCCACCCCCGGGCTTTCTGCTCTCCATTGGAGGGTGAGCCCTCCTGGGTAGCTCTGGTGGGCTCCGTCCCCTCAACAGACCTCCTGGCCCCCCTCTCCCCTCTGCTTTTGCCCTCTGCCCCGTCACCCTCCGCAGGGCACAGCCTGGGACCCTCGGCTGGGACCCTGCTTCCTCACTGCCCCTGCAGCCAGAGACGCTCGTCCTCCACCCTTCAATGCCTGCATTAGTTACTAATATTCCTTCCCTTAGGCCGAATGATCTGCAACAACAGGGATCCTGCGGTCTGATGTGGTGGCAGGGGCGCTGGTCGGGGGAGTCAGGGAGGCCCGACCTCCATTCCTTCACGGCCAGTTCAATTCCACCATCTGTAAAAGCCCCGAAATACCGACCTCCTAGGGGTGTGGGGGGAATTCGGTAAGATGAGGTGCGGGAGGCTCTCAGGGCGAATCTGGCGCACCATAAAGGGCAGTGCGGATGACAGTAATTACTCCTGCTTATGGGACCCGAGGCCCAAGAAGAGAGCCCGCGTGTCTGCATGCAGGTGCTGCCCAGTGTCCCAGACAGAGCCAGGCTCACGGCTTAACGACAGAACTCAAGATGCCATTCCTCCCCGAAGGGAAGGGAGAGGAGCAGAGCCGGAGGGAACCCCCGGGTGGCACTCCGTTCAGACACGGAGCCCTGTTCCAGCTGCGGCCGGGCCGTGATGACGGGTATCCAGGAAAGGTTGGAAGTTCGGGGCGGAATATCTGGCAGCCCTTTGGGTCATCAGCCACAGGAAGGGCAGCTGGGCTGGGCGTGGGCTGGTTGCAGCAGGAAGGCGAGCAGAACCAGCCAAGGGGACACCAGGTGATGGGAGCGGCGGGCTCCGGGGTGGGGTGCAGAGGGGGACCCCGCAACAAAGGCCAGATCAGAGGGGAGGCAGTGCCGAGGCCGGGGTCACGGGCAGGAGGACTTGGAGAAGCACAAAGCAAACCCAAGGGGAACCTAAGAAGCCTGACTCTGGAGTCGTGCCCGGCCCTGGAAGCCGGTCAGCCCCGCGGGGGGACGCCGGGCACCCCAGCAGCGCCCGCACAAGGTATCACAAGTAACAGCACTGCAGCGAGAACAGAAGGAACACAGGGGAAGGGCTGCCGTCGTGCCGCTAGACATACGTGGGCTCAGAACGTGCCATGCTCCCATCCCGTGCCGTTCCCACCAGAACAGTGCCCCCCGGTTTGTAGGTGAGGAAGTGGGGGCTCAGGGGTTAGCCCCGCCGGCCCTACGGGAGCCCCAGGAAGGCCGTAGGCCAACAGCAGGGCTGGCTCCAGGCCACGCTCCCTGGGAGGAGCTCCGGCCGGGGAGCGGGCTCAGGAGGGGACCCAACCAGGGCGACAGTAGGAGGCCGTGTCTGTGACACCGAGTGACGGACCCCTCAAAGAAACACGGGAGAAGGGGCACCCGGGTGGCTCAGTTGGTTAAGCGACTGCCTTCAGCTCAGGTCATGATCCCAGGGTCCCAGGATTGAGTCCCGCGTCGGGCTCCCTGCTCAGTGGGGAGTCTGCTTCTCCCTCTGACCCTCCCCCAGCTCTCTCACTCTCTCTGTCTCTCTCTCAAATAAATAAAACCTAAAAAAAAAAAAAAAAGACACACAAGAAGGCAAAGGATCGGCCCAGAATCGGCCTGTGCTTTGGTTCTGATCGAAAACCAAGAAAATTTAGATGAAACAGATCTTAGCGTTGCTTTGGCATTTACATCACCCCGAGTGTTTGTCTCTGCCTTTGGACAGGATCACGGCCCTGGGACAAGCACACCGGGCCCACGTGACCAAACCCTGGCTCCTGTGGAAAGGCCAAGCTTCCTGAAGGTACTGTACTCTTGTCTGGAGGGGCTCTGGAAGGGGCAAGCCTGGTGCCCCCCGAAGGGGTCTGTGCGGGATCTGTGCTGGAGTGACGTGGGGAGGAGAGAGGGACACCTTCCTCACCCTGCCTTCTGAAGTTCCAGGCCCCATCTGGGGACCATCCATCTCTCCGGTCCCGGGGCTGCCACCCCATCTCGATGCGAACGAGAGGCAAGCTTCACATCCACAGAGAAGCTGGAAGAAAGTCAACTCTGGAGAGAAGGCGGGAGACTGGGGGGAAGGAGGATGGTGTGGGGAGACATCTGGGGGCCAGAGAGACTGAGCGGCCTCAGCAGGAAGCAGGAATTGGGGAAGGTAGCCTGACAAGAGTGGGGGATGGGACGAAAAGACGGGCTTGCCTGAAACAGGAAATTGAAAGGAATTAAGACTGTAAGAGCGGGGGTGGGCGAGGAGCGGGATGCAGGCCTAGGGAAAGGCAGGTTCCCAGGCTCTGGGCTCCAGGGACCAGGCCCCTGCCTCTCTGGGCGTCCGGTGGCTCTGTCACAGCCACGAGGCCCCCATGAGGCCAAGCCCTAATGCTCGGTCTTTGGAGACGGGACAGGACAGCGCATCTCACCAGCCAGGGCAAATCATGTTGCAACCAAGGGGTCAGACCTGTGGGTCAAGCTGTTCTGATGGGCAGCCAACCCCGGGCAGGTCTGACCCCAGGGTAAGGGTCTGGCCAAGAGAGTTAGATTTCACCACAGCAGAACGGTCCGATGGGTGCAAAGACACGCATGTGGCTCTTCGCGGGCCTCCCAGTCTCAAGAGAGGGATGGAAAATCAACCGGCCCCCGCCTCCGCAAAACAAAACAAAAACACTCTGCAGATGATAGGGCTCCTTGGAGGGAGTATGTAAAAACTCGGCCATTCCTGTTGCTTCCTGCACAGAAAAGTGCTGACGAGTTCCTAGGCCCCATCTGTGTTCTTAAAGTGTTACTCATTTCCCTTCCCCGAAGTACGTTCAGTCCAGCAAATCACCACAGTTCAACAGCAGAACTCCATTGTAAATAGATGATCCTTCATATTGGCCATCAAAAGCAGCTTATTAGGAGTTGTCAAGTCAATAATTTAATGCCAATTCGCTGGCGCACCAATATTTGCTAAGAAATATCCCCTCGTTGTGCTGCGTGCTCCCCCTGGGAAAGCAAGGCTGTCTGGAATCTGGCAGAAATTCAAGTGTCTTTGAAAAGACAGTCAGGAACTCTGTTATGGATATCTTGTTTTGACAATCCCCTCTTGACTAAGTGTCAAAAGATTTCTGGATGGCTCCAGTCAGGCTATGGATTCACCATTACGAACCCCTCCGTTTGCGCTGTTTGTGCTAACAAACATCACCTGGCATCAATTAGGGAGACCGGGCAAGGTGACAGGAAGAAGCCGCCTGCCAAAGTTCTACGTCAGGTACAGAAAGAAAGGGCACGGACGTATGGCCATCAGGGGGATACTTTTTCAATACATCAGATGCCTATCCCTCGGATTTTTTTTTTTTTTCTAAAGCAAATCATTTGCCCGAGATGCAGAAGCCCACTGGGTGGTATATTTGAATGGAGGCTCTGAGTTCTAAACCCCAGGAGAACATCCTCCTGGGAGGGGGGTGGGGGCAGCAGCCATGCGTCTGTTCAACTTGACCCTGCCATCCGCACAGCTGGTGGGCCCAGGGGCCAAGCCCACGTGAGGCCACCGGGCTCTCTTCCCCAGGAATTGCGACGTTCGGACTGAGCGGAGTTGGGGCTCAGTCGCCGTAACGGGGACACTCTGGAGGGGTGGCCAAGAAAATGGGCCCGGAGGTCCCCGGATGTGCCGTGGTTCCGAGTCTTCCTGGCTCAGTTATCCCTTGGATTCTCGAAAGTCACCCGATATCATGCAAACAAATGACACGTTCTTTAACCTAAACGAGCCAGAGCCCTTTCCTCTGACTTGTAACCAGGACCTTTCAGTAAAGAGATCATCAGCAAAAATAACTATTTGTCTCCAATTATTTGGGAAAATGGAAGGGCGACGCAAGGACGGTTTTGCTTTACTGTATGGCGCTGAAAGAGCATCGAAGGCGCCACGGGCTGAGGTCCCATCGAAATAGCTTGCCAGCAAGAGGCCTTCTCAGACACTCCCTCGCAGTCACGCCTCCAATGATGTCACAGATATTCTTGGGATAACGCTATAGATGCTGTCCTAAAGAGTCAAAGCGAACAGGAGATGTGCTCGGGTTCTGGGGCAAGAGGTTATTGGGAGCAGAAGTTGGGACAGGAGAGCCCCCCCCCCGTAAACAAGGCGAACAAGAACCCCTTGGATGGGGTGAGTGAGTTGCTTATATACATCACGTGCATTACATATTGAGGTGCTCGGTAAATGTTCAATCAACAAGGAAACAGGAGGTCCCCACTCCTGATGTGGTTAGGAAAGCAAAAACAGTATTGAGAGCCTCTGGATTCTGCATCTCTACAATGGATTTTGATTTATTTATCTTTTTAAAAGAATTTTATTTCTTTATTTGAGAGAGAGAGAGAAGAGAGCATGGCAGGGGGCAGAGAGAGAGGGAGAAGCAGACTCCCCACCGAGCAGGGAGCCCGACGTGGGGCTTGATCCCAGGACCCTGGGATCATGACCTGAGCTGAACGCGGATGCCCAACTGACTGAGCCACCCAGGCGTCCCTGGATTTTGATGTATTTAACAAATATCGACTGATCGATCTACAGAGTGCCAGGCACTGTTCTAGTCATTGAGGATACAGCAGCGAACAAAAAGACAAAAATCCCTGCCCTCACTGAGTTGCTATTTGTGTGTGTGCGCTCATGCGCGCCGGGGGGTACAGTGGGTAAAGACAGACAAAGACCAAAATAAGTAAATTACATGGTGTACTCGAAGGTGCAAAGGGCTACAGAGAAGAACAAAGCTTATCTCTTCCCACTGTGATTGCTAGCTGGTAGCTCAGAGGCACAGACCCCCCCTCCCTCCGGTTCTGGGGGCAAAAGCGGGAGGGAGTGCTAATACTTTCCAGAAACCAGCCATCCCACAGTGGGATCTGGAAACGTGTTGCGGGTAAGATGAGGGTGCCTTCCTACGTGGCATCAGGAAACGGCCATCCGTGAACGCTAGTAATACGTAAGCTCAGCAATAACACATGACGAAAGTCGGTTGGAATGACGGGTGACGTCATGACAAGTGGAAACAGAAAGGGGACTTATTCTGGAGCGCTGAAAAAGGCGGGCCGGCGAGGCAGACCTTGTCAGTGGGTCGCCGGCACTTTCCAGGACGAGTTCCCCATACGGCCTGTTCTGACAGCTCTGTGCCCAAATGAACAGTGTGCTTCAGAAACAGATGGCTGCTGTCTTTTTTGGGGGAGGCCGGTTCACTTTAGAGGGGCGCTGGCCCCCGCTGCTTGCTGAAATCTAGAGGAAGCCAGGCTCTGGCTGCAGAAGGAGGAGGAGGGGGTAGGCACCAGGGGTCACCAGAAGTTTGGAAGAATTGGGGTGAATGCATTTCAGGGGGATTGCCAGTACCACTTCTGGGGCGTCAGGCGGTCAGCCACTCTGTCAACCCCGAGGCCGCATCTGCCCCCCCAAGCTCAGCATTCCTTTGGCCTCCGAGGTGACACGGGCCCTGTACAACCAAGAGCCACAGAGGAGAAAGGTGACCGGTAAGAGCCGTGGGAGGAAGAAGCAGTAAGGGCTGGAGAGAGCTGCCCGATACGGTCCTTTCCTTGGAAGAGCGAAGTCTTTTCCCAAAGAGCCAGAACGTACATCATGATCCCTCAGTTCAGTGGCGCAGCCTGCCTCACACCATGGCTCTGGCGTCTGGGGAAGGGGCCCCATCCTCTGCGCCTAAAATCGGGGGGAACACCAGCCCTCAGCTCCCAGAGCTGCCACGGAGACGAAATGAGGTAGGATGCTCCGTGCTGAGCACCCTCCCTGGCCCGTGGCACGTTCTCAACTGACATCAGCTGCCATGACTCCTGCCGGAAATTGTTCTGGCTACAAAAGAGGCCTTCACAATCTGTACTCTTTGGACAGAAGACGCTTCGGTCTGCACCCTATCCGCAAGTCCCTCTGGTCGCCAACACTGCCGCATCCTCCCACTAGATAACACCAACACCAGGAGGAAAGGGGACCCCTGAGGAGGACGGGACTACCCTCCCTCACTTTTCAAACACTCTAGCACAAACATAGCTCATGCAAAATTCCCCAACCGCCTCGATGCCCATATGTATGAAAATGCCCACCTTAAGCAGCAGCTCTTTCTGCCCACGGGTCCTGTCCCTGTGCTTTAATAAAACCACCATTTTGCACCAAAGATGGCTCAAGAATTCTTTCTTGGCTGTCGGCTCTGGACCTCGCCCCACCGAACCTCACCTATATTCCAAAGCTACATCATATGGCACCTGAACGTGGGGCTTTGAGTCTTTCCACCTGGACTCTGAGCCACGGTGCAAACTTGGTGAATACGTTCTCTCGCCCTGCTTCGGGCTCTGTGCTCAGCATGGAGTCTGCTTGAGATTCTCTCTCCCTCTCCCTCTGCCCCTCCCCCTACTTGTGCATGCACTCTCTCGCCCTCTCTCTCAAATAAATACATAAAATCTTTTTTAAAAATACCCACATTAAGAGCATTTCCATAAAATGCAGTTCCTATTTGCCCTCAGAAGGGACCTGTATCTTCTACCCAGAGCGCCCTGATGGTCTCCTCTTTGGGCCCTGGGCTGCTCCCTTAAGGACATCGCTAGAGGGAGATGCTTGGCTGCAGGGACAAGAGTGAATGCCACCCAGCCCACCGTCAGTGGCAGGAAGAAGGCCATCAAGAGTTGTGGGCCTCACGGGCATCACAAGATGGCCACAGAGAGATCCAGAAGCTGCTTGGCACTGGGTCTTCCAAAATGGGCCTCTTACCAGAAGCCACATTGGGGCTCGCAGTTCGCTCGGGGAAGTGTGCAGGTTCTATAGGGCCAGGCAGGTCACGGAGCCCTCACCCCAAACACTGTGGGGTGAAGGGGCCTCCTCCCTCAGCAGGGCAATCTGCAGTGATGCCACCTCCATTCATGCTATTCTTGAAGGCTTCTTCCCAGCCCCAGAGACGTCCTTCCATGGCCAGTGAACCATCCAAGGATCCATATAACTTGACCTTCGCAGAGGGTGGTTGCCACTTTCAGAGTGTTCCTAAGTGAAAACGTGGACCCAGAATTGATGCCTCCAAACCCCTGTGTGGCTCTGAGCCACAGACCCCGAGGAGCCCAGATTCAGTGATGGCCACCTATGAGCCAACTGAAAACAAATGGACAAGACCCTGAGCCAGACGTTCTAGAATACGGCCAGCCTAAAAAGTGTTGAGCAAGGATTCTGTTGGCAAGAAGGATGAACAGAGAAGTATTTGAGGCCCAAGGATTCAGAGCGCAAAATAGGGGAAATCTGCCTGGGGTGCCGTCCATAAGAAAGGGGGCTTATATCACTTTCGGGGATAAGGCGACCTAAGGAGAAGTCCTCCTCTCCCTTCCCCTGAAGGTGGTCAGTGTGGACGAAGATACAGTCCGAGAAAGGCCATCTTGATGACAGAACTGAGTGTCCCAGGCCTCACCAGTTAGCCCATTTGTGCCAACACCAGGTAAGTGCTCGTCGTCACAAGCCATGCACAAAATAGACCTGCCTTTCAGATGCGTGTCGCTGGTGCAAATAATAAAAGGTGTTTGAGGATAACATGGCAATGATGTCATCAGCTTCTCCTGATCCAGTCTTTTGGAAACAAGTAGTACAGACGATCCAAAATGTCAGATTTGGCTTTGAAACATTTGTTGACTTACACTGAACTTGGTCTGTCAGATAATTTCAGCAATCATTTCAAGGCCAAATAGCAAAGTTGAATTATGACACATTCCCAGTGCGAGGATCCAGTTTTCCCACCTTGGCTGCTCCCGCTCGGTGCTCCATGATCTCTCACACCTCCGTGCCTTGGCTTGGGGTTGTTCACGCTGCTCCAGAGCCCTCCGCGGTTTCCACTCACCCAACACACAGATGCTGGCTTTTGGCCTCGGCTCAAAAACATTCCCTCCCCAGTGACACCTCCTCTCCCGTGCCCAAGGGACCCTAGGACTGCTCTTCCTTAGCTTCTTCTGCATCCCCAACACACACGTTACAGAAATTAGTCCATTACTCGGGTAAATTAACAATCGATTGAGTTCACGGAAAGCACAGCCCTTCCCTGATCGTCTGTAAATTCTCGAGAGGACAGACAGGCCATGCACTGCCACGACTCTTGTCCCCATCATGTTATCCACGGGCACCCAGCACAGATGTCATATAATGCACACTTAACTGTGTTATGCACTTGTGTTTTGGTTGATTGGAAAGCAGCTCATCATTTAGACTCAAATATTGATTGCCTGGGGGTACTGAGAGTCAGCAGTGTGGATTTCAAATGGCACTTTTACTTGATGATAATTAATGTGGAGATATTCTAGCAGCTGGAATAGGACTTGGCACATACCAAGTGCTCAATGAATATGTGTCGAATGAATGAATGAAGAGTATTATATAAACTATCCATAAAACGGGTTATTATGGAGTGTTGCTTCTAAGAATTGTAAGGGGATACAAGTAAGCACAGTTGGTCCTGCCAAACTCAAAATCAACATATTAACCCTAAGTGGTTAATATCTGAATATAAAATTCCAGAAGAACATATTCGACTAGCATCCTTCAAATAAATCCATAGAGTCACATTTTAGTGAAATGCTGGGATTGTATTAGAGGTCCATGGGTTTCTTTTTAACACGGAGGATTTGGACTCAGAGTTTTCAGCAGGGTGGATCCTCTGTATTGAACGAACAGCCCACATTTTAACCATTCCCTGTAACTTTTTATCCCTCTCTATTTGCAGACATTCCTGAGAAGGAAATCACCTAAAGTTACCTAACAACGGAGACGCTAGGTTGGTGTCTGGAGCAGTGTTACACCTGTGTGATCGCTGGGGTGTCAGTCCCACCGCGGGGAGATGGTTCGAGATGCAACTTTCAGTCCCTGTGTCACACCTGCTGAGTCCAGACCTCCAGAGGTGGGGCGCGGGAAGCTGGGGGTCACAAGCCCTCCATGCCATCCTTCTAGCGCTACCATTTGGGAATGATGTCTTAGAAGGCAGAATCAAAAGTTCACCAGAAGTTCTCCAGCCCGTAAAGTAAAATATCAACTATTAACATGCCAGGAAGGGCTGTGCTTTCGCTGGGCACTATGAAGATGAAGGGTCTGGGGTTCCCCAGCCAGTAGGAGGGCTGCTGTCCTGGGGGCAAAGCAGGTACCCAATGACTTCCTGCTGATGACACTCAGCCTGGTGAGGAAGAGGTATATAGCCTGGGCTGTGTCTGATGCACAAAACTCATTGGCTGTCACAACGCCCCTGTCCCCCGCCAATACGACCCCCGCCCCATTTCCTCTCGACAGAGAGAGCTCTGTTCTGCGGCGGTCGGCGGGACCCCAGCAGCAGATGGGATGGCCAAGACTGCCTTGCTCAGAACACACAGAGTCATCTCCACGGACTGCCAGACTTCCTATTTAGCATTGGGTTGACCCAGATGGTCTGCGCTGCTAAGCAACGTTGACTCTCCTTCTCAGGGAAGCCTGAGGGAAGGCCCAAGATAGGAAGAAGCACCAGAGGTGACAAGGACAGCAAGGAGGAGCTGGGAGGATCCCAGCTTCCGACACGATGGCTGGAGGTGGACGGGGCCACTGTGACGCTCACTCTCCCGCATCACGGGTCCTCCTGATCTTGGACGATGCCCGTATTTCTAGCACACCCAAAGAGCAAAGGTTCACCTGTGCGCACGCACAGGGCGCACCGGGCGGGGGGGGGGGGGGGGGGGAGGAGGGAAGTCCACAGGGGGCGCTCTGTCACCCACACGCAGCTCCCAGAGGGTGCCCCAGAGCTGGCCCGCTGGAGAGCTGGTTCTGAAGCACGGGCAGCCCATCTGCTAGCAGCTTCCTCCAGCACTGTGGGTAAGGAAGTGAGAGAGGGAATGTCTACCGATTAGTTCCTTATGGGCCTCACATTCTTGAAGTGGATTCTTTACACCCGCTGGAACGCTTCTGCATTCTTGATAGCAGGACCAGAATAGAAGTCCCTTCTGTTCAGAGCGCTTTTATTGAAACACTAAAATACCCTCGGAGCAAGACCTGCCCCCCCGCCACCCCGCACACCCCTCCTTGGCCATGGCCAAGCTCCCCATGCCCGCCATTCCTTGTTCTCTTTCTAAGAATGCAATAAACATTTCAGCACGGCCTTTTCAATCCACATTATTTATAATATTCTGAACATCCATCGAGCCTGGCTAGAATGCGAAGTAATAAATCAAACTTAACAACAACAAAAAAGGAAAGGAAGGGGGGGGTCACCCTTTGGCGAGCCTAAAGCCTGGGCCAGTTCATCCCCCCCAAAGGGCTTAGTTATGTTAGGAAAAGTGAGATGAGGATGAGACTCAGGGTTTAGAATGACACAGATGTAGGAACTGGAATCTATAGGCATAATCATAACTTTGTATAAATCTCAAACAAACCTACCTCTCAGGGGTGTCATGAGGATAAATGAGATACGTGGGAAGCACTCTGGATGCCTCGAATGAAAGCAGCTAGAGCCCAGTTCTCCTGGCTGGGTCCAAAAGGTCATCTTCTTGGAATGAAGGGGCTAAAAGCCTTCCTCCTCTCCTGGAGCACCAGTCTTTGCTCATTAATGTCCCCTCTACCAGTTCAGATGGGGGGCCCGGGGAGGAGCCCTGAAGTGGGGCCCTGGGGGCCACCCTCCCCGCCCCCCCAGGAGGACCAAGCCAGGCCACACACAGCCAGAAGTCTCTCCGTGGAAGGATTCTGCTCCCGCCCACGGGGTGGGAGGCCGACCTCGTCCCACACCCCCATACGGCATGGCACTATGCAGCTTTATACAGTCTTGACTTTCTCCTCACAGAGGCAGAATCTGGCTCAAGAGCTCGCTGATGATTTCAAAATTTATCTAAACAAACGTGGAGGTCAGCATCGACTCTTGGCTAATTGCATAATTGGCCTGAGGCCTTGCTGCCTTGGCGACTTCCCACTCATTCCGAGTCTCGCACTGGAAATCCAAGCCGCTCAGGCTTGCCACGGAGAAGGCGCGTGTTCACGTGGCCAGACCTCAACTTGGTGGCCCTGCAATCTGCTCTAAGTGGTCCCTGCCGACGGTTTCCGGGAGCAGGGGAGCTGCTGCTTTTCTGTCCTTGTTCAGCAACACGAGTGCGAGATGGGGGTCACTGAGTCACAACCCACACTGTATCATCCTGGTCTCATGCTGCGTCTGGAGAAATGACCAAAACCGGCGGGTCATGGGACTTCTCTGCAAGAAAGCAACTTCTCCTATTAAGATGGTCAAACTTGCCAAGGAGTCTAGCTCTGCCAGGCTGCCACTCTGCATTTCAACCTCATCTGGCCTTGTTCTAAGACTAACGGGCCTTCCTGTTCTGATCTGTCACCTGTCTGCTGGACTGGGTGTCCGTAAGGTCTCGACCAATGTTCTAGAAGGGATCTGATATGGGCTTTGTCGTGTTCACCCACTTCTACCAGTAAGTGTCCCTCGAAAACCCCCCAGATTTATGGATGATATTCATATTTGCTTTAAAAGAAGTCTTATAAAATTCAACGTTTTCTTTACAACGTCCCTAGGTCATGGGGACCCCCAAAGTCTTCGGTACGTGGCTACTACGGTCAGTGATCTGCCGACAACGTTTGCTTCTGATCACATAGACAGCCCCGCAGCTCCAGCCCAGCAGGACTGAGTGGCTGATCCAGATCTCTCGGGTCTCCTCCTCAGCAAGTGTCCACTCTCACCCCATGCATCATGGGGACTCCTTTCCCTTGGCTCTCACTTCCTGGTCTGGAGCTGACTAAATAAAGGGCTGGCCCCCATGATGCCAGGAGCCACCACTCTCTGCCTCTCGCCCCTTCAACCACTTAACAGATGCTATCGTCTTGTCTTTACTTGGACGGTGTCAGTGACGTGTAAGGAGTGGTGAAGCCCAGGGCTTTAGAGCCAGACGGCCTGGGTTCAAATCCTGACTGTCCCACTCCCCATCTGCAAGCTACTTAACCTGTCTGGGCCTCACCCATAGAACAGGGATAATAGCAGTAGGTATATTTGTTGGGTAAGCGCTCAATGAACATGTGCTTCCCCTACGGCGAAGGCTTCACCAGACATGTTTCGTGGTGTACCTACAGCCCCTTCATATGGGCTCTGTTTTGATCTAGGCTCTGGTTGAGGGTGAGCCATGGTTATACCTCAGGATCCCACCCATCGAGCCATAGTGACTTGGGCACTCAGAGGTAACCCGATCCACAGGCTGGCCAGCAGCTTCTGACCCAGCACATGAAGCTCAGCTGAGTAAAAAGATTCTTTTCTCTTTTTGAACTAGGAAATAAGGAGCAACGCGGACTTACTTGGTGTCCTTATGATAAATCCACCTTTTTTGGGGGGTCATAATATGAGTGGTTCTCTGTTCTTTTGTCCCCAGCTGAAAGATCGCCCAAGGAACAAAAGTTTAATTCGTATACAGCTCATCTATGTCACACTGCAGATATATGCACTTAAAAAACAGATTTTGACTAAAGGAACAAATTTCTAGTTGCAAAATTTGGGGTCATCAGCGAGATGGTTGGAAGGCTTTCCGTCACTTTTGAAATTAAGACTTTTTAGAGCCATCAGTGAAATAGCTAAGACTTGAACAAAACTGGTTTTAGTCATTCCCCTTTTAATATCAACTGCTATTTCAAATCCAGATCCTACAACGTCTGTAGGTTTAATCAGGATGAAAGTCTTTTTTTTTTTTTTTTTAATTGACAGAGTGTTGACAGGATGAAAGTCTTCATGAATTAAGGTAAGTACAGAGCAAACTCTTTTCTGGTTAACTTCTTTGTCACTCTGGAGAATGTCCCTACCACTTTTTCTCAAATGAGGAAGCCTGGAGCTTTCTGGACCTAGGGACGTGGGTGGAGGCAAAAGAGAAGAAACAGCCGGAAATGACAGCTGGTGAAGGTTAGTGAGGGCTCATGATGGAGTCTAGGCTGAACAGAGAGAAGAGAGCCAGTCATCCTCCACCCATCACTAACCCACTCTATGCTGGGTACCATGTTAGATGCTGGGAACAGAAATATAGTCAAGATGGACGCCATACCTGGCCCCAAGGTATTTACATGCTAATGGGGGAGACAGACATTCAAATAATCACACAGTGAAACAATCACAGATCACAGATAAATGTTAAGGAAGAAACAAACGAGGTGCTACGATAATAAGTATGTTAATGGAGTGGTCAGATGAAGGATCTAGTCACAAGACAAGGTGGGCAAAGACCATCCCAGCTGGAGGGAGTAGTAAGCACAGGACACATGGGGAACTGACCAATGACAAGGACAGAAATCAAGGTGAGTTTGGTAAGAAAGCCAGGGGCTAAGTTTTACAGGACCTTGGGGGTCACGGTAAGGCGCTGGGTTTTATTCTAAGCACAAGGGAAGCCATTGCTAGGTTTAAGCAGGGAGCAGCAACATCCCATTTATGTTATGAAGTCATTTACACCACTGTGAGGAGACTGGACGGGACTGTCCCGTCTCTGCGTACAAGTCAAGTCAACAAGACCTTTCTGAGAGAACCAACACAGACGGCTTCCAGGTGAGAGGATGGGACAGGGAGGTGGTGGTGGAGATGCACGGATTTGAACAATATTTTAGAATAGAGTTACCAGGCTTCCTTTTGGATAAGGGAGAAAACCAGGGGCTTCTGGATCGGCTGCAGAGGGATTTCGGTTGAGATCTCAAATAAGCATGTGGGTGTGCAGTGGAAATCTGGAACTCAGCAGACAGGTCTTGGCTGGTGCCGTAGGGATGGTTACAGATCAAAAGGCCAAAGAAGAGCTTTGGGAGGAAAGGTCACGGGAGAGGCAGAGCAGCAGGGACAGAAGAGGCGCAATATCAGGAGGAGGTTAGGGCGGGCGGTGGTGGGAGGGAACACAGCGCTTCGGGACTTGGGAGACCAAGGCCAAGGGTTGGTGGAGGGAGACTGAAGGGAGATGTCTGGCTCTGTCACTGAGCAGCATCTACAGCCAGGACTGAGGGTCTCCCGTGTGCCAAGCCTTGTGCCCACGGTCTCAGATACACCATCTCTACCGCCATAACAGTCCTGCGAACTGACAGCATCATGATGATGAGGATGATGGTGACAATGACCGTGATCATGATGACAATGATGGCACCCGAAGCTCAGAAGAGTTAAGCAATTTATCTAAAGGTTTCACAGTTCTCCAGTGTTGGGAACTAGCTCCGACAGTCAGAGTCCTGGAGACTACAGCAACGTCGAAACCGTATATTAGTACAAATACCAACGACACACCTTCCAAGTCATCTTCTCTGCTTTCACAGCCAGCTGCCTTGTTCCAGGCAAGAAACTATGAACTTCTCACCATCTTCCTGCCACAGAGCAATCCAGTGTCCCCCTCTCCCTCTAGGAACCCAAGTCAACCCCCTTCTTCTTAACTGTCAACTCAAAGCCAAACCATATCTGTTCCTTAGTTTCCCTTCAAGACCCAGAAGAGGACAAATGATTGCTTGCAAGTGATGGAGCACCTAACCTGGAAATAACAAAATAACCAACAGAAAACCTCTCTGAGCTAAAGAGGCCAGTTAACAGATACACTGATAAAATGAATAAACAAATACATTGATAAACTCCAACCCCTTCTTATGAGGCAGTCATAAACACTATGGAAAAATTGATTAATAACTAAACAAATGAACAGAGAATAAAGGAATTAAGAAAATGGACAGGACTGATATTTTGGAAATTCTATAATGTTCTTGAGGTCTATAAAGGGATATTCAAATAAAGAGAGAAAGAGACATCCCATGTTCCTGGATGGGAAGATTTAACGCTATGCGCATGTCAACTCTCTCCAAACTAATACAAACATTTAACTCAGTTATATTAAAAATAGAAACAGGATGTTTCAGGAACCTGCCGAATTACTGTGAGGCAACCGGACCATTCCCATTTTGCAGATAAGGAACCCAAGGGCTCAGGTGAAGAAAGTGGAGTAGATTCTAAGGAAATTAACTAGAGGCACAAAATGGTAATTGTGTGATGTTTGCTGCAGTTGTGTGTGGACGTGTGTGGGCAGGAGATGAGGGGGACAGAAGATCACAGGGGGCCCTAAGTGTTGTCACAAGGAATGTGGGCTGTGGGGAATCTCTGGAAGGCTTAGTGGGGAGCAGTGGTGGTGGAGGGAAGGGCTGACAAGAGCAAGTCCATGGTCTTCAAAGCTCACCCTGGCTTCAGTGTAGAGAAGGCACTGGAAGGGGGCAGTTCTGCAGACAGGAGATGAGTCAGGAAAACAACAGGAGGACCCAGAAGATGACAGGCGTCCGAAGGACAGATGGACGGGGCGCATGGCTTCTACAGACACTGAGGATGGAGAACCAACACAAGTTGGCATCAGATGGGATATGGGGGGCTGAGCGAGAGGGAAGAGCCCGGGACAACTCCTGAGTGTCTGGCTTGAGAAACGGAATGGTCGGTGGGTCTGCTCATCAAAACAGAAAACAAAGAAGAAAAAGCAGGGCTGGAGAGGATCACGAGCCCAAGTTTGGACATCTTGGGGATTATTTCAAGCAAATTCTGACAGCACAGTATTGCTTTTCTTCCACTGGGATTATAGAGAACTTGTCTTTGGGGCTAGCAAGCCACTGGGGGAAATTTTCCTATTTTGGTGGGGGGCTTGGAGGCAGAACCACACCTACTTTACATATCCCAAATGTGAAACAGACATATAGCTTGGAGTGATTCTCAAAGTGGTAAAAGGGCTCGGGGGTGGGTCTGGCATCCATGGCTGGTAAAGGCCTCCCTGGAGAGACCCTCTTTGGGGTCTTCCCACGGTCCTGTCAGAGAGGCAGAGTCTGATGCCACTTCTCGGTTTTCTCCCCTCTACCCCAAGACTCCCAGATATTCATTTTATGTTTTCGTATATTTGATAAACTGTTGGTTGGCACTCGATGCCTCTTTTCTCTTCTCTTCTTTTTTCTTCCTTTCCTTCCTTCCTTGCTTCCTTTCTTCCTTCCTTCCTCCCTCCCCTCTTTTTTTAAAGATTTTTATTTATTGAAAGACAGAGAGAGAGAGCATGAGCAGGGGGGAAGAGGCTTGAAATAAACCTGTCTAAACAGGTTTTAGTCATTCCCCTTTTAATATCAACTGCTATTTCAAATCCAGATCCTACAACGTCCATAGGTTTAATCAGGACGAAAGTCTTTTTTTTTTTTTTTTTTAATTGACAGAGCGTTGACAGGATGAAAGTCTTCATGAATTGAGCAGACAGCCCAACTTGGGACTTGATCCAGGACCCCAGGATCATGACCCGAACTGAAGGCAGACGCTTAACCGACTGAGCCACCAGGCGTCCCGACTGATGACATTTTCTTACTATAATCTCTCTCCTCTTTGACATCCGAGAGTGTGCTCCTTCATTCGTTATATTCCTTCAGACATGATATTGTTTCCAAGTATGGTAAGACAGTTGTCAAGAGAAAAGCAAGTGATTGAAAGCCATCCTTTTTATCAACGACATGAGTGTATGTGGGGTCTGTTTTCTTAACCTATAACCATCTTCATCGTCCTGATCCTTACACTCAGCTGTTTATCATCGCGTACGGAAAAAAGGTCAGGCAAAGGAAAGCTAACTTTTTTTCTCTACTTGACACTCCTTTGGCCAACCTATTGGCCAGGAAGAGCAGAACTGAGGCGCTCTTGATCACCTGTGGCAGATTACCCAACTGAAAGAATCTGAAGGAAAAGTCCAAGCAAGAGTTACACTTGCAAATTTGAATCTATGAAATGAGAGAGTAGCTTTATGGGGATGATTTTTTTTTTTCTTTACCCAAACTAGAGAAATGCATGTATCTATCTTGTGGCAAATGGGTATCCGAGACGCCAGCCCAGGTGGGAGAAAGCGCTTCTGTGGTTGGTGTAGAGACTAGGGAGGGGCTGGGGGGACGGGGTAAGGCAGTCCGGGAAATCGCACAGGTATCCTCAAAAGGAAAAATGGGGTGTTCGCAAATACACATCCCCAAACTGACTGTGACCCCCAGGTGATTACCATCTGAAAGACTGTATCTTACGAAGCTCACAGGGCAGCCCAGAGTAACTTCCAAACCCTTCACCATCAGAGAATATTTTTTACGCTGACAAAAAGCTGTGGATAATTAGAAATGCCTTTTCTTATATGAAGGAGTTTTCTTCCTTTCTATAAATATTTAACCTTCTGCGTTTGCAATAAAATTCTCCAGGTTTTCATTTCATGGGGTGAAAATATAAACTCAAGGAAAGTACTCAGCATGCCAACTTGCAGTGCAGAGCTTTTGCAACGCACCGAAGGATCCCCTTCACTCTATAAGCTTAAACCGCACGCGTCTTTTAAAATTAAAAACAATTTTCTTGAGCAGCTAAATGTTTCCAACAACTTCTGTCTGTAAGGATTAAACCAGAGTTCCTTTAATTTTCTGGAATAATTTTATTAATCAAACGCAAAACGGCTATCCATTCAGTGGAGCCTGGTGGAAACAGTAACCTGAATAATATTCAAGGATTTTCTTTTGAAGCCGAAAGCCAGCAATTACTCTACTGGAAAAGACTATTTTACTATGGTGCATTTCCTCAGGAGAGGAAATGATTTCTGAGAATACTGAAGCCTTTTTTATTCTAAAGCAGACCAATCACACCTGTACACAATCTTTCTAGACAACAATAAGACTTTTCTGAGGTTTCGTGTCATGACCATTTAATTTAATAGCTCTGAGAGTTTAAACAGGACGCTAATACCTCAGTTAGCTGGCACGATTGGCGAACTGGGGATTCCAGTTAACTTAATTTTTCCATCAACTAATAGTAACCCATTTATGCAATGAAATTTCCTCAGCAGGATATAGGGGATCTGGACATCTCTTTGCAGGTATGTACAACTGTATGTTTTGTCTCTCGGTTTGACATTTTTTTTTTTTTGGAAGAAAAAAAGTCAACATTTTGCTCCTCCATAAATCTTCAAATTAATAAACCAATAATCAAGCACATGTGAGAGGCCTCACGAAAAAAAAAAAGCTTAAATTTCACACTGATAGTCTCCAGCTAAAGAAAATAAACCTAGCAAGGAAAATAAAATATATTCCTCTGAATCCATGAAGCGTTCATTTCACATGCTAGGCGTCAAACTGCACCCAGGGGAGACAGAGATAAACAATACATGTTTTTTCGGACCTTAGAGGCTCACAGTTTCCATATAGGCAAAGTTGAGAACTTCAGAAGATATGAGAAGTGACAGGTGTTTAAAAATTTTTTCTTTAAAAGAGTAAAAGGCTACCTTGCTTTTGAGAAGTCAAAGCAAGTGAAACGTACTTTTTGACATAATTAGTGAAAAGAAAATAAATTTAAAGTTGCCCCCAGATCTTTCTTTTCACCAGCAGAAAATAAGGACTGACTTTATATCTTGACTTCAGCTTGGCAGAATTAGGAAGCTTCAAAGATTCTCAGAAACGTGGGGCACCTGCGTGGCTCAGTCGGTTAAGGGTCCGACTGTTGATTTTGGCTCGGGTCATGATGTCAGGGTCATGAGATCGAGCCGCATCAGACTCTGAGCTCAGCAGGGAGTCTGCTTGGGATTCTCTCTCTCCCTCTGCTCCTCCCCCTGCTCACTCTTTCTCTTTCTTTTTTTTTTTTTTTTTAAAGATTTTATTTATTTATTTGACAGAGAGAGACACAGCGAGAGAGGGAACACAAGCAGGAGGAGTGGGAGAGGGAGAGGGAGAAGCAGGCTTCCCGCGGAGCAGGGAGCCCGATGCGGGGCTCGATCCCAGGACGCTGGGATCATGACCTGAGCCGAAGGCAGACGCTCAACGACTAAGCCACCCAGGCGCCCCTCTTTCTGTCTCTTTCAATAAATCTTAAAAAAAAAAAAGATTCTCAGAAATGTAACAGGTAAATGGGGAAAAGTAACTGAAGGAACTTTCTGGTTTGACTTGCCCTCAGTCTTGCTAGTTTCTTCGTCTCTAGCTGTCTTTTAATTACCAGATGCAAAGTCTTTCAAAGTCATGGGTGGGGCTTGGTTTCTTTCCTCTGATGGTTTCCAGCAGGCAACCTTGGCCTCAGGATCTTGAGTTTTCTGGAATGCTAGGTTCCCTTCTCCCTGCTTCCTGGGCCCACCCCGCTGGAGATCCTGAGCCAGTGGATCTGGGATGGGGCTCAGGAATTTGTATTTTTAGAAAGACTATCACGTGATTCTTATCATTAAGGAAATTTGGAAAATATGTCCCTGGATAATATGATCTGCCTAAGAATCATGGGGGTGGGCCTGGGGGTGGGGGAGGGGGGTGATGGTGCTGGGAGGGAAAAGCTGATTCCCAGGCCCCACAACCTGGAGCGGCAGGTTCATTAAGCCTGGGTTGGGGCTCGGCAATCTGCATTTTCAAGGAGCACCTCAGGCAACATCTGGTTGACAGAAACACTGCCCTTGTGCTGCAGACTTGAGCGCTGGACACAAACAACCAGAATCAGGAGGAAGCCCCGGAAAGGTCTGAAGTACTGATACAAAGCTTGGGCGTCCGGAACATCTCGGTCTGCCCGGGGCTCGGGACTGCTTCCTGTCGTTCCTGATCTGACCTAGTTGGGCCACTTCTCCAAGGCCGGCCTCCGGCAGCGGCCAGGATTAAGGCCAAAGCACTGCAAACACCAAGATGCCTATGTGGCCCCGCGCAGGGGCGGATCTAGGACGCCGAGGGGTACAACGGCCGCCGGTAGTCAGAAACAGCGATCGCCTCGGGGGAAAAGAGGCAGAATGTCTTTTGGAAGAGTCATGGCTTGGGGCTATCACGCCTGAAAGTCACAAATAAAGCTGTCACATGTCCACTGCCTGGTCAGGAACGAACACACCGCTTACTACAAAGTCTGCTTGAAATAAACCTGTCTTCACCAACAGTTGCTAGGGCATTCGTGCTTGGAAAAAATAAATACTTTAAAGACAAACAATACCTTCACATTTTCCCTTCAAACATGACTAATTTTACTCAATACTTGTGAAAAGTCGTAACGAACTTCTGGAAACCCCATATTCCTGCATTGCACCCTTGCCAGTAACTGCGTGGACCTCTCTCTCTGGGAACGCCAAGGGAAATATCAGACTTGGAGGGGCTAAAAAAAAAAAAATAGGGCCAGATCATAAATGGGATGAACAACTACACTCGAATGCTTCCCCATGAAGTCAGTCTAACCAAGTCGAACCAAGCGGTTGAACTCCCAAAGTGCCCGGGCAGTTCAGCTGTCTTGATCAAACCTCTGCCCACATGGCACATGGCTCGCATTTGCAACTTAAATATTCCGTATGAAAACAAAGTTATTTAACTGCTAGCACAGGCAGGCTGCTTCTCCAAAAGGGACAAGGAAGGGTATACGGTTCAGCCCACACGCAGGCACTCATCTCTGACTTGTAAATATCGATGCGCAACGCACCATTATTTTGGCTTTGGAAGACTATACTCTCTGCTTCGTTCGGGTGGGCAGTTACAAAATATAAAAAAATAAAAAAATAAAAATCTCGTCTTGAATGCGGCCAGAACTGAAGATTCTTACGCATGACGAGTACAAATGGTTCTCTTTCAGTTTGGAAAGAAAAGGCACCTAAAAAAGGGGGGGTGGTGGTGGTGGGGAGGCTTTGCAGTGATATTTCACCTCAACACATCTTTCAAGTTTGATGGCTTGTAAGTGCACGGTATTGGTTCTGGTCTTCAGCCTTCAGACAACTCTAAGCTGTCCGCAGCAGCTGCAGAGGCCGGGTCTTGAAATGAAATAAAGAAATAATTGCTTCGGGGAACAAAGGGAAGGAAAAAAAAAACGCTCTGTTGGCTGGCCCCTTGGGACTGTGTGTGGTATGTGTTCCTGATTAATACTGTTCAGTGTGGTAAAGAGGAATCCCTGAACAATCCCAGAGCATCAGAAGAAGTGTGATGTGGTCAAAAGAGCGGGTTTCAGAGGCATACCTGGACTCGAATCACAGCTCTGCCCCTGATCAGCCAATGTGACCTTGACAAAGGGCCTTGACCTCTCGGGGTCTGCACTCCTTAGCTGAGATATGGGAATAAGACCACCTACTACCTCGAGGGGACGTAACGGACATTGGGGAGGATGATGTATGTAACGTGCTGACTTCAGTAAAACCGAATACCCACGGTTGCACTGCCCACCCCACCCCCCCTAAAGGGGGAAGAAGAGGATTCATCTATAAACCAAAAGAACAGGGGAGAAGGTGATATCCACTCAGATATGTCAGTAAAATGCTGGAAGACAGTCAGTGGACAAGGACAGAGCACAAATGAAATAAACAACGGATGGGGCTGGGAATCTGAAGTGGGAAGTTGACTGGTACGCCAGGTCCCTGGAAAGGCTCAGGGATAGGGATGCACCACGTAGTTCTGAAGGCAGAGCTGGAAACAGGGGGGCTGGTTACAAACGACATGAGCCCCAGTTACACCCCAGACCCCCTTCTGTCACCCCCCTACAACCAGGCAGCTACCTCCCCACTATCCCCTCGGGAAAGAGGTTCAGTGGAGAAAGTGGACCAGAGGAGTTGTAAACACGGGGGTAGCAGGCCCAGGAGAAGGAAGAGATTAGGTGAGAGGTTGAAAATAGGGAAATTACATATAAGCTTTCATGTGGACCGGAGAGCTGGCTGTCCCGTCCCCCTACTGGGCTCCCAGATGCTCCTGGCTAAGCTTCTGTTCACCAGGCAGGAGACTATAGGTCTCCTCTCAGCAGAAAGGGCCCTACCAAAGAGAAAAAACCTACAGATGCTAGGGGACATCTGGGGTCCCCAATAAAATGACTAGGTCCTTCCCTATCTGATCATCCTCTGGGGGAAACCTACAACTCAACAGACCCCACCGATGCATACATAACTTTTGGGTGTCTTTGGTGTTTCATTCTTAAACAGTAATGGGTAGCCAAGCATCACTAGACATTTGACGGAAGAGAAAAAGAGAACAACCCCCCCATCACCCCCCTTCTCCCTGCCAACCACCCCCCCAAACCAGAAAAAAGAATTGAGAAAAGATAAAGCAAACAACAGAAGGGGCCATCAAAGAAACACTAATTAATATCCTGAGAGATACAATGTCTACTAAAATATTTTGTGTCTCTGAAACCAGAACTGAGTAACATTTAAAAATCAGAAAACCCAAGTTACAAAAATAAGACGGCAGCAATAAAGCAAATCAAGGGACGGATGTGAAGAAGCAGCTGAAGAAATGTCCCAGAAAGGAACAAAAACACAAAGAAATGAAAAACAGGAGAGAAAACAAGGAAATGAACAAATTAAACCAGGAGGCCCAATATCCAACCATGAACGCAGAATGTGCCAGAAGGAAAGGAAAGGAAAAGGAGAGGAGGTACTTATCAAAGCTATAACAGAAGAAAAAATGTTCAGGATGAAGGCCACGAATTCCAGCCGGAAGGGTCCACCAAGTCCCCAACACCAGGACAGGGGGCTGGCGTTACTCAAAGGCCTTCCGCGTGAAATTTAGAATATTCATGCTAAGGAAAAGCTCTTAAAAGCAAAGCAGGACGTATAACAAGGCTCAGGAGTCAAAATGGCACTGGACTTCTCGGTAGCAACACTGGGAGCTAGAAGACAATGAAAGATGCCTTTAGCATTCTGAGCACAAATCATCTTTAACCGAAAATTCTATACGCAGTCGATCCGTTAACTGCGAGAGGCAGAACAGAGATGTTTTCAGACATGCCATATCTCAAGAACTGTGCTTCGCAGGCAGTCCCCATCAGAGAGCTAGAGGCTGTGCTCCATCACATGAGGAGGTAAACCAAGGAAGAAGATACGAGTTCCAAGGAAGGGGGCTCTGCCGGGAGAGCGAGGGGATGAACAGTCTCAAGAAGACATCGAAGAGAAGTCCCATGGTAGCGGAGGGGCAGGGGGCCTGGAGAGCTCGAAGTCTGGGTTGGAACGGAAGCCTGGGGGCCCAGGAGGGCTGACTCCCGAGCAGAACACGGGCAAGATGGATTATCTGATGTGCATCTCACAGATCCACAGGCATTTCTTAGCTCTGTGGCAAGTCAGGGCAAGACTTAGGATAAGCAAAGGGAAAAGATGACACTAAGTCCAGGAAAACCAAAATACTGTGTCAGAAAGGAAATCTAATTATAGTAAGCTACGTGGCTTAGTTAAAGACACCAATACGGTCAAAATGAAAATGCTGAATCGTGATCTACCTAACAACTGTGATTGAACTCTGTCGGAAGCAGAGAGGAGTGGGAGTGTGTGTGAGGGGCTGGGGGGCAGCCAGTGAAAGAACTAAGTCCATCTTCCACGGCAGAAGTTAGCAGACAACATCTCAAACTGCAATCAGATCGAGTGCTATGAGTACAAGCATATTCTTAAGGAGTAAGAAAGTACGATCCAGGGGAAACAGGTGGGAGGAGCTGAAAGCTGTCTCCTCTGGAGACCGGAGCCCAGGGGGAAGGGAGGTGGGGCAGGTCACTGTGGCTTTCTGTTCCCGGTTTGAAATGGACCCTGCCCTTCTGTCTTTGTGAACTATGCCTGGACATTATTTCGACTCATCACCAGGCCAGATTCTGTGTGAAATGCCTACCCTGCTGCCTGGCATGGGGATCAACAGCAGCTGTGAAGCGGGGGAGAGGAGGAGGAAGGGTGAATGCCACCCCGATCTGAACCATACTGGACCATATGGATGGAGCAGGTACTGGGTGCAAGAGAGAAGAGAAACACAGACCCATTACGGGCTCTGCTTAGCTGTCCCGCAAACACGCTGCCACACACATAAAAGATTTCAACAAGCTGACAATACATTGATCATCACAGGACTTTTGAGTGCACCCAAAACTGCATTTGCTTCCTTCCCAAAGGGAGAAAAATCTCAAATCACATCATGCTATTGAACAGAGAAGGAACGTCAAGGAGCCGCTGTTGGACGAGTCCCAGATCTCTGGTCGATAGGTATTCTTTTCAATCCAGTGCATCTCGAGTTCTCCTTATCATGAGTAAATGACATAATCATCCTCCATATGTCCTGCATATACGTACAGAGAGCACAACGCTCACCAGTCCAGGGGCTGTGCTGACTGCCCCCCTGCCCCCCGTGCCAGGCTCATTCCCGTCTAGTGTCCTCTGTGGGGGGGACAGGGACGCCCCTTTTGGGGGCTTTCCCACCTGACCTAAGGTCAGCCGCAAGAAGGGGATGCAGCACAGCTGTGGGAGCAAATTCTGGGAAGAAAGGAGGCGTCCATCGGATCTAAAAGTAGTATCAACACAAACAAACATTGCTCGCCAACTGAACGAGAGAGTTCCTGGGTGTTCTGCGAAATCACTGTTGAATTACGTGCTGCCGTTACCAATAAATACTCAGGACCGGGACAATGCTAGCTTTTCTTGAAAAGGGACGTCCCTTTTCTTTTCTGGTAGCTATTGTCACTATGTAAATACCTGACAGTTCCTTCTGCCTGCTGGTTTCCCAGGATTCTCTTCTGGGCGCTAAATTTGGTGTTCAAGCATGGTATTAATTTAGTGCTTTGATACATTCTATTTATGCTCTTGTCTACATGTAAACATTTTCAATTTCTTCAGCAGCTTTGGTTTTAAACATACACACACACACACACATATTATCGTAAACTACTCCATATCTTCTTTGGAATACGGAGGTTACGAATTATAAATAAGATCTCCCCTGGGATTGAGGCTGGGCTAACCTCGTTCCAATCTGCTCTACAAGGTTCTTAGATTCCAAGGTGGGAGAAGAAACGAGCCTCTCTGGACAGTCTGGGAGCCCTGCTGGCCGGTCTGCACGGTGTGCTGTTCCATCCTTAAGTCCTGGTCGGCCGGCCAAACCCTGTGAGCTTATCCATTTATTTATGCTGTTGTGTATATTTTGCTGTTGTTTCCAAGGAAAAGTTCTGTTTGAAATCCTCCAGCCTTGCCTTAGTTGAACTAAGGGGAAGCAGGATTGTTTTTCTTATACGCCTATGTGTTCCCGAGGGCTGGAAGCTGCCAGCTAACCAGACCAGAACTGGGACTCAGGAACAAGCAGCTTCTTCACGTGGTCAAAGGGACACATCGGACAAGCAGTCCCCGAACACGAACCTCGTAAGGGTAAGAGCAGAGGCATCTTGAGAGTCCGAAGCACCGTCTCAGCCGTTGGTGCCAGGTGGTGGGGCTTCAGGCGGACGGGCTTTTGAGACCTACCCCTGCAAGCTTCGGTATGTCACCACCAAGTGGTGGCAGAGAGAGTAACAGGCGCGCAGGGCCAAGGGGGCTCCTGGTTCCCGGTTGGGAGACAGAATGCTTTTCCAAGCCATGGCTTGGAATAAAAATAGAATCTGTTTATTAAACTTGTCTCTTTCATAACACAACACAGGCTGGGAAAGAGAACCACTCAGCAGACACAATAAAGAGAAAGCATCGCGTGTTTCTCTGGCTACCTGTGCAAGCCTAACCTCCAGCATGCTCCCTTCTGAGCCCATGCCAGACAGAAAGAAGTCTCCTCCTCCCACCAACCCTGGGAAAGAATCCCCCTTAGCTGTGCATCCGGACCCCTTTCAGCACCGAAGTGCTCACTTCTGGCCTCAGGTCTGGAAAAGGCAAGGTTTCCTTTTGGGCCAGAAAGGCTTCCCGTCACTGGCTCTTTTTCAGTTTGCCCCTCCGGTCCCATGCTCCAAATGTTCAGGTACCACTGAGTATTCAAATGTCATGCCCTGTCCTCAAGCACATGGCCTTCCATGGGGCTAGTGAGCTGGCTCTCCGGAGATTATTTGCAATACAGACGAAAGGTATCCGACAGAAAATGGGACGGAGCACGGAGCCTTCGTAGCATTCATGATGGGTATTGGTTGGCTGGGCAAACTTAAATTCAATCCAGCAACATTCTGGAATTGGGTCGGACCGCTAAGTGAGCACACACCTCCGTAGCCGTGCACCTCCATGTCTACTGATGGATGGGGAAACATAACCTACGGAGCCTTCATTGCGGGCCAAGCGTTGTTCTAAGGGCCCAGCTGTGTCTTAACTCATGTCATCCTCACAAATCTTCACACCAGAGGGATTTCTCTCTCTCGCCTCTTGCACTGTGCCACCCTTGTCCCTGGTAGCTCTCTGCTGGCCTTGGGGTCAAGTTAGCAGACTCCGTGGCCAACAGTGCAGCTGTGAGGGGCCAGATGACCCACACCCTCGGTTTCCGGCAAAGGAAAAACAAAGGGCTGTTCAGGTCACACAGCTGGTAAGTAATGGAGGGAGTTCAGACCCAGAGTCGGGCTGCGCGACCGTCCCCGGGGCCCCCACATCCCAAGCCCCCCAAGGAAGTCATTCACTCCTCCCCCGTCGGGCCAGGAAGGCTTCACAGAAGGGCTGGAATTTAGAGACTAGTATTGAAAATGACTGCATCATAACCCAAGCACGCGAGAAGGGTGGGTGTGAGCGGGAAGGCGGCTTCGGAGAATTCTTGAAGACCCGGTGAAGGTCCTTTTGGGTACCTAACTACGGTGACATAGGGGATGGGAGAGGGTCCGATGACACGCCCGGAAAACATGATTGCAAAGATAAAAGGCTCTAATAATTTATGGACTGAATACTGCACGCTGCACTTTGCAAAGAGCCTTTACATATATGATCCATTTTGCGTTCTGCCGTCACTTGCTATAGGAGAAGTGGGAGAAGTCACATTTTTTCACTGTGTGTACAACTATGCTGTGCCCTTAATGCTCCGGGGAGCCAGGCAGAGAAGAGAGTCCCTGGAAAGGGAGATTCCTTGGGGTGGGGAAGGAGGCAACTGCAGCTTCCCCACCATGGCCAGCTCTGGATGATGGTGGAAACATCTGAAGCCTGGGGTTTTGTAAGTCGGAGCTGTGTCAGCCTTATGCTTTTTAGAACAGACATCAAGGAACAGACTGGAAATACTGAATCACCATGCTAAGACTTCTGGGCACGGGCAGGGTGCATGGGAAAGGACTCTTAAAACAAGCATCAACAGAGGGATTGTGGGGTGCCTCCGTGAGGAGGCATCAGGAGGAACTGGGGGGCCAGGGAATCCTGGGTGTCAGTGTGCATTATGGACTGAATTATGTCCCCTCCCCAATTCGTACGTTGAAGCCCTCACCCCCCAATATGGCTGTTTAAGGAGGAGGTAATGAAGGTTAAATTAGGTTATAAGGGCTGGTGTCCTTATAAGGAGAGGAAGCGACACCGGAGGGCTCTCTCTCCGTCTCCGTCTCCCTCGCCCTCCTCCTCCTCCTCCCCACTCCTCGCAGCACACCTAGCAGAGGGAAGGCCATGTGAGGACAAAGCAAGGAGGAGACCTCAACAGAAAGCAACCCTGCCAGCACCTTGATCCTGGACTTCCCAGCCTCCAGAACTGTGAGAAAGCAGGCCTCCGTTATCTCGGTCACCTGGCCCATGGTATTTTGTTATGGAAGCCTCAGCAGACGGACACAGTGAGCCCGTGGCCTTGCAACCCCCAGCCCTTGACCAGCACTCCCTCATCTCTCCGCACTCAGAGTTACCTCCTCCGTGAGGCCTTCCTCACCTACCCTTGCCACTTCCTCCTGGATGCTCCCACTCTACACGAAGAGATTCTGTCTGGGAACCCGTAGGAAGTCTGTCTGCCCCTATTTTTTAAAGAAAAGTCCGTCTGCTCCTACTAGACACCAAACCTCTTGAAAGAAGACACCATCTTAGGGGCGCTTGGGTGGCTCAGTCGTTGAGCGTCTGCCTTCGGCTCAGGTCATGACCTCAGGGTCCTGGGATCGAGCCCCGCATCGGGCTCCCTGCTCTGCGGGAAGCCTGCTTCTCCCTCTCCCACTCCCCCTGTTTGTGTTCCCTCTCTCTCTGTGTTTCTCTCTGTCAAATAAAAAAAAAAAAAAAAAAAAAAATCTTAAAAAAAAAAAAAAAGAAGACACCATCTTATTCAACTTTATATTCCTAGTCCGGGCATGTAGCGAGCATCTAATAACTTCATGGAATAAACAAAGAAATGAATGAGTCTAGGACACTGTCTTAAAAACGTGCATTAGCGTAAATGTTACGACAAGACTTGTTCACTCATTTACTCGACAACCAAGAAGTAAATAGTTTGGGGGGCGCCTGGGTGGCTCAGTTGGTTAAGCATCAGCCTTTGGCTCAGGTCATGATCCTGGGGTCCTGGGATCGGACCCCGCATCGGGCTCCCTGCTCAGCAGGGAGTCTGCTTCTCCCTCTCCCTACCGTTCCCCCTGCTTGTGCTGTCTGTCAAATAAAATCTTAAAAAAAAGTAAATAGTTTGGGGGTGGGGGAACAAAGAAGTAAATCACAAAGAGAGAAAACTAAAAACACAAGGACATTTCTAGATGATGAAGAAATGACAAGATGAAGGATTGGCAGTGTAAGAGAATACAAATACTGCTCATTTGTATGAACTATGTACGTGTGGAGTGACGATAATGTATAATTAAATGGGAAGGGTTAGCAGCACAGAGGAGAAGTTAAGTGGGCTCTAAAGGGGGACAAATGTAGTGGCTGAATCCTGCCTCTGGTGCCAGTTAGGGGACTTTGGGCAAGTCACTTAACTTCTCTGGGCTTCACTGGCCTCCTCTTTTTTTTTTTTTAAAACATAAATTTTGCCGAAGTATAACACACACACACAGCAAAGAACACAAATTGCTCGGGGAAGAGCTCAAGGAATTCTCTAGTTGCCGTATCTTGTAAACAGAGATAATGAACGTACCTGTTGCAGAGGGCAGATGTGAAGGTCAGATGGTATAATGCGTACGGAGCCCTCAGCCTGGTGCCCGGTGTGCAGGGAGCCTGTTACCTCTCCTACAATGACCTCTGCCGCATGTAACTGCAGTTCTAAACTTGATTCATAGATGTTCGAACCCTGCATCATTTTTTATATAGCTTGGTGCTATTCCCCAGACTCAAGGAAAAGAAACGATGAATCCTGCTCCCAATACACCCGCAAATCTAGCAACTCACCATTAGAGCTGAGCATTAGGATCCCCTTTCGGCCATCCTTCCCGCCACGCTGGTTTAATGGAGGGACTCTTCATCTACCTAAAATGCCAACTAAGTTCAGAGTTACAAACAGAGCTAATGGAGGAAACAGATCTGGAAGTTTCTTTGGTCAGCACATGAGAGAGAAAGAGAGAGAGAGAGAGAGAGGGAGGGAGAGAGAAAACCTCTCAATTTCAGGATGCGTGACTTCTCAAACAAGCAAGTAAGGGCTCTGGGGCTGGGCAACGGCAGGTACTGGGTAATGTTTGTTGGGGACACAATCAGAAGATGGACAGTTGGGGACTCCGGTGTATTTTAAGCAGCATGCCTATAAACCAGACAACCTCCATGTACCGAACAAGGCCAGATCGAATGGTCACCTGACTGGGGATAACCTGAAGAGTAGAAAGAAGTCCTCTCTGCTCCCAAATGTCTTCCCTCCCTGGATTTCAGGTTTAGGGTGCCCGAAATTCTACCAAGGGGGGGGGCGGAATTCTGTTTATGAATCTGTCATTCCCTTACTCTGTTCCCATCTGAAATGGCAAGATGGCTGGCTGGGACGACACTTTCTGTCCCCGGTATGTGAGCGTGAATGCACTTGGGATTCCTGTGCTCTTGACCAGAAGAGGGAGGACAGTGGACACACGCAATGACAGAAGAACAGTGCATGCGAGTACGTGTAGGAGCGTGTGAGCTGGCGGAGCGGGAGCGGAACGTCCTGACCCCTGCACCTTGGCCCCGGTCCGGCCCTGGGACCCACAGGCCCAGGACAGAATCTGGCAACCGAAAGGCTGAAGGAGCAAATAGTCCAGGATTTCCTGAGTGGCTCTCCACCCTCCTCCTCACCCTGTCCCGTTCCTGCCTCGTCTCTTGCCTCTCCCACTAACGCTCCATCAGCCGATCTATTTCTGTCGTTCAACTTTAAAAACCAAACCCCCGCCTGAGTGCACCCATCCTTGCAAACATTCCTCTGCAAGTCCTCAGAAGATCCAGGTTCTCCTAAGGAGCAAGGGCAGATGTGGCTGGAGGGGAATTTACAGTCTGCGACCAATTAGCCAGATGGGCTAACCTTCCCACCTGGTTTTTCTCTTGTCGGCATTTTGTGAGCTCTCTCACTTTCGTTGGCATCCCCATCCGTGGAAGGTCATTTCCCTTTGGCCTTGGGGGTTCATGGTCTGAGGGCCGTGTGGGTTCACACATGCTCTTGGACTTCGGATGGACTGGCCACCACCATGAGTTCCCCCTGACATGTGTCTGGGCACAGGCTGCATGACCTTTGCTTCTAGATGCGTATCTCAACATTGTTTCCACACTTCTGTGAACTCTAGCTTTGCAGCTGGGGCAAATGTGGTTACATGATTAATTCTAAACATATGCTGTGCACAGCACGCTGGGCCTTTCCATACGTATCTGCACATCGCTTACAAGGCAAACTGAGGAACTGATTTGGAGCTGTAAAAACCCATGATGTGAAAGGAGGAGGGGACGGCCTGTTTCTGTCTTCGTTCTTATACTGTTTAATGTGATCAGGCTACTTCTGGCCTCCAGTCAGAGGAGCTGGGCTACTTCTCTTTTTAAAGGTCATGCTTTCAAGTTCTTTGTCCCTGTGAAGGCCATGTAAACTCCCTTACTTTCAGTCTGGGCTTGCCTTAATCAACCAACTTTCCCGACACTTGGAGATGAAGAGGGCTGTAAGTGGTTATCTAGTTGAGATCTTGGAACTCAAGCTCGGTATGAACGTAAATCACAGAAGACAAACATTTATCTTGCCTTTTTTTTTTTTTTACAAATTTCCAGGGTTGAATATTCCAAAGCCAAAGAAATTGGACGTGACACATACCGACGAAGGCATTACCACGCATTACACATTTGCTTTCCTTTTCAGGCATGGGTTTACTTTCCCAAGAAGAGTGTCATTTACAAACACAAAACAAAATCACGAATGTCACTTTTTCTGACCTGCATTTACTTCCCATGTAACCACTTCTTTTTAAACTGACATTTCCTCTCTGTCCTTTTTTTTTTTTTAGATTTTATTTATTTTAGAGAAAGAGAGGGAGCGAGCGAGCACGAGTGGGGGGGGTAAGGGCAGATGGAGAGGGAGAAGCAGACTCCCCACCCAGCAGGGAGCCTGATGTGGGGCTCGATCCCAGGACCCTGAGATCATGACCTGAGCTGAAGGCAGATGCTTCACCGACTGAGCCACCCAGGCGCCCCTCCTTTCCATCTCTTTATTCCTCCATTGGCAAGGTGGCCAGCATGTGCTCTCTCTTAAGCCATCTCTGCCATCTTTGAAAATTCTGTACAACTTCAGGCTTTTACTACTACTATATAGAGATCCTTACATTTAAAACCTATGTCATCCATACCACCCCCAATGATGAGCAGTAACTAACTAACCCCCAATTTCTTTTGTATACTTGTAGTTTCAGATCAGATCATTTGTACCTTCTTCCGGCTCCTTTCATATTCGCAAACTGATTCCCTGAATCATATGGAATGACAACAAACTGACAATGTCTAATACCCATCTTTGGCTGGAAAAGCTGAGTATAGTAATAGGTGGGGAGGGAATATGCCTTCTATCTAATGAAACCCCACAACACCTAGTGGAGAGCCAGCATTCCAAATAATTTGAGTGACATTACAGTATGAGATGTTAGATCTCTGAATACCTAACTCCTAGTTCCCTGGCTTACATAAAAACTGTTCTGGGAGAAAAGCTTTAAAAATTAGGTGTCAACACTGGATCGTATTTTAAGCCTAGGACAGATGATAAAATAAGACCGAGATGAAAAACACACAAATTAACCTGGCTCCCTGACACTGGGCAGAATTTTCCTAGCTAATCTCACTACGTACGTCTGCCATTGCAGATAAACTTTAGAATCGTGATGTCAAGGAGCCCCCAAACTCCCTCTGGAATTCTGAATCAGACTGTGAAATTTATAAACTAACTTGGGGAGAAATGTACATCTCTACACTTTAAATGGCAGATCCCTACATTTATTCAAATCTTCTGTCTGTAGCTATAATTTTTCCTACCAACTATCACCCCAAGCAACCCGCATACCCTCCTGATAAAATAGCTTGCCTGCACCCTTGACCGGAGGCTAAACCAAACACAGGCACTCATGTTTCACAGACGGATGCAAGACCCCAGCCGGGACCCAAAGAAACCTTTCCCACGACTCTCCTGATTGTTGTTAAGGAAAGAACCCTTCCACAGAGTAAGAAGGACTTGAACATGGGGCTGCCAGGCGCTGTGCTCTCCACCATGAGAAAGCCAGTCTGTGGCAGGAAAGGGGGAAGCCAACGCAGAGATGATAAAGGAGGAACGGTACACAGCCCCACCACTAACCCCCATGGTGCCTCTGTGTGCATCAGAAACAAGTACTTCTTGCATGTCCTAAACCCGTTGCCCTAAACATATAAATCTGTGATGACTATGATGCTAACTGGCAAGCCCGTGGGTTTGGAGCTGTGCGTACTCCCAACAACTGAGCCCTACAGTCCTAGCACAAACAGTCCTGGGAGCTCTAAGAATCCTGTTCTGCTCCCTAAGGCTTCAGTTCCTCTAGTTGTGACCTGCAGTTCCTCTGGGTGTGACCTCCTCCCACTTCCAGCTCGGGGGAGTGCCCCTCCTTTGTTTTTGCTTCAGCTACAGTTGGGTCCTTTTTTTTTTTTAAGATTTGATTTATTTATTTGACAGAGACATAGAGAGCACAAGCAGGCAGAGTGGCAGGCAGAGGGAGAGGGAGAAGCAGGCTCTCCCCTGAGCAGGGAGCCAGACGTGGGGCTTGATTCCAGGACCCCAGGATCATGACCTGAGCCGAAGGCAGCCGCTTAACCGACTGAGCCACCCAGGCGCTCCTACAGTTGGGTCTTGAACCTGAGTAGGGTTTCTGTTTTCTTCAAGGTCCCCTATTTCTTGTTGAGTTTTTGTAGCTACTGGTTTGTTTTTTGGTTTTGGGTTTTTGTTTTGTTTTGTTTTAAGTGGGCTTGAACTCACGACCCTGAGATCAAGACCTGAGCCGAGATCAAGAGTTGGACGCCCAATCCACCACCGAGCCACCCAGGTGTCCCTGGAGCTACTGTTAATGTGCCCTCTCCGTTCCCTGTGACATTTTCTAACTGATTATGGGTATTTGTGAGAACCACTTTTTGTATATTTATCTTATAACTGGCAAAGGACTTGGCTTTCTTTTTGGTTTTTAGTTGATTCTCTTGAATTTGCGAGGTAGATTCTTACAAATGTTTACAAACATGATGTTTGATTCCGCCTTAATTATTTGCACATTGTAGAGACGAATGATGTGCATCAGCAGTGAAAGGGGACATTCTTGACATTCTTATTTGTCCCTGATCTGATCTTGTAATTTTTTACCATCAAGCAAAATGGTAGCATTTAGTCTGCAATAGTTATTACTGGGTATGATAATGAAGTACTCTTTAATTCCCAGTTTGAAGAGTTATTTTTAAATTTTTATTTTTTTAATTTGCTTTTCCCTAGTGCACAATATATACTGTTTTCCAATAATTCCCCAATGTTGAGCTATTTATACATGGTTTTTTCCCATTTATATATATTATTTGGTTAGGTGTCTACTCGTCTTGCCCTATTTATTTTAATTTGGGACGTCTGGTTTCTTACTGTGGTGTTCTAGTTCTTTGAATACTTTTCATGCAAATCTTTCTTCAGATAAGTGTTTTGAGGACATAGTCTCGTAGCCAGCAGCTTGTATTTCCATTCTTTGAATGCAGTCTTTCACAGAGCGGACAGTGTAAATTTAATAAAGTTCACATTATCATTTCTTTTCACAGACCATGCTTTCTGTGTCATATATGAAAATTAATCACAAAACTTTAACCCATGTAGATTTTCTCCTAAGTTCCCCACTATAACTTTTATAGTTTTGCATTTTACATTTAAGGCAATGAATACTTTTGAGTGAATTTATGTCTAAGGTGCAAAGTTTGTGTAAAAAATTCCTGTGGTTGTCCATTTGTACCCTCATTTGCTGACGATGACTAAAGACTAAAAACTAAACAAACAATCTTTTCTGCATTGATGTGCCTTTATTCCTTTGACCCAGGTCAAGTTGACTGTATCTGTGTAAGTCTGTTCACGGACTCTCTGTTCTGTTCCATTTATCTATGTGTCCATTCGTTTCAAAACATCATGCTCTCTTAATTATTGTAGCTTTATAATAAATCTTGAAATGGACAAGTGTGAATTCATTGACTTGTCCTTCATCAGTAACCCCTGACGCTACTCAGTGTCTAACACAAGTTTGTTGCTGTTTACAAAACAGCTTGCTGAGATTTCTTTGGGGATGGCACCGGACCTTCAAATCAATTTAAGAACTGATATCTTAATAATATTGTGCCTCTTGGTCATGAACAAGAAATATATCTCAAGTGAATTATTTTTTTCATTGCTTTCAAGAGTGTTTCTTAATTTTTACATTTTATTTAATTTATTTAAACTTAAAAAAGAAAAAAACAAAAACAGTTCACCCATTTCTCTCAGCCTCCAGTTCTTGCAACCACCAATCTGTTTTCTGTATCGATGAGCTTTGGTTTTTGTTTTGTTTAAGAATCCACACAAGAGAGATCATATGGTATTTGTCTTTTTCTGGCTGACTTATTTCACTTAGCATAACACCCTCCAGGTCCATCCACGTTGCCACAAATGGCAAGATTTCATCCCTTTTTTTTTTTCATGCCTGAATACTATTCCATTTGCGTGGGGGGGTGTGCCCCCCCCACACACACTCTCTACACACATCTTTATACATTCATTTATTGAGCCACTTACATTGTTTCCATGTCTTGGCTATTGTAAATAATGCTGCAATGAACATGGGGGTGCACATATCCTTTTGAATTAGTGTTTTCATTTTATTCGGAAATATACCCAGAAATGGAACTGTTGGATCCTATGGTAGTTCATTTTTTAGTTTTTTGAGGAACCTCCATACTATTTTCAATAATGGCTGCAGCAATTTACATTCCTACCGACAGAGCACCAGGGTTCCCTTTCTCCACCTCCTCGCCAACACTTGTCTCTTGTCTTTTTGATATCAGCCCATCTAACAGGTGTGAGGTGGCATCTCATTGGGGTTTTGATCTGCATTTCCCTGATGATGAGTGATGCTGAGCATCTTCTCATGTGCCTGTTGACCATCTGGTTGTCTTCTCTGGAAAAATGTCTATTCAGATCTTCCGCCCATTTTTAATTGAATTGTTTGGTTTTTTGCTATTGAGTTAGAGTCCTAAAATATCAGCCCCTTATCAGATACATGGTTTGCAATTATTTTTCCCCACTCAGTAGGCTGCCTTTTCATTCTGTTTGCTGTGTGCTTTTTTTAAATTTCAAACTGAGAACAGACACTGAGTTTTATTAAATGCCTTTTTAGTTTTGACATTCAGCATATACGTCATCTTTGTTGGGTTTTGACATCAGAGTCATTCCAACTTCACACAGTGAAATGAGAAGTCTTCCTTTTTTTCTGAATTCTGCCACAGTTTATATAATACAGGAATTATTTTTCCTGGGAAGTTTAAAAGAATTTGCCTATAAAACTGCCCACCACCAGAGCATTTTGGGAAAGAGAGGTGCTTTGGATTTTTTTCTTTTTTGCTGTTGGACTGGGCATACATTTATCTATCTATCTATTTATTTATTTATTTTATTATTTTTTTTTAAAGACTTTATTTATTTATTTGGCAGAGAGAGACACCGCGAGAGAGGGAACACAAGCAGGGGGAGTGGGAGAGGGAGAAGCAGGCCTCCCGCGGAGCAGGGAGCCCGATGTGGGGCTCGATCCCAGGACCCCCGGACCATGACCCGAACCGAAGGCAGATGCTTAACGACTGAGCCACCCAGGTGCCCCACATTTATCTATTTAATTAGCCTTTTTGGATGGACAGCTTTGATATTTACAAGGAAGTCTACTATGTATATGTTTCCACATGCACAGAATGGTCATCCTCCTTTAAAAGCTTTCAATTAGACCTTTCTGGCTGACAGTGATGACATTTACATCCTCTGTGTTGTGATAGCTCATCTGAACCAGTATAATAGTATCTCTCATCAAGAAGACTTGGTAAATGCTGGACGCCATCTGGGTCCACCCAAGTTCCTGGTGCACCCACAGAGCGGTGTGGCAGGTAATGCTGCCTTTTGTGGGGCTCATGACATTTCGTTACATGCTTGATTTCACAGGTCTGCTTCTTAAGGAATTCATTCACACCCGCCCAACGTAATCCTGAAAATTAGGTGGTAGGAGATTACTTAACAGCTTCCTATTAAAAGAACTATAATAATATAATGAAATATATTTAGGGATAACACACATGTAGTAAGGAGATAAATATTTATACATAATTTGTTAAACTTTTGGCAAGCCACTACAGGAAGGAGATGAGCTCAGGCAAGAGTTGGCCAGTTTACGAGCGGAGATGGAAGAAAAAGGTCTAGAAGATTGGATGGAAAGGCCAAGTACTGCCACACCCCGAGGAGCAGGAGGGGAGACTGTGGGTGTTCAGAGCCTTTCCTAATGGGCTCCCATGAGGCCAAAAAAGAGGTTCAGCCTCACGGCAGAGATCAGGTTTACTGCCATCCCTCCTAAACCCACCTTTTCGGGTAATCCCAAAGTAGCGGCTTTTGAAATGGGGAAGGCAGGAGGAGTCTAGCTGGAAGTCAGAAAATCAGCCAGAACTATGTACAGAGACGGAACTTGGATGGGGTCCCTGGCATACGGAATGGAAGTCCCATACATTCTTAAAGAAACCATAATCCTGGGGAAGTGATGGGCAGGGGAGATACAAATAGCTTGTGTTTTAGTTTTGAGGTCACTAGAAGCACGGGGAGCCACCTCAGGATCTATCGGGGAGGACTTGCCATCACCCAGAAATCCTGGCCTTTGAGTTGGATGTAGTGACTAGATGGGGCTTGGGCTGGCTCCCTTGGGGAGAGGGTGTGTTCTCTGCGTGGACCTAAGATGGCCGTGGATACGTGGGTGGCCAGGCTGCAGGGACAATGACGAGATGAGTCCACCAGAATTCACTTTCCCTTTCTTCAATGCTAAGCGAGTCCATTTCCTGGCTAGGTGAGCACATTGCTGCATTCTCACTAACTTTCCAGAAAGCAGAGCTGGAGGTGGGATGCAAACATCAGCAATGCGTGTTAATGCCCTTCTCCTTCTTCCTGAAGTGTGGCATGACGTGCCCACGCCCTGACTGTGACCACGGGGATGAGGATCCATACAGCACAGGGGAGAGACGAGAGAGAGAGAGTGGGCCAAGAATGGCCCCAGGACAAGGCAAAAACCATTAGGGACAGACTTTAGATCAGTGCTTGTCAGGGACTGGGTGTGTTTGGGGGGGAGGGAGAGGAAGGGAAGGGACTGACCACTAAGTAGTAGGAGAGAACTATTTGCAGTAGTGGGAATACTTAATGTTTCGATTGTGATGGTGGTTACACAATATATGTTTGTCAAAACTCATAGAACCGGTCACATATAAAAAGTTGTATTTTACTATATGTAAATTAAACTTTAAAAAAGAAAAAAAAAAAGGAATGACCCCATGGAGAAGAGACCTCCCTTTTTAACCTACACTGCTCACCTAGGGGCTGTTTTATGGAACAGAAATACCGTTCTATGTTGCATAAGCCACTATATTATACGGACATAGCTGTTATATTCTTTTTTTTTTTTTAAAGATTTTATTTATTTATTTGAGAAAGAGAGAATGAGAGACAGAGAGCACGAGAGGGAAAAGGGTCAGAGGGAGAAGCAGACTCCCTGCTGAGCAGGGAGCCCGATGTGGGACTCGATCCCGGGACTCCAGGATCATGACCTGAGCTGAAGGCAGTCGCTTAACCAACTGAGCCACCCAGGCGCCCCTGTTATAGATTATTCTTTACCTGATGTGTGTGCATGTGGCTATTACATACACAGAAAATATTAACAGTGGGAAATAGTAGAATTAGGATCACTTCTTTGTCCAAGTTTTGTTTGTCTATATTTTGTTCAGCAAACACGTATTCATTTTTTCAAACCTGTACTAATTTCACATGTAAAAAGATATTTTAAGGAATGTCACCTAATTTATAATACATTGCCAGGACTTAAAATTGATCTTGTCAATTAGTATATGATCATGGTGACATCCGTAATCAGTAGGGCTAAGGATGGAATTATTGAACCAATGGTGTTGGAACAACCAAGTAGCCATCTAGAAAGAGAAAAAGTTGTGTCTCTACCTCAAACCAGGAGAAACTCCTAACAGATCCAAAATTTAAATGTGACAAACAAAACCATTAAAGTTCTAGGGGAAAAAAATCCACAGAAGAATTCCTTTATGTCTTTGGCGTAGAGGCAAACTTAGCACGACTTAAAAATCTGCGTGTCATAAAGGAAAAGACTGATCATTACAATTACATAAAAATCAGAGACTTCTGGAGGCAAAAAGTTATCGTAAGCAAAGTTAGACAAACAAATTCGGGAAAAAAAATTGAAACTCACTATTGCAAGAGATTCTTCTCCTGGATGTTTAAAGGGTTCCTTATAATTGATAAGAAAAAGGCCAGCAATAGAAAAATGCACCAAGGTCAATAGCATGTTCAGAACAAAAAAGGAATACAAATGGTAGCTGAGATCTATCAAAAGGTATTTTGTTTCACTCGCGAGAAAAAATACAAAATAAAGCTATTAGGCTGAACCATATGAAAGTAGTGATGGCCTACCATTTCTAGCCCACATAAATTACAACTTCATGTGGTTTCACCTAATATGATGAAATGATAGTTTTTTACTCTCAGATGGGCAAAATTCCAAAAGCTGAGCGACACACTCTTTCAGCAAGGCTGTGGGGAAATGCTCTCCTATGGTATTACTTGGAGGTACCAAACCGTGCCGTCCTACAGAGGGCAATTCGGGAAAATTTATCAGCATGTCCACCCCTGGGAATTTCTCCCACGGATATACTTACATGTGTATATAAAATAATGGGCTAGGTGCAGAAGAGTGTGTGTGTCTGGGATACACTATCTTTCCTACGGGGAGATAGGGACATGAGGTATATAAACATACAGGGACGTGGTAAGACACACACACACACACCCCTGTATCTAGGAGGAGACATGAGAAGCAGATGAAAGTAGTTATCTATATGGGGAACGGGGGAGAGGAGAAGAGAGGAGAGAGGGGCCAAATTTCTCAGGGTATGCACTGTTGGCTATATTGGCAGTTAAAATACATACTCAAAATAAAAAATAAGTAGAAAAGTTAAGAAGTAAGATTGCAGGTATTTAAAGACTGACCATCTGTCACCGTCCTAACTAGTCAATGTCACTCTACTATACTCCGGTTTGCAGGGCAGGGGGGCTGATCTCCACATACTGCGTCACTGGGGCTCCCCTGCCTTGGGATTCCCGTTGGGTTTAGCCGGGAGAGGTGCTGGCTGCAGGTCAGAGGTCAGGAGAGAGAGAGAAGCTGGTGGATTTCTTCTCTGGTTCTCCCCTTGCTTTAGCACGACCCTCTAGCAGTGACCCTTCTGGTCTGCTGTCCCCTTCTAGGGCTGGAGCTCTTGCTAAGCTGCCCCACCTTGCTCCTTCGGGGTGGGGTGGTAGGTGGGTGTGGGTAATAGTGTCCAACGACTGTGGGTTCCTAGCGACTGGTCTGTCTTCTGGCTTCCCCATCCCTGCCTACACCTCTGTAAACTGCCCAACTCAGTCCGCCATCCACTGTAGGCTGGAAACCTGGCCCATCTATTCAGTCACCTGCTTCTTGGAAAAACCACTCAAAATCATTCTTTTCTCATCTTTGTATCCCAGGGCCAGCATATTCATGGAATATCTCACACACACACACACACACACACACACACACTTCTGCTCCCATGTATCTCTACACTTTCCAGGCTCACGATTATTTTCTTCCTCTTTCTCTCTTGCTTTTGACAAGCCTTGAAATTCTTTCTGTGCAGCCATCAGTTAACCCAGGACCTCACCCTGATGTCCTCCACCAGAAATACTTTCAACGATTGTACTCTCATCCGTCCACCCATCTATCGGCAGATACTTTCTGAGAAATGAGTTACTGAGATTCTAATGGCATATAAAAAACAGACAAGATCCTTACATACTCATGGAAGGTCCAATTTTTGTGGGGAGAGAGAGAAATAATATGATCATACCAAAAAATGTGGAATTATAACTATGAAAACGCTATGAAATTACGCGGTGAGAGAGCCCAGGACTCTCTGGGATGGGGATCAGAAAGGGCTTCCTGGAGAAAGCGACGTTTGAGCTGCAATCGATCAATCGACTGATCGATTGGAAGGACGGGAGGGCACTGGTCAAGCAGGGAGGGTAAATGGAGCGAGCAAAGCAGGTGCTTCTGCTGCTTCCTTCACACACAGCCTTCTTTCCAGCAGGAACTTGCTCCCCTCCCTATAAACTTGCTGAGTTTTGCCTGGTGGCTACGTAATGTGGGAAAGAGAGCATCTTTGTTCTGCCCCAACCGGGATCTGCTCCCAGCACGTTCCCATGCCTTCCTGTCTAGGTAAGATCTCATGCAACCTTCCTCTGTCCTCCACGGGCACAGCGCAGAATGTTCTAGGTCCCTCCCCCCAAAGTGAATGGTATTTCAGTGACCTTCCTCCACAGTAGAAAACCCATTTTGAACTTGTTAGTTTGATGCATTATCGTATTAACAAACTCTAGGATAAATGTGATATGAGGCTAAAAAAAAAAAAAAAAAATACAATCAGGAAATTTTAGGAAACATATCTTACTTTTTCTAAAGTAATATTTCTGGTTGTTGGCTTGCAGAGAGCAGCTTATTCTTTAGTGCTGACTTAAAAAAAAAAAAAAAAAAACAGGGGGTGGGGGCAAATTAGTGTGAGCCATTGGCAAAAACAAAAACAAAAACCTCCCCGAACTCCTCCAAGTAGCCAACATCCAGAGCCATCTGCAAAGCGGCCAGTCCTATCTCTGGAGGGACATTTTTCTCACCCATTTATAGTGCAAGGGAAAATATCTTCCAGGAAGCAAACATTTGTAAGATTTCAGCTTTTCAAATGCATGGTACTTGTGATAAAGGGTGTTTTCAAGCCCCTTCTTCCCTGTAACCTGCCAGCCAACATGGGAAACCATTAGCTCAGGCTGCTACAATTAACTCAGGGCTGTTTCTTGAAAGGCTCACACAATTCCCAGCTACTTATCATGCAAACAACCTGGGGGACTCATTTTCCTTGCAATGCAGTAGGAGGGGTAAATTACTGAGATAAGTAGATTATTGGGAAAAAGTCACACTCAGAGGCCTTACGAGATGATTAAACCCTGGGAAATTCATCCCCCGAAATCCCTGGCCCCTGAGAGTACACATTCATTACTGGCTCCTGGATAATCTACAATGAAGAACCTTCTTTGGAAGCAATAAATACTCCCATTCCGCTGAGTTTCCATCTAACTTTTCAAACAGCGAGTTCTTTAGTTTTATGGGTGAGATTCACCGCAGACAAAGTGAATTAAAGGAAAGGGGAGAAGTTATCAGACTTGTAAGATACATTTTTAAAAAAAGATTTATTTATTTATTTTACAGGGAGAGAGAGAGCGAGCAGGGGGAAGGGCAGAGGGCAAGGGAGAGAGAAACCCAAGCAGATTCTGAGCTGAGCACGGAGCCCCACTCGGGGGCTCGATCTCACGACCCTGAGATCATAACCTGAGCCGAAATCAAGAATCTGACGCTCAACCGACTGAGATGCCCCAGACTTGTAAGATATTTAAAAATTTCTAAGATAAAAGCACAAACACTAAAGCCAATAAAATGATTACTCTGGGAAAATATGGTCTTACTGACCTCTTTGTATTAACTTTGTAAACTCCACATCAGTAGAAACCATTTCAAATTCGATTAATGGCCATGGTCAAGGCCACTGTCACACTCTATCTTCTCTGTAGTAAGTACTTCCTTATAGGGCGCAAAAATCAATAGTCAAATTGGCAATTATTGGTGAAGGTGATGACTAGCTTAAAGTAACTTAAATGTAACCAGGGGCTGGAGACAGAAAATGTACCATGATTTTCCAGCAAAAGGGAAAAACCTACAAACAAATAAACCAACCAGGGAGCTCTGATAACCAAACTCTAAGTAAGACGACGTCAGGGGTGGAGGCTGTTGGTATCAACGCTGACTTCCTGCTGCAGTGGCTGAATTGCAAGCGGCCGGTATAAACAAGCATGACATTTCCCCCTGAGAAGCGAGGCAGCGCTGGAGGCCCCCGAAACAGGCGGTGTGCCCCCCATCCTTACTCTGGGCAACACTTAAAGAATTGTCAGCTCTCTGTCAAGCTTAGAGGAACATACTTAATTTGTAAGAGAGAGCTACTCCTTTTTTTTTTTTTTAAGATTTTACTTATTTGACAGAGAGAGACACAGCGAGAGAGTGAGCACAAGCAGGGGGAGTGGGAGAGGGAGAAGCAGGCTTCCCGCTGAGCAGGGAGCCCGACGCGGGGCTCGATTCCAGGACACCCCAATCATGACCTGAGCTGAAGGCAGATGCTTAACCGAGGGATGGCGCAGGTGTGGCCTGAGCCAGGGTGTGCGGGCCAGGAGGGTGAGGAGCAACGAGGCTGAAGGGGGCTGCTGGGGAAAGAGAAGCTGATGACAAAGCAGGGACTCTTCTTTTTTTTAAAGGGAAGATGTGCTTAGTGGGGCACAATACAACCTGATCCTCTGTCTCCATATGAAACCTTCAGTAAAATACAATTTATCAAATTTCTCTAGGCTGTTTCTGTCCATGTGCAATGGGTACGTGCTTGTTTGGGGAGGGGAGTGTGATAGGATGTGCTGGGATTAACCTTGTGGGGAGAAGGCTGGGGCACGGGGCGGGGGGGTCCATGGTGATCTGTTCACACTCAATTTATAGTAGGCTACCCCCAATCATCCAGATGAAGTACCTGATGTTTACAGGTTACATAACTTGCCCAAAGTCTCAATGCTTGAGCCGGGATTCATACCTACAGTCGGGTTTTGAAACCCAAAGTGTAAATACTGCACAAGACCTATCCTGGAAGACATCAGAGAAAAAAATACCAGCTGATATATCCCAAACTGCTATATTTCATTTATCAGAGGACGCATTTCCGGATGTAACACAAGGGATATTTTGAAAGAGGAGGAGTCAGCAGGGTAGTATAGAAAATCCATCACCCTCGCTAGTCAACAGCTGCCTGAAACATTTATCTGCAATAGTGTGACCCTATCTTTCACGGCAGAATTGAGATTCAAATCAGAATGCACAGCAAGGAAATAATATGGGAGAGAGAAAGAAAAAACATTTCATTAAAAAAAGAAAAACCTGGTGGACATATGAACGGAATTCTGCTTTTAGAAACTACAATGTGTGATGCTGACAGTAGGACAGTAATCACATATATGGTTAAAGAGGAAAAAGTGCTTTTCATATCCATGTAAAGATACACAGATATCTTGGCATCCCTTAAAACAGGTGAAGGGAATGCAAATAGAGAACAGCTACTAAGAACACGACAGCTTGAATCCCAGCTCAAGGACTTACTAGCTGTGTCGCCTTGGGCAAATCACTTAACCTTTCTGTTCTTCTGTCTCTTCATCTGTAAAATGTAGACGTTAAATGTCCCTATCTCAATGAATTGCTGTGAGGATTCAATGGCTTAATATATGAACGTGCTCGGAACAGTGCCTGGTATATGATAAGCACCTTATAATATTATATTATATTCTCAGTGCAAAATATGGGGCGAGGGTATCTACACATCTAGACCAGCACGGAGCATTTTAGGGGTTATCGTAAGAGGCAGTAAATTGTGAGTGAGTCTGGTGGGCTGCGGTGGGCTGCGGCTCACCGGGGAAGAGAGCTGGACTGACGTGTTACGACAGCAGGGAAGGACACTGAAGGATGCTCTGAGGTTAGAGCGCAGGTCCGCGGGGAGACAGTGGAGTGACAGGAGGCTGGGCCAGAGAGGGGAACTCTTACAGGTGACACAGTTCCAGCTGTAGCCGTGGAGAGGGAGAGGCGATGAGACCACAGTGTGGCAGAGACCATCACGCAGACTCCTCTGCCCGTTAGCATGATGGCAAGAAAATGGGGGGAGAGAGAGAACGGTGAATCGAGAGCCAGAAACCTCAAGGAACATGGGTGGGTGACTGGAAAGTCCAACCAAATGATACCAGCAGTTCCACACCACTGCTGCAGCTGCCTGCCTTAAGTCTCATGGGACGAGAGGCGCTAGATGCTAGAATCTTTGCGGAGCTCCCCGAAAGAGCCGAACACACTCCATCCCCGTGCCCATCGGGAGATCTGATCTCCCTGGGCGTCACTAACACCTCGCACCGGTCTCTCCTATCTCCGCGTCTTCTAGGGTAGAAACCGGGCCACACGTGGAACCCTCGTGCCAAGGAGCTTTTAACTTTCTGACCTGTGTGATTCAGGGAGGGGTGGTGGGAGGGGGCTGAAGCAGCAGGTCAGGAAGCCGACCCAAAGTACCCGCCAGCAGCGGCAGCGAGGAGATGGATAGGAATGCTGGCACCCCATGGCATGGACTTCCTTGGCTGGGCTAACAGGAGAACAGAGTGCTGGCAGGGATGGGGCGGGGGGGCTGTATTTCTGTGGTTCTGAGATATTAACGTCAGGGGAGAACAAAGACCCTCAATTGAACAAGGTCTATTGGAGGAAATGTATGCTTTAATTAATAAGCCAGTGCTAGAAGCAATGTTCTAGGAAAAGGGCATTACTTTCATGATGACATGTTATGAGCATCTTTGAAATTCTGGCTCCAGTCAAGACGAATTTCTCTTTGAACCCTGGACTCACCTGAGTTAATTCCTCACCTTCATCCCCATTGATCCAAATCCTCTGTCTTTCAGTGAGCCATTCTTCAGTTGGCCTGTTTTCATTTCCCTTACACCACACGTTAACTGGCAGGAAGTAATCTCTCCCTTTACTCGGAATCCCCATAACATTTTACTTATAGTCCTCATACACCACTGATCTCATTTTGCCTTGTATTTGAGACTTAGGTATGTGCCACCTCTCCTTCTTGAGGCAGAGTGACTAATCGGACAGACTTCGAGTTCTCCTCAGCTCCTAGTACAATCCCTTGCACTCTAAAATTCTTCGATGAGTGAAGAATGAATATGTTACATCCATCATATGCTCTTCACCGCATCATGTGATGATTTCCAATTTCTGTGAGGAAAAAGATCACCAGATACTTAGCCAATCTGTACTCAGGTTGATTCTAACCAAAACGCTAAATCTCTAAAACGCCTGTAATTCTGGGCCTTGTTCTACCTATACTATGGGCTTGCCACTGGATTATGGGATTGGGAATACATTATTTGTATCTTTCTAGTCCCTGTAATACCTACTTAGTACACAAAGAATACTTGTTGACTCGTCTAAGTCCCCGAGGTTATGTGGGACATGTGGATGGGCCCTGAACTTCGTCTTATTAAGGATGTCTATGAAAACTGCTGTATATATATTTGGGCAGAGGAATGGCAGTAACAGGTATTAGGTTAGCTTTACTGTGGAAAAGTATGGTTTAAGGGCAAAGAGAATGAGAGGCATAAAAGAGTAGTGTAGCCCTGCAAGAATGAGAGGAGATCTGGTGAGGCACCGTCAGTGAAGAGAGACCCCTGCTAATTTCTTTTTCTTTTTTTTTTTTAAAGATTTTATTTATTTATTTGAGAGAGAGAATGAGAGATAGCACGAGAGGGAAGAGGGTCAGAGGGAAGAGGGTCAGAGGGAGAAGCAGACCCCCCGCCAAGCAGGGAACCCGATGCGGGACTCGATCCCGGGACTCCAGGATCATGACCTGAGCCGAAGGCAGTCACCCAACCAACTGAGCCACCCAGGCGCCCACCCCCACTAATTTCTTGAAGACAGAAGACCAACGGTGTGGCGCTGGTGGCCAAAAGTGAAGAGGAAGCTTCATAGACATGGGGAAGAGCCGTAACTGAAGAGGGCGCCAACCCGCCAAACACAACTCTTGAGAGGCTACAGACTGTAAGTAAGACAGACAGTAAGCAAGACAGTGGGAAGCTGACAAAAAACAGGACTCACTGAAGATCTTTCCGTGGACCCTCCCCCACTTACCAGGCAGCCAAGTGTTTATGTCTACATTAAAAGCTGGAGTATTTTCTCTAAAGAAACCCAGCAAACTAGAGCTGCTACTGTGGGTGCTTTTGTCCTAGTGTAGAGTCCTCTGCTTTTTGGCATATTGAGGGGTAGCGGGGCATGAGGCCCATCAATCAACAAGATCTATCTATTTATACAGAGCTTCCCATCAGCCCTTCTCTACTTCCAGATTCATACACATGAGCTCATCCCCAAGATTCATCAAGCATTTAAGCAAAGCCCATAGCATGACATAGAAAACACAGATAAACAAATAAAAGAGCTGACACTAGAGGATACAGAAAGAATTCTGATAACAGACAAGAATTTAAAAACAAACCACAGCATGACAAAAAACAAACAACTAGTTAGTATTCTGGAAGAGATTTGGGAAAAATATTGCACCCATAAAAACAAGGACAAAATCCAATAAAAAAAGGAACAATCAAGAATAAGAAAGAGTTTTAGAAATTAAAAGACCCACAATCAGACACATTGTTTTGACATTTCAAAAACGGCAACAATAAAAGATCCTAAAATCTTCCAGAGCGAAAAACAAACAAAGGGGAAATGAAAAGATAAATAAGAACAGGTCGCAAACAAAGGAACTAGAATCATAGTGGTGTGAACTTCTCAGCAGCAACACTGGATATTATTAGACATTAAAGAAAGTTCTGAAGGAAAAGAATTTGCAATTTAGAATTCTACACCCTATCAAACTACCAACTAAGCATGAGGACGGAATAAAGCATCTTTACACATGAGAATTCATTAGGCATACCACTCTTGGGTCCTTTTGCAGAAAGTTGAGGATACTGTTCAGCAAAATGAAGGCTAAAATTTTTCAGAAAAAGGAAGACATGAGAACAGAGAAATGGTGTAAGCACACAGGTTAACAACAAACAGAAACATCAGGATGATAAGCAGTGAAAACCTCCCCCTTCCCCACATAAACTAAAAACAATCTAATTTAGATTGGACCAAAAAGGTTCTAGAAAACCTCTAGGAGTACCAACAAACCAACAAATAAGTAAACAACAAACAAACCAAAATAAATACATAAAAACCTTGAGAGATTATTTGAGGAATTTTCCCATGTGGAAATCAGTATTGTTAGGCGTTCTAAAGAGATGTTAATATATTGGGAAAAACTACAAATGCACTGAAAACTGAACAAAAGAAAAAAGGGAATTATCAACATCTGGAAAATAAAAAAATTATGTAAGATAGAAAATACAACAGTGGCATACCACTTGCTTCAGCAGTAAACAATATTTACAGAGTCATAATACTATCCAGATTGGAAAAGGAAGCCTGAGGGCTAGAGGATTTAGGTTTCCTGGAAAAAAAAGGGGGATTCAGTTCAAAAAAACTTCAAGAGAAAAATAAAGGCAAAGAAAGTAAGGAAAAAAGAAAGGCAACTGGAAACTCCAGGGTATGTAGATGGCAGTATAAACTCTGTTTTTTGGTATATGTGGAAAGGAATTTAGAACAAGCATATTAGAACAGAAAGTTGGTGGGCTTCCAGAAGAATGGAATGGTTTCAAAATAACAGAGTGAGTTAGAAGTTGGAAGATATCAGGTGTAGGGTGGAAAAGACATGTTTCTTTTCCCAATAAGAAAAAGGGGGAGGAAATCAGAAAACCAAAAAAGCAAAGAAACAAACAAAAAAATCTGATTTTTTTTTTTTTTTACCAGTGATGGAATGGAAGAAAAGAAAACAGATTTCAACAGGGATTATGATTTAGGATTATAGAGAAGTAAATATAATCAACCATAGTGCAGGTCTTGGTTTTGCAGTATATAATATTCATATTGATATAATAACATGAAAGCTATTTATTAGCTTCTAACATTGGAATCAACCTAAAATCACAGTATAGAAATCTTAATTGTGGTCAAAATGGAAGGGAAGCATTATCAACAGCTGATAGAAGTGAAGGGTAGAGAGATGAGAAATGAAGTGGCAGAAAGGTGAGGCAAATGTCCTGTCTGCAATCAAGGTAACAGGAAGTAGAGATTTAAGTATATTACTTAAAGTTACAATAATAATATACAGAGGAATAAAAGCTGGGGTATTGGAAAGAGAAGAATTAGGGTTATGGAGTCTGAGTAAAACCCTATATATCAGATCAAGAAATCAATAGGTAATATCCAAAGTTGAGAAATTAGAAATGGTGTGTATAAATATATCATTCCATAATATGCAGGCAATCACCAGAAGGAGAAAAAGCAAAGAGGATTCAGAGTGATTGATTCCGGGTTGGGATAGGGCATGAGGAGGGCCGGGGCAGAGGACTGGTTGATTTCTTTTTTTTTAAACTGTGTCCATGCATTATTTAATTCTTTTAAAAGTAAATATTTACTTTGGAACCTGCACATTTTGGCTCATGGCCGCTATGAAATTAACCTTTGACACGTACTATTAGGATATACTTATTTCTACTAGCATAGTTTCTGTCTTGGGTTCTCCAGACACCGGCTAGCAGGACACAAGTCTTAGGAGGGGAACAGTACCCAGATGGCATCCCACAGCGCAGGATGTAAAGGATGTAGGAAGTATAAAGTGTGGGTTACCAGCCATCTCAGGGAATTTCTGCGACAAGTCATTACAAAGACGAAGATCTCCCCCAGGCTTACTGCCGGAATAACCCTGGGTCTTACCAGACTTCCATGCTCCTGCTGGACAGAATAAGTAAAATGTCTTATATTTTCCTTTTGAAAGCACTAGGAACAGCTCAAGGATTTGCACAGCAGAATGAAAGGGGAGCTGTCACCGAGTTCCTTAGGACTCACAGCTTGAAAGGAAAGAGGAGGCCCACAGGGGGCCTGTGGACCAAGCCCAGCAGGGGAGACTGAGCACTTCCACAGCCCAGGGGGTGGGACCACAGCTCTTAAAGCCACAGATCTCCTCTGTAGGCACAGAGACCCTCGCAGCAGGAATCCATTCACACCAGTCACCCTTGGAGACTGCTATTTATGCTAAAGAAATTTATCCCACTCCATTGTATGTTTCTTGTCCAGAGTTCTCTTGGATCCCTTGTTTACGGCCTTAGTCCTATATTGTGAGCAGTGGAATGGACAGGCCATTTAAGAGGGCAGGGTGCCTAATGATGGGTCTGTTAGCTTTGCAGTCAGTCTTTCCTTTGTGAACCAAACCCAATTTGGGTGCATTTGCTTAAAAAAAAAAAGAAAAAGAAAAAAAAAAAAGAAAGCAAAAACCTCATTTAAGGTTGAAGAAATGTTGTGTTCCATCCCTTTTACTGGGGGGGTGGGGAACCCACCACTGGAAGAAACCAAAAACTCTAATATTTATAATCCATTCATTTGGGTGAAATACATAGGTATTCAACTATTTCAGGTGTAGGTGCAAATATTGCTGCTATAGCTCCTACCGATTGGGAGGATCTTAAAACATAGGGGGCCTTTTCATCACTAGAGGGATGCTAATTTTTATCTTGCAAAAAGTAAGGAGAAGCCCCTACTGAAATGTTTTCTTTTGAGGCAGAACTTAAACGTAAGCTACTGCTTTCATGAATTCTGTGAGCCAAATCCTTATAAATCCTTTGAGTTGACAGATCAATTATTCCTTCTAACAGCTAATGAACTAATAACCCTTGGAAATTTTTCCTTCCCTGGGTTTAAAATAGGAAAAAAAAAAAGACTTTAGGAGGGAGGGAAAAAAAATCAATGAAAGACTGCATAGCAATAAAAACAATGAAATTCATTATAGCTTTTTAAAGAGAGCTGTATTTTGTTCGAGAGCTATGAGTTTTAAATTAAAACCACGTCGCAGAACCTCGTATTTTATAGAACACCATAAATATTCTAATCTCATATTGTGTCCTGTCCAGGGAAGGGAATGAGAAAGGAAAGGGGAGAAGGAGAAAGGGACAGGCACAGGGGAAGGACGGCAACAAGAAGGTGCTATGGTCGGTTCTCTGGGAACCACTAGAGTGTGGGTCCCGCTCCTGGCTGGGGAGCACTGTGCTCCTTCCTTCCTGCAGTGCAGTTCTTGGAAGTGAAAGACGAAGTGTTAAAGGGAGCGAGCGGTCCTTTTTCTACAACAGTAGCAACTCTGGACGATGGTGCCCCGAGAGAGCCGTGTCTAGCCCAGGGGACACCACACGGCGTCCGCTCTGAGCTCCTGATGAGCAGTGGACATGGTGTGGAGAAAGGGCGATTCAGAGAGTCAGAAGGCCTCAGCAGGAATCACAGCCTCGTTTGCTTTAACTGTCAAATGGGGATGATTATAATTGTGAGCAGGAAATAAAATGAAATAACACTGATAGATCAGAAATCATTTGTATGGCTTTACGGAGGCCCCAAGACCCACCTGAGGACCTAAGGACAAACCAAGGCCGGCTTCGTGGGCGTGTAACCTGAGCGGTGAGTGGCACAGACCCCGTGCGCAGGAGGCCGCCATGCTTGGTCGATGCTCCGCTGTGGCCCTCTGGACATTTTTCATCAATTCTGAATGAGGGGCCCTGCATTTCCATCTTTCACTGGGCCCCACAAAGTACGTAAATCGTCTTGGGTAAAGCTGCCCAGTTCAGCGAGAGGAGCCAGAGATGTCCATCTGTGGCAAATGACTCCCAGCAGAGCTGAGTGGACACGAGCTCGGTTTTCAGCTGCTCAGCATCTGAATCCACTCGTATATTTGAGGACTTCCTTGCTACCTGAGTTTTGGCAGGAGGCAGGGCCAAAAGGGCCAAATGCTGGCACTCCCCCACCCCACCCCCGCCAGCTAGTGGGCAGCCACTCGGGTGCCAGGACTGAGGACCGTGGAACATTCATTTTGGTGGTGGTGGCAGCGAGGACATCCTCCAGGAGCATCAGTGGGAGCCCCCCGAGCTACGGCCCCTGGGGTCTGGCACTGGAAGGGCTGGCCAATGCAGGGCACTCAGCAGGTGCGGCGATGAGATCCTCACCAGAACGTTCTGTGGTGGGGTGGTGGCCACTGCTGGTTTCTCTCCATGTTGTAGCCTGATCCACCAGCCTTCTCGGTGATTTATTTTTCAAACTACTCAACACGCTTGCAGTAAATTCCTTTTGCACTTAAGTGACCAGAGATGGTTTCTGTTGCTTACGGTGGCGTTTTTTCAGATATAAAGCTGGACTCTGTGTGGAGTTTCTACCCTGATATCCCCTCAGCTGACGGACAGCAAAGGAATCCTGTGTCCTGAGGCAGAACCTGTTGGGCCATATCCCCCTGGGGACAGGCCTGAGTGCTGGCGCGTGCCCACATGGAAGGGCACTTGGAGGTCATCTGGTCCACACCCTTTCCGAAAGTAGGAATCCTTCTGGAATAATTCAGAGTCCAAATAAGATGCAAATTAAGATGCTCCAGATAACTAGAGGGTATGCTACGCAGAAAGCCTCTGTCATAGGTGACAAACCTTAAGGCTGTCCAGCTCCCAGGTACGCCCTGTCAGGCCAGTGGTCCCCTTAGGGCTTGTGAGGCTATCCCCAACTATCAAGTTGTCAACGATGAAGTCCAGGGGACCTTCACATCACTCATGGGCAGAAGATGGAAGGCCATGCCTTTGAGTATGTAATTAGGATGGTGGCTCACTCAGTTCCTGATGCATTTCCAGAGCGTGATGGGGTTTAGGTGCTCTGGGGTTATGAAACTAGGGACCACCAGGGAAGGATCCCCCTGTGGATATCATGGCCACAGAAAAAACCGTAAGCGTCAAACAGGATGATGCTGTTTCTGGCATCTGGATCATGATGCTACGGGGCAGTTTCTTTTCCTTCTAGAGGCATGTTCTATCAAGGACCACAATATTCTACGTTTTGCCAAAGGCTGGGAGACTTGGCGAAGAGTTTGGACGAGCTCATTTTCCAACACCTGAACTGAACTTCTGGCTGAAATGAAATCACTGAAGGTTGGCGTTACATATGTGTCTCCAGTGCCACTTGGCTGCCTGGGTGAGTGACCCTGGTGGCGGGACAGGGCCATTAGCCTGTGACAGCAGAAAGACCCAATCATGAGAAGCCTCCCTAGAAAGTCTAAGACGGGCCCACCCCGCTCGGACAGAGCCGGGGCAGACAGCCCAGCACAGGGCACCGGGACAGGGTTGGCCCAGCGCTGTCGGCGATCAGAGATGAAGGATGAAGGCAGTCATCATTTATGTACGAGGGAAGAGGACTGGATCTCATGAAGTCCATAACGTGGAGGGCAGGGAGGGGGATCAGAGGGTGCAGGCAGACAAGGGGCCAGGGCTGGGGTCACCAGGCGGCAGCAGACCCCCGAGGGCACCTGCTCCTGCGACAGAGGGTGCAGCCGGCCACGGGCAGAAGGAAGGTGAAGGCCTGCAGGCCCACCCCCCCCACCACCACCGCCCGCTCGCAGGGAGGGGCAGGCCGAGGAGCAGGTACCCCGGGAGGTCCCGCAGCTTCAAAGGGAAAGGAAGAGAGCCGGGCAGGGGGAGAGAGGGAACCGGGAGCCTCTCCGAAGGCTTTCCAGAGTGAGTAAAGTACTCATACCCGGGGCTTTATTTGAATTTATCACCTCTTATTAGTGTCTTTTGAAATGCGAATTAGCTGATTAACCACTGCTCACAGCCTTCCCACTGTTCTTTATTCTCCCGCATTCAGCAACTTTGTTCTAAATAGGGTAGGCCACAGTAGCCCACCAGGGGGAAATTATTCTCAAGGTTACGAGAACAGTGACCACAGCAAACTTGGTCCCCGGGCTGGGTGGAAGCAAGGTGGGGGTGAGACTGTGCCCCAGGCCGGGCTCGAGCCGTCCCCGGTTTCCATGCAAAGGGCTCGGGGTGAGCCCCTCGGCCCGTCCGGATGCTTTGGGAATAGGCCACTGGAAAACAGACAGCCTCTCTCGTACCCCCCCCACCCCCACTTTTTTGTTTACTAATATTCATTTTATAAAAGGTTCATTAGTTCTAGGTCCCTCCGGAATGTCCTTGCACTTGCTGGAGCTTTCTGTTTGGGCCGGGGGCTCACATTTAGGAACAACAAGGGATGACCTCTGGCAGAGCTTGGTCCGCGCTTGCTCCTGTCTCCAGTTTGGCAACACGACACAAAGGCGCTGTGGCTGTATACACTTTCCAGGCTGAGCCCCTATTCAGCGGGGGCTGCAGCTTGCGCGTAATGGGCCCCCTACAGACAAAGCCAGCAAGTTTCTTAATTAAGTCTAAGTGAAAGACAGATCCCGCTTACATCTTCAGAGAACCTTCCTTCAGAACTTCAAAAACACCCAAGAGACTGCCCTATCAAATCCAGGCACGAATAACTCGTGAACAATTTTTTTTTTTTCTCTTTTTAAATACAGAAAGCCAAGCCTCCGGCGCCAACTCCTCGGCCCCTCTCACTTTCCCTGCAATTTTAGACATGCCTCTGGTTTCTAAAACAGGAAACAAAGGGACTTCTTGTGTGTTGGAGGAACCCTCGGAGGGTCTGCATTTTATCCCGGCCTTCCCCAAAGCACCGCACTGTCTAAAGAGCCCTTTAACTGGTTTGGTCTCATTATCATTTCCACGAGGTATCAAAGGGTGTGCTCCACACCAGCATGGGTACGTGTATCACAGAAGGACAAACCCGAGTATGGGAGGATGGCAAAAAAATTAATTATTAGCTAATTACCTTTGCAAAAATGTGATTTTCACCGCCCACCTCCCCCCCGCAACGCACCCGCTTCTCCCCTGGTCTCAGCAACCCCTCTCTCTCAGACAGACCTTTCTGTTTTCTGGGCTTTGCTGTGATAATGTTCTTTGCAAACAGAAACCAATTATTCTGCAGCAGTAAGTCACCAGGAGTATGAATTGCTTTAATTTTTCCCCCTTTTAGCAGCTGCCCAGGGTGGGTTGGGAGGGGGGCCGCAATAATGAAGCTGGAATGAATACGAAAGCAGCACTAAGGCCGGGTGTCCTGCAGGGAAAATGATGTTCAAAAATAAAAGTGCGTGGTTTTTTTTTTCCGTTGCGAAAAAGCTAATCAATGAGTCAGACGTTTCCAAAAAAAAAAAAAAAAAAAAAAAGCGCTTTCCGTTCTGAATCTGCCTCGCCAAGGCCGCCTCCCCCAGTGGGTCCTGTGCACCTGACTAGCTTGTAAAAATGTCACCTCACCGTTAAAGTGCTAAACACGCCCTGTTTTTCCGCGCCTGTTCTCTTCTCCCTAACCCCCCCCCCGCCTCCTTTTGCCTTTTTCCTTCTGCAATTCTTTGCTTTCTCATTAGAAATGCCCAGCAACGTCCGGCAGACAAAGACACGACCAACAAAGTGTATGGAAAGGGGGAAAAAAAATTAAAAAGGAAAAAAGTGCAGAGGAATTCTTCATTCACTGATCTCTAGAATACATTAATATCTGAAACTGTTGGCACAGCCCGGAGGACTAGCGCAGCGAACAATGCGAGCAATGATTCGAAGTCTGGGATCTTCAAATAAAGCCCAGCGCTGTGTCACGGCCACCAGGAAGGAGAAGAAAGGCGATATTAGCTGACCTTCATTTTGTTGTCTCTTCAGACCTGACTGCTGGACCCCTGTTTGCCTGTTACTAGGATTTCTTGGCTCAAAAATTTTAGCATTTCCCAGGCAATACAAGAGTCAGTTTATTAGGTAAATAAACCAGGCCTTGAGCAGTGTTTTCTGCTTCATAATGGGGCCTGGGTGAATGGGAATGAGGGCTGGGCTGGAGTCAGAGAGAATGACTAAGAACTAGAGGCGATCTCATCATTTTTCCCTTCGTCCAGAGCACCAGTGGACTACGAGGGCAGATTTTAACAAATCGTCGAATCAGTGTGCTGGCTTTCTGGGTAACTTAGCCAACCAACATCAGCCACAAAGTCGGCAATGAAGGTAAGGCTCACGGAAGCCAAGAGCAAACGTGGCAAGGGTCTGCCCCTAGAGATCTAGATCTTCGATGGCATTTCACTTACCCCGAGTTTATGAGCAACTGGAGACCATTTTATAACCCATTCAAAAGGAGCTAATCGTATCAGATTGCGTTCATCTGTCATAATTACTTAAACGCGCTCAGGTTATCCACACTGCTCTCTGGTGACTATCCTGACGCTGTTAATAAAGTAAGTGATGCAGACCCGGATTTTTTTTTTTTTTTTTTTTCAGAGCCTTTGGATCCAGAGGGCCTACCAGCTGTTTAGACTATCACAATATGAGTAATTCTTACATTTTTGTGTCTGTCTACAGTTTACTGCCTCGCCTCCCCCCTCCCCTCCCCCGCAACAGAAGCTCATCGAGAGAGCAAGGACTGGCCTCTCTTCACCCAGCACAGCACCCAGCACCCAAGACAACAAGGCCAGCCTGCCGAAGGAGGCCAGGCTCTTTCTGGCCCGCCTTTGAGAAGACAGGCCACATCTTTCAAAGCTTTCGGCTGCCCCACCCAATAGGAAGACGAGGCAACATTTCCTTTTGTGCAGTATTTCCCCACTGCAAAAGGGCCTATGACTTTACGTCTGCGGTGGTTCTGAACTTCCAAGTTAAACTATATCTTAACATAAATACTAGAAACGTCCACTCTGCTTAAAGCAGGACGTCATGGAAAAGGATAGAATACACACACTTTTCAAAAAGTTAGTCATTGGAGGCACTGTCTTGGAAACGCCGTAAGGACAGAAATTTCTCAGACTCCAGGAATGAGAAAGGCAAATTACGTGGTCTATGAGATATGATCCCCAAAACGTTTTAAAAAGGTAACGCATGTAGACGTATTCTTCTGTGTGTGCCCAAAAAGAGACTGGAAAGATCCACCCAAAGCGTTAATAGTGATTATCTGTAGGTGGTGGATTTTTATTTTATCTCCTGTTCTCTACTTTACCACTTTTCTACAGTAAACCTATTCTGTTTAAAATAACAAACCTTCAATAAGCTTTTGTGTAAGAAAATATGTTAGTAAATGAGCAAGGTGTCTACCTCAAGAGTTTTGAAAAATAAATTGTGGTTCACGTAATACAACAGGAACCCAAGTGCTGTGTTTTATATGCACTGATGTAGGCATGCACACCCCCCCAAATCACACACGTGTGCTCCCTGCAAATACACGCCTGACAGCTAAGTAGAAACACTGTGTGTGTGTGTGGGGGGGTGTCTGTGGCTATTTATTTATTCTCGAGTTTATTGAGATAAAATGCCAAAGGAGCCCGGAGGAAGTCTCCCTCCCAGCTTGAAGCAACCTGGTTTCACATTTCTGGGTTTTAAAGGAGATTATATTCAAGGATGCTCAATTACTTTGAATAGGTGTGACATTCCAGGCTGATGGGTATTCATACCTGTCAACAGCTGTGCATTAGCATTTCAAAACCCTTCTAACGCGACTTAGGAACTTTTGCAGTCTGAGGATTCAGCACCCCGCGGGAAAGCAAAGGCTGAGCGCGAGCCTGGTGGAAACCCTTTCAGGGAGGGAGCAGTAACCAAAAGGAATCTTCCAGACCCAACTGCCCACCACAGCTTCCCAGACCTACGGGTCCGACATTCCCGTGTCAGGAGTTAGGAATTAGAACGTTGCCTTAAAGTTGTCATTGGGTGCTTGCTTACGGGGCGGGGTGGGGCGGGGGTGGGGTAGTGACTGTCCCTGGGGAGAAAGCATAGGGTGATGTGGGACATTTGTGACAGTTACTCCCCGGCTTCCCCCCGCCCCCTTTACCATCACTTGTTCTGTTACACGGTTCCTACAAGGCCCGGGCCGGAAACGGGAGGGGGGAAGCGGAGTTCACAAGTCTGTACTACTTCCAACCACAGTGTTGTCTTGAGGATGTCACTTTAATGTGATAGGGAAGTAGGCAGGGACCGATCCCGGGTACCTGCGGGCTTCCCAACGGAGAGCCTTCAGACAACGCCTAAGACGGCTGGAAAGACATTTCTGAGACACGTCATCCCTTCATGGGCATGCAAAAACCATCTTGAGGGTTCCTCGGGAAAAACACACACCCATCCATGCGTCCATTTATTTATTTAAAAAGCTTGGTCCTGATATTTTTGCCTTCCGCTTCCCTGAGTCTCCTCCCGAGAATCTACTGTTCTATTGAATTTGAACTGTGACATTCTCTCTGCTGATGAGCTCCTTGCTCAGACTAGCTTCTCCACACCTGGAACTTTGGCCTCGGATTTCTTGTCACTTTTAGGCACTTCCCTTGACAGGACCGTGTGAGTGAACAGATGAGCTCTCTCTCTCTCTTTTAAACAATCTGTGCTTATGAGGACCCTCTGTAATAGTTGTGCGTGTCTGTATATACACACAGACACATCTACACCTTTAAAACATAGTGGGTATACATTTCCTATCATCCATATTATGTCAGTGGGTCAATTTCTTTTTAAACCCTCTTTCTTTTTTTTTTTTTTTTTAAAGATTTAATTTATTTATTTGATAGAGACACAGCAAGAGAGGGAACACAATCAGGGGGAGTGGGAGAGGGAGAAGCAGGCTTCCCGCTGAGCAGGGAGCCCGACGCGGGGCTCGATCCCAGGACCCTGGGACCATAACCTGAGCCGAAGGCAGACGCTTAACGACTGAGCCACCCAGGCGCCCCTTAAACCCTCTTTCTCGAGGTGGCTTAGTCAGTTAAGCCTCTGCCTTCAGCTGCGGTCATGATCCCAGGGTCCCGGGATCAAGTCCCACATCGGGCTCCTTGCTCAGCAGGGAGTCTGCTTCTCCCTCTGCCTCTGCTCCTTCCCCTGCATGTACTCTCTCCTTCAAATAAATAAATAAAATCTTAAAAAAATAAATAAACCCTCTTTCTCCACCAGTATTCAATCAGAGCTATTATTATTACCTAATACAGACCGGGGGGGATGGGGGGAAGGGAGTCAAGGCTCAAATCAGCCAGAAGAAGGAATCTAGAATATCTAAGAGAACCACAGACAGGTCAAGTTCAAATGATCACAAAAGCGTAAGAATATAACACTCCCATTGAAAAAAGAAGCTGGGGCGTACGAAAATTAAAGAGAAAAAAAGCTGTTTCCCAGACTACAAAACACTGATTAAGGTGTGGGAGAAAAAGAGCTCATCAGTATTTCAAAGAAGGGTGCTGCCAGTCTAATTTCTGCAGCCACTGGGGCGGGAGGCCAGCCACTCAAAAACCCAAGGGATGGCTCACGGTCCCCTCCCTTCCCCTGCCTCTTCCCAACCCCATCTGCTTCTCCTTCCGTGTGACTGTTCACTTTCCACCAGGAATTTCACTTCTTCTGAGCCCCTCCCTCTTTTTTGTTACTTGTTTTATTTACCGATAGGGTTTTCAAGCCCTTTACTCTTAATTTTTCAAGTGCAGTGTAATAATTCAAGCGTATAACCACTCCCTGAATATGAGGGCTGGAGTTCCTAAAAACCCCCACTGCTGGAGAGAATTCAGTTCTAGAACTTCAAATGTTACTGGGGAAATGGGTGTTTAAATGAACCTTAACACGCTCCTATAAAAGAGAACATAAAAGACAGAACTCTGAATACTGAGATGATGGGGGGGGGTGCTCTACATACTGGAGATAAGTAATACCTAGCACCAACGAGAACTCCCCATTTGCCAAACCCGCTCACAAGACCTTTTGGAATGTTCCTCTCATCCAGGTGCTAGCCCATGCATTCTGATACTCTGATACGTATGCTGAACAACACTGTTTCCTCCTGTGCTTGTCCCTCTCTCCAAGTGCTGAATCCGCTAATTTGATGCTCTAGGGTTGGTTGATGCTGCCTCCCAGCTTCCAGGCCATCCAGGGACCGGGCATGGGGTACCTAGAGTGCTCAAGGTGCTTTGATGACAACCATTACCCACTCCCATCTTTCCTTCCATTGTCCTTCCCCCTCGCCCCTTCTTCATTCATTCAATACTTACTAAGGGCCCACCATGCCAAGGCACTGTGCTAAATGGTGGTTCTCCTTTTATGCTGTGAATTGTTTGAGTCCAGGGACCAGGTCTGTTTTGTCTTTAGAACTCTGCCCAGAGGACAGCATGGAAAAGGTGCCCTGGAAACTCCTCCTGAATGAATGAACAAGAGACAGCCCCCGCTCTTGGGAGGCTAAGGGCCCAGTGAGGGACACAGGCAAACGGTCAGTCCATGACCGAGGATGAGCATCTTGTAGGCGTCCATCGTAAGCCAGACCTGGGGACTCAGGAAGACTTCCTGGTGTAGTGGATCTGAACTTGAACGTTAGGGTCCTCTGGAACACGTCAACATCCCAGTGTACTACCCTCCAGAGGAATTAAATCAGAATTTACATGGGTGGGAAATCCAGGCATCCAGGAGCCTTTGAATCTGCATTTTACAGAGATTCCCGGGTGCTATGTATGAGCTACTCTGGGGGATGTGCCCTTTATACTGAATCCTGAAGGACTAAAAAGCGAGCAAAGCCAGGGAAATAAAGGGTAATGCCAACTAGGTCAGGACAGCTAGATCAGAGTCCCTAGGGGGTACAGGGGAGTGTTGGGGGACTAGACCCTTCTAGGCTACGGGAACCATGCTATGGAGTCTGGACTTTATTCTGAGGCCCAGGGTGCCACTGAAGGGTTTTTAAGCTGGGGAGCCACTTGCTCGGATCCCCTGAAGACACACTGCTCCCCCCAACGTCAGTGCTTCCGTTCATTCCATTCCCTTGGCTGAAGTGCTCTCCTCATTTCACGCCATCAAAATCCCACCCATCTTTTCTGCACTAACTCAAATGCCTTCCAGGTCCTGAGGCCGGAAAGGAGCTCTGCACTCCTCATTTCACGCCATCAAAATCCCACCCATCTTTTCTGCACTAACTCAAATGCCTTCCAGGTCCTGAGGCCGGAAACTTCGGTGGCACGTGGGGTGGACCACCAAGTGGCCTTACACAGCTGCTCTATTCTTGCTGTTATATTCTGTCTGCCATCATATCTCTCCGGCTTCTAGACCAAGGCTTTTCAAAGAATCTTTTCCAAGCATCACCTAATTCAGGACATCCGAGGGTGCTGATTCGATGACAGAACCCAAGACTCCCTGAATCGGTTTCACTGTGTGGGGCCCAGATGTCTGCATTCAAGGACTCCATGAGGGCCCTAGCTAGAGACTCAGGCTTGGCTCCCCAAGATCCGAGGCATCTCAGAAATCCTAGTGTCGACACTTCATCTCTGCGTACAACCGTGGCCAGGCAGATGAGCAAATGAAGTGTTTTCCCTTTTTCCCTGGACCCATCCGTGATTAAGTAACGAATCAAGGTGCTCCCGAAAACAAACCAAGAAAGCTTATGGGAACTTAATGAAATACGGTAGAAACGTACTTCCTCACTCCTGATTTGTATTCAGTCTGCTGGTCTATGCTCAGAAAAGGCTTTTCCACAAGAGCCTGGAATGGGTCTGGTTTTTAAGATGCACAAGACTGGAATCAAACTTCCCCACAGAGGTGAGGGAAGGACCCACAGAGATATCAGGTAGCTTTGAAAGCACTGGAGAAATATTCCTCTTAATTACTATTAACTTTCTAGATCGGTCATTTAGGACCTAAGGAACACTAACACAATTCTTCCTTGTATCACTGTGCTTGTGATGTTTCTGTGTCCTTCTTGCTAGATTTTTTTTAAGATTTTATTTATTTAGAAGAGAGAGCGAGCGAGCAAGAGAGCATAAGTAGGGTGAGGGGGCAGAGGGAGAAGCAGACTCCCCGCTGAGCAGGGAGCCCGATGCAGGACTCCATCTCAGGACCCTGAGATCATGACCTGAGCCTCAGGCAGCCGCTTAAGGGACTGAGCCACCCAGGCGCCTCCCCTCCCACTAGATTTGAAGCAACTTGCAGGCGGGACGTTGGCCCACGCACCCCGGGGACCCTCCCGACAGCTCAGCATCACTGAGGGGACTCAATACAAGTGTGATGAATGAATGAAAGATGACTGTCACAGAGGCCCAAATGCTATAAAGAAGAGTTCATTTGGAATCTGCACCTGCGTAGGAATTCCCCGAACACCTGCGGAGGCCAGAGCCTCCTGTTTTCTCAGCCTATCAAAGAGGGAAGCTGCTTCATTCCCTCCCTCCCTCCCTCCCATGACCTTTCATTCATCTGCCGGGAAAGGGCTGTGATCTTCCCCAACATACTGACACTCTCAGCATGTAACAGTGCTGCCCCCCATCCCCCCACCAAAGAGACCTGCCCTTTAATGTCAATCTGGTAAAATTCCACGTAAAAGTTTGTTTCACTGGAACATTTTCACAAATGAAAACAACAAGGACATAGTAAAGGCATCCGGTTTTACTGGTTTAAGGTGGGGAGGCTGTCTTACTGAAGTCATCTGCAAACGGAAAGAGGGACAAAACACTGCCCTATTTTACTCCTGTCATCTGAATCCCAAATTCAATTCCTGAATTTCCAGACCACCTCCTTTTCGAGATCCCAAACCCATTCGGAAAAGCAGAATTCTTACCCTATTTGGTATTTGCCCACGGAATGAATTGCTATTTCATAGCCACGGTGCACATACCGTAGTCTTTTTCTTTTTTAATATTTTATTTATTTTTTAAATTTTATTATGTTATGTTAATCACCATACATTACATCATTAGTTTTTGATGTAGTGTTCCATGATTCATTGTTTGTGTATAACACCCAGTGCTCCATGCAGAACGTGCCCTCTTTAATACCTATCACCAGGCTAACCCATCCTCCCACCCCCTCCCCTCTAGAACCCTCAGTTTGTTTCTCAGAGTCCATAGTCTCTCATGGTTCGTCTCCCCCTTCGATTTCCCCCACTTCATTCTCCCCCTTCCTACTTCTTTTTTTTTTCTTAACATATAATGTATTATTTGTTTCAGGGGTACAGATCTGTGATTCAGCAGTCTGGCACAATTCACAGCGCTCACCATAGCACATACCCTCCCCAGTGTCCATCACCCAGCCACCCCATCCCTCCCACCCTACCCCCCACTCCAGCAACCTTCAGTTTGTTTCCTGAGATTAAGAATTCCTCATATCAGTGAGGTCATATGATATATGTCTTTCTCTGATTGACTTTTCGCTCAGCATAATACCCTCCAGTTGCATCCACGTCGTTGTAAATGGCAAGATTTCGGGTTTGTTTTGATGGCTGCCTAATATTCCATTGTATATATATACCACATCTTCTTTATCCATTCATCTGTTGATGGACATCTTGGCTCTTTAATATTTTATTTTTAAGTAATCTCTACCCCCAACGAGGGGCTGGAACTCACGACCCTGAAATCAAGGGTCGCATGCTTCACCCCCAGAGCCAGCCGGGAGCCCTGCATGTAGTAGTCTTTAAGTTGTAATTGCAAGGGATGATGTTTCTCTGGGAGGGGCCACCTTTAAAGTATGATGTGAAAAAATGTAAATTAAGCCATTTCACATGGAAATGAAGATTTGTGGCCTTCCTGGAAAAATCAAGGTGGACCCACATGGCTATGGGGCAGCAATCACCCCCGGGGGCTGAGCCCTTCAAGGGAGGGACTCTCCCTACCAGGCTCGCTGGCTCCTGCACCTGCCTGACTTGGCTGCCTTCTGGTGACCACAGAGGAGGAGGCAAGGCTCCTCTCCCAAAGATACTTAAATTTGTGTATCGTTTTTTTAAGATTTTATTTATTTGAGAGAGCGAGAAAACAAGCAGCGGGGAGGGGCAGAGAGAGAAGCAGTCTCCCCGCTGAGCAGGGAGCCCGATACAGGTCTCGATCCCAGGACCCTGAGATCATGACCTGAGCCGAAGGCAGACGCTTCACCAACTGAGCCACGCAGGCGCCCCTGTTTGTGTATTGTTAATAAAGAGTAAAAATACATGCTTGCAAAGAGGGAAAATGGAGTGTTGGTCACAATAAGACCCAACGATTAAGTGGAGTTGAGGAAGACTGGAACGGAACGGCCACCAAGGGAAGGCCACCAGTGTGAGCAAGTGCTGGGCAGCAGAAGCAGACGAGGGGGCTGGAGACCACCTGTTTGGCAGGAGGGCAGGGTTCCCACAGGGGGAAAGGAAGAAGGTGGCAGACGGGAGAAAGGGTAGAGGGGCTGCACAGGGCCTTAGATCCAGAGCCAAGGGCTGTGGGCTGTGGGCTGTGTTCTAGGGGCGGGCTAGATCTGGCAGGTCTACGGCCAGCACCTTGACAAAGGACAGTGGGGTTTCGGAGTAATCAAGTGGGTGGCCTTATGGGAGATGCACGGGAGAAAAGTGGGACCAGAAACGGGGACACTGGGGAGCCTCTCGGGAAGGGACAGTAGCAGCAGCCAGCCTGCTTGAGTGGTGGAAACAGGAACGCAGAGGGAGAGGCTGGGTGTGGGTGCTGGGTGTGCGAGAACCACCCTGGCCTGCGGAGCAGAGGCATGAGGCACAGACGGGGAGGTGGGGGGGGGGGGGGAAGAGGGAAAGGAAGGACTGGGAAGGTCATGCCACACACAAGTACCTGAGAGGGGTACACTGTTTTGGCTTCAAGTGTCTAAAGGTTGTGGGTGTGGGATGTGTGTCTGGGTGGTGGTGGGAGGGGGGCAGTTGTAAGTGAGGAATTTGGTCTGAGACCCAGTTAAGTGTCAGGAAATGACCGGCCATCCTACAAGACAAATGTGCAGACCAGGGGCGCACACACAGGGAGCCACTGAGTGGTGAGGACAACTGGGACCAAGAGATGGCCTTGCTTTCTGAGAACGAAGAGCAGATGACATCTGTACCACCGAACCAGAGGCCTTTCTGCTCCAAATAGTGGAGATCTCATTCTTCCCCAGGTTAGCCTTAGAAACCAAACCAAACTGCTGCCCTGCATACTCCCAACCACTCCAAGTTTTTACTGAGCCCTTGGCGTGATGGATGGGGCTCAGTTTACCCAGAGATAGTAAAATCAGAGGAAGGGGGTGAAGTTCAGCCGTTCCCTCTACACCTACGAGCAAAATAGCCACAACGAAGCCAACATCTATTTAAACCGGCAAACTGATCATTTTAACTGTTTTTCTCTTAAAAAATAAAAATAAAAAAATAAACTCACATTTTAAGCCCTACCCTTGCTTCTCAAAGCCTCTCTAATAAAGAACCCCAAAGTGAAAGATGCCAAAATAATCCTAGACCTTAAAGAGGCCTTGATTTATCATTTCACAACCGGTTCCCATGCACCCCACCTCCCGCTTTCCATTTTTTTCCGAACTTGACTATAAATTCTGCCTTCAGAGCAGGGGAGGCAGGCGTGGTGGTGATGGATGGTGGGCCAGGGGCTGGGGAAGGCGAAGTGCAGCTCCCGACTGGGAACAGACAGGCATGCACGCTGGCCAAACCTGGCTTGCAGCTTTCTCCCAGAATGTTCTAGTTCCGACTCAATGGGCCAGCAGCCCTCCCTCCGCCAGGCCCTCCCCATCTGCCAGCCCACGGCTCTCTTCGGCTTCTAGCTCCTTGCTATGCCCACTCCTGCCCCGCGGATGATGCTTCCACTCCTGTTTCATCTTGGTTTAGGTGTTTTTTTTTTTTGAAAAATACCAGGTTAATCAATCCTACTAATTAAAAAATAAAGTTCACCTGTGTTCCCTTAACTTCTTAAAATTTTTTTCTTTCTTTCTTTTTTTTTTTTAGAGCAGATGAAAATACGCAAGTCACGAACAATGAGGCCCAAGCACAAGAACTGATTAATAGTACGGTGAGTTAAGTTACAAAACATAAAAGAGCTTAAGGCAAAGTTAATCTACCTTGTTCACGTGCCGGGGTTTCTGCTACAGAGGTGTAGGGCTCTTCCTTGCGTTTATCTGGAGGTTCCATAAGCAAAGGGGGCATTTCCCATTTCATTTGGGGAAGGGAGAGCTGGGCCTGCCCATGACCGGGAGGCTCCAGGTAAATGGGGAAGTCCGGCCCTCTGTCTTTGATGCCCAACTGATTTATTTCTTTTTGTGCTCTGTTCCCACCGCCTGGTTCTGCCCTTCCCAGCACCCAGACACCCCATGCCACTGCCCCTGCCTACCAAGACCCACAGTGTCATACCTCATCCACCCCACCTCCCACCACGGTATAAAATGATTTCTCATCAAACTCCAATTTCCTTAATATGGATGATTTCCTGGTGATATATATTTTTTAAATCAAATTATGCTACTCTGAAAGGTAAACTCTTCGGCCTCTCCACTACCCCCGCCCCCCCATATTCAGCCTTTGCGTCTGTATTAGTAATCTGTTGACTTCAATCACTGGTCATAACTTGGCAGCCAGACAGCCAGGTCCAGTTGGCAGTGATGTTTTCACTTGGGCAGAATTTTAAAGATTGGCAAATTTGACATAAAATCGGGTTTCTCTACTCCTCCAAAGAGAAAGGAGAGGAGAGGCGGCAGCTGATCTGGCAGCCCGGGGCCCCCAATTCCAGATGGCAGAGACTCCTGGTGCCTGAGGCGCAGCCATCTTGTCTGGATGGGCACGTGACGTACTCGCCTCCCCCACATGCTGACTACCTGGTCTGCGGCTCTCATGTTCTTTACCTGACTGGCATTTGAATTTGTGAGCCCTGGCCTACCTGACTCTAAACGACCACACAGAGAAATACAGAATTTCATGGAAGTGAGGAGAAGACATATTTCAAGGTATGGGTCCTTCCTAGCCTTTGGCTACAGATCTGGCCGTCTGCAAAGCCCTAACCCAAACATCCCTATTTTTCATTTCTCATTGATTCAGGAAATCTAGAAACAAGTCACTGTTGGTTGCTTCGCTATGAAGACCAAGAAAAGGAATCACAATACAGGAAGGGGATTCCTTAGGGGACCATGGGAGGCACTCATTATCGGGGGGTTTCTCTCCTTTGCCCTCAGTAGCCCTCTTCCCTCTCCTCCTGGCTCATCTCCCACATTTCCTTCCTTTCCCTGTCCTCCCCGGCCCTCCCCATCTCGCCCTCGACCAGCCATGTGTTACCACGGGAACACAGATCTCTCCGTGGTCTGCGGGGCCATTCCACTTAACCCCAACCCTCAAGGCTCTGGCGTGTCATGGAAAGTTAAGAACTTCTGAGAGGTACCATGGGAAGAAAAAGTTCAGCAACACGATGGCCACAAACCACGAGCACTGGCCACATCTGGTCACTGTTCTTTACAAAACTCGAAAACTTTATCAAACACTCGATGGGGGGCCTTCCAGCCTATGCAAATCTAAGGGCTGATTTCACATGCACCCAAATCAAGTATTTTAGGGAAAAGCAAACAAACTCAGAAACCGGGAGGCCAGGAAGCCAACAGTCTCCCTGGAGCTTCTAACTTGCTGACTGGCAGTAGTCAGTCACCAGACAAGAGCCACACTGAGTCAGATCCAGTGTTCTATCCTTGCCACTTTTATGACAGTGACAAGGAGGGACATACTCAGAAAGAAATGCCTCTCCTCGTTAGCTAGATGTCAAAAGCTAGATGTGCCCCCAACTTAACTTAGTTTACTTGGAGAACCTACTGTCATTCTGTATGGAACTGTTTAGGACTTTTAAACCAGGAACCCCCAGCCTTCCCAAGTTGCTTATGGTGCTTGAAACCACAGGACCCTAGAGAAATTAGTCTTTATAACAATTAAGTCCTTATCTTTAATGGTTTTTTAAAAATTGCCTTTAAATACAGGTAACGTAAAATTTACCATTTTAACGTGCAAGTCCATTGTCATTAATTACATCCACAATGTTGTACAACCAATGCTACTACCTTATTGCAGAGCTTCTTTGACATCCCAAAAGGAAAACTCATACCCACTAAGGAACGTCTCCCCATTCTTCCCAACCCCTAACTCCTGGCAACCACTGATCTGCCCTCTGTCTCTATGGATTTGCCTATTCTAGACATTTCATGTAAATGGAATCACACAAGATGTGGTCTTTTGATTCTGGCTTCTTTCACTTTAATAGAATGTTTCAAAGTTCATCCATATTGTAGCATGTACCCATTCCTTTTCATGTACTCATTCCTTTTCTGGTTGAATAGTATACCACTGTAGGGTATGTGTGCAAGTTTTTGCAATATGATTGATGGTGGCTGGAGACTATGTGGCCGCAAGCTACCAAACTTTCTTTTTGATGGTCCTAGATACTTGAGTATTAGACCAAATCCAAGTGTACCCTATCTGTACCATTTACAATCTAATAAATGTTCTATGCCTACCAAATCTCACCTTTCCAGGCTGACAAGTCCTTAAAAATAGTTTGAAGACACAGAAAATCCTCACCCACATGACTTCAGTTGCCTTTCAAATAAATCCAATTCAGAGCCAATCATCTCGCCTATTGCTAGGAATCAGAGTGACAGATCCAGTCAGAAGACCTCAAGAAGTTCAAGGTCTAGCAAGAAGATAAACACCCAAACAATTTCACCACAGTGGGATGACTTTCAGGATGGAAATCTAAACTGTGATGAGTTAAGTCCACAAAGCATTCCACCTGAGGGAGCACATAAGCTTAGTATGTGGGCAGGTTATGCTTCGGTTCCCCATCTTACCTTCTTGCTGGCCAGGGTCTTCAGAGAAAAGCCTGTAATGAGAGAGGTGTTGCTTTCCTGAGTAGCTGGAGCCTTATGATCCTGTATGCGTAGCATACACCAGGTTTGCCTAATGTACCACCTTGCTCACACTAAAGTGCATTCATCTTTAAAGGTCTTCCTATGGTTTAAACCAGATTTGAAAGGGTATATTAGCGATACACCTAGAAACTTCACTAGCTATTCATTCCCTCCTTAGAAAACATATTAAAATGTGAACTAAGACAGCAATCCATGGGAAACTTCCCTGTTTACATTTTCTTTCCCCTCCCCAATGTTTTAATTTTGAAAGATTTAGAACCTACAAAAAGTAGAAAAAAAATACTACAGGGGCGCCTGGGTGGCTCAGTCATTAAACGTCTGCCTTCGGCTCAGGTCATGATCCCAGGGTCGCGGGATCGAGCCCCGCATCCGGCTCCCTGCTCAGCGGGAAGCCTGCTTCTCCCTCTCCCACTCCTCCTGCTTGTGTTCCCTCTCTCGCTGTGTCTGTCAAATAAATAAATAAATCTTAAAAAAAAAAATACTACAGAGAGCACCTGTATACCCCTCACCGAGACACCAAGTAACACTGGTGAACAATTGGTCACATTTAATTATCTAATAAGTAAATAATAATTAGTGTATCTATTCTCTCTGTATTTGTATTATATGTGTGTGTGTGTTTTGCTGAGGTTTTGGAAAGCAAGCAGCAAACACATGACACTTCATTCCCAAAAGCTTTAGCATGCATCTTTTAAGAACAAGGACATTCTCCAAGAGAGCACAAAATTACTGTTATAACCCAAAATTTTAACATTGACACAGTAACTTTATCTAATACACGGTCCATATTCAAATGCCCCTCAAGGTCCCAATAATGTTCTTTCAGCTGTGTTTTTGATCCAGAACCCAATAGAAACCACAAGGTGCATCTTCTGTCCCCTTTAATCTACAACAGTTATTCCATCTTTCTCTTTCTTCCATGACAATGACACTTTCAAAGGGTCTAAGATGTTTTCACATAGATCGTCCACCAATCTGCACTCTTCTCATTATTTCTCTTGATCAGATCTGAGTTAATAATATGACATAAATGCGATGGAGTATTTACTTCCCACTGCGTCACACTTGGAGCCATGTAATGCTAAGTTGTCTCCAATGCTGGTGATGCTAGGTGCTCACTTCATTCAAGTATCTTTCCTCCTTTATAATTAATAAATAAACTGTGGGGTCATAATTTGAGATTGTGAATATCCCGCTTTCCATAACCTTTTTACGTAATAGTTCAGCATCCATTGATGATTCTGAAACAATTGTACTAGCAGTTGCAAAATGGTGATTTTATAATTTTATTCTTTTTCTACATTTATTAGGTGGCAAGAAGACCCTCTCCCCAGCATCACTTCTGCCTTTTTTGATTATTGATGATTATTGATGTGGACTCATGAATGCATTTTTTAAACCCAGTGTTTATTACCATCATTATTTTGATTGCTTCAATTGCCCCAAATCTGACCACTGGGTGTCCCTTTAAGGCAGCTCCTATATTCTTTTGATTTGCCTTCATCATTGTTTGTGCATTTCCTTGACTTCTGACACAAGATATTCTAGGCTTGACTTATATTTCTCTGCCTTAGACCTAGAATTAGCTGTTTCTGCAAGGAGCCTTGGTTCCTTTTCATGGTAAACAGTATTTAGAAACCAAGATCTGGGTGCTAATTGCGCTCACTGCTACTGGAATATCATGGCTTCTAGGCTCTTTCACTGGTTAAAAGCAGAGATTTATTACTCTTTAATCATGAGTCCACAATGATACTTAGAATTCAAATCTAATACCAAAGAGTTCGTTCTTACTTTTCCCATTTGCTATTTGTATCTCCCCAGTTTTTAAGTGCATTGCTATACTTACTCACTTACTCTCTCCTACTAACACACAAAGTAGATTCAGAATTACTCTACTTGGGAATGCAAGCTGGTGCACCCACTCTGGAAAACAGTATGGAGGTTCCTCAAAAAGTTGAAAATAGAGCTACCCTAAGACCCAGCAATTGCACTACTGGGTATTTATCTCAAAGATACAAATGTAGTGATCCGAAGGGGTATGTACACCCCAATGTTTATAGCAGCAATGTCCACAATAGCCAAACTATGGAAAGAGCCAAGATGTCCATCAACAGATGAATGGATAAAGAAGATGTGGTCTATATATACAATGGAATATTATGCAGCCATCAAAACCCCCCAAATATTGCCATTTGCAACAACGTAGATGGAATTAGAGGGTATTGTGCTAAGCGAAATAAGTCAATCAGAGAAAGACAATTATCATATGATCTCACTGATATGAGGAATTTGAGAAACAAGACAGAGGACAATAGGGGAAGGGAGGGAAAAATGAAACACGATGAAACCAGAGAGGGAGACAAACCATAAGAGACTCTTAATCTCAGGAAACAAACTGGGGGTTGCTGGAGTGGAGGGGGGTGGGAGGGATGGGGTGGCTGGGTGATGGACATTGGGGAAGGTATGTGCTATGGTGAGCACTGTGAATTGTGTAAGACTGATGAATCACAGACCTGTACCCCTGAAACAAATAATACATTATATGTTAATTAAAAAACAAAACAAAACAAAACAACCAGAATTACTCTATTAATACCATTCCCAACAACAAACCTACTTAGTAGAGCCTGAGATTTCTGCAGTTCATCATTTTGGGACTATTCAACTAAGGGTATACAAAGAACTCTATTCAAAAGTTACTTGAATTCTTTTTTACTTAATAAACTCTATATTTTTAATTAATAGATTTGTTTGCCATTTAGAAGCTTATCCTTTAAGACAATAGAACCTACAGACCTAAAGACCTCAACATTAAAGAAAAATGACTGTATCAAAATTATTTATGCCACAAACTAAAAAATTCAAATAATTCTAAAAAAGGCTTACTTTAAAAAAAAGGCAATATCTGTCTCCCCCTTCTGACTACTCCATCATTAGTCCCCACAATTTTTTTTTAGTCCATAATTTAAAATCATGTGCTTAGACCATAATCTCTAAATTCCATCAATTTTAGATATTACCTAGTCATTTCCTCTTTCATTGTAGGAGGATTTAGTTCTTTTAAACTCCACCTCTTCTCTTTCCCATCTACCGTACACTTAGATCATACATTTAGGTTATTTTAACAACTAATGTCTAAATTATTATGGCTATGTACACATTCACTCATAAGTAATGCATTATAACTATGTTTCCTTTTTTTGGTATTACCTTTTGTTTTCCTGGAGTTAATAACTGCCTTTCTTTTTCAATTGCTTAGATTCCCAGCTACCAAATCTCACACTCTCCAACAGCCTCTCAGTGTATTTTTTCATCTAGGAAAACATAGCATTCTATTTTCCCCCTGACCTCTAAATCTATTCTGAAATGGTGATTCTCTTGGGTCTGTTGCAAAGTTGATATCCCAGGTCTTCCCACTGCTATCATCCAGGGAATGCTCTTTTACTTCTCTCCTTTATTCCTGGCATCAGAGATCCCCTTTCTAGAGTTACTTTCTCATTTAAGGAAAGTACATCTGCCAGGAGCTTCCTGCAATACTTCACTGCCATCCACTGTTTTTCATGAGATATTGGATGCCATTCTGATTTCAGATCCTTTGAACATTCTCTCCCCCTACCCTCTTGTGCCCCCTTCTACTTACTCTGGGAAACTTAAAGGAATTCCTCTTTATCCATATGTTTTGAAATTTCATTATGCTGTGCCTTGACATGGGTCTTTTTTTTCATTTATTAAGCTGGGTATCTAGTAGATTCCTTCAAGATGGTCACTCCTGTCCCTCTGTTCTAGGGAAATTTCTTGCATTCTTTCCTTTGAAAATTTCCTTGCCCCTATTTTCTCATTGTGACATTCCTACTGTTCGGATCTTGGACTGATCCTTTAATTTTTATATCCTCCCTTGTCTTTGGTTCTAACTTCTGGAAAGTTTCTTCAACTTTACTTTCCAATCTCTAAAACTACAGGGGGTGGCCCATGGTCCTTTCTGTTTGTCACTTTTTTCACAGATAACTTCTCACAGTTCTTTCTTTCACAAAGAGATACAAAGGAAATAACTGAAGGATATAAGCCAATCTAATTATAAGACATTAAGTCCAACTGTTGTACGTTTGTTCATATCTATTATTATTTAATACGGTAGGTCCACTTGCCAAGCAGCGGAAACGGTATCATTTCTTCCAGCAGCTCAATGTGACAGCAACACTATTTTTTCTGTTAATGACAATGTATACATTGTCTGAAAGTCTGAGATTCATATGGCTAGGGATGAACAGCTGTAACCAGTTTTCTAGAATACATATAAACCTTTTTCCAGTTCAATAGGTCCATGAGGAACTTCCCAATTCTGAAAGAAACATGAAAAGCTGGGAAAACACCTGAGACGATTTCAGTGAGATAGATGTATAGAACATCTCAATGGTCCCCATGTAAAGAGCTTATGGGCCAGGAATTACCTGTTGTCTCTTAGCACTATACCTGCCCTTCTTTGCTCTGTTCTGTCATGCTGGAATTTGCAAACCACCTTTCCCAGGTTCCCTTGCCAGCTAGCTTCCTATTACATTCTGCCAATATTAGGTACGAGAAAGAGTTCAGAAAGCAAGAAGGATGGAAGCTGCTCTTCTTCCTCTCTTTCCCCATCTGCTTCTAGCAGTGTCTCTGCAAGTTTCTAAATTCCCTCAGTGATCCCAGCTGCAGCCACGGTGGCCTCTCTCGTGGTCCCAGAGCCAGCAAGGCAGCTCTCCTCTGGTCTGGTGTCATCTAACCATGGTCCTGCTGTTCCAGCACTGGCCAGGCAGCAGTCCTGGGAGGGCAGCAGTGACTATGCACCTGTGCTCTAGAACACGCTTCCACACCTTCCTTCTCCCATGTCTACGAGTGGTAGCTGCCTCACACAGGTACTCATGTCTGGATTACTCACCCTCTTTTTTTTATTCTCTCAGTCCTTCCGACAGTGTTGCAACTAGTTCTCTGTATTACGTCTCCTCTGGGTGAAATACCTAGTACGGTTACCCTTTTTACGGATTGGCCAGTGACTGGTAGAGCCTCCCTGAGGGATTAAAAGAGTTTTTGTAAGCAGCTACCCATCTTCATTACCAGAAAGAGCTAAGGGCACGAAGCCTCATCTATGGTTATGATTGCAAAAGTACAATCTAACTTTATTATTTAGATAAAGTCAGACGACTCTAGAAGATGGCAAAGCAAACCCTCATGCGAATTCCTACGTGAAAGAGGATATCCACCACTTTCCAAACTAAGTAGCCAGACGCATGACAGGCCCTTCTCCATAAAGTCTGACTGATACCAAAATGGTTGGCATACTGCTAAGATGACCAAAGAATAAAACCCCAAACACCTTTTATGAGGAGATAAAAATGAGTTGGGAGAAAGTGGCTTCAGTCTTCAATTTGGCAAAAACACAGTCATGCGGGATCACTCAGGTACTAATTCACTAGCTTCAACACACTTTAAAATGAGTCATGGATATGGCAAGAAAATGTATACAAAAGATATTTTTACAAAGTAAGCTGTACAGTATATCATAAAGATATGATACAATAACATTTTTAAAAATGTACTTCTTGACTATTCCTGTCTTCTATTCGGTAGCACACTTCCAGATGGTTCCATGCTCCATGACGCAGCGAGGAGAGAAAGTGGCTGGCTGGGACACACAGAACAGAGCAGAGGAGGACAGGGCTTTGCAGAAGCTGGCTGAGAGGGCAGGAAGAGGCTGAGGAGGGAAGCCTTTGAAAGGCATATTCTTTACTGAGATAATGAATAGAGAAGAGCAGTGGGGAGAGGAAGACCAGAAGTCTAAGAGTTTTCCTGAAAGAAAACAGGAAAGAAGAAGAAAAAGGCCTAGAAAGAGAGGAGAGAGGAGAGTACAGAGCGCACAGGGAGAGCCCAGCACCCAGAGCCAGGGATGCATCTTCAAGAGTGATGGGTTAGGGTTCCACTGCTTGTCACGGTCCAGAGCCCATTAAGGCAAGCCCCTTGGGGGATTCTCCTGCTTCAGGCCTGTGAGCTCAGAGGAACCTACTTAGAATGACACTTGACCCTTGAACCAAGAGGGGTTAGAGGCGCTGACCCCCATGCTATTGAAAATCCGTGTATAACTTTTGATTCCCCCAAAATGTAACTATCAACAGCCTGCTGACCGGAAGCCTTGCTGATAACTGTCCATTAACACACGTTCTGTATGTTGTATGTATTCTATACTGTATTCTTACAGTAAAGGAAGCTAGAGGGAAGAAAATGTTATTTAACAAAATCATGAGGAAGAGAGAATACATTTACAGGACTACACTGCATTTATTGAAAGACAAAATCTATGTATGAGTGGACCTGCACAGTTCAAGCCCAGGTTGTTCGAGGGTCAAGTGTGTTTATGACATCCTCCCACCAGACCTCAGGAGCTTGAGCCCGACTTGGAACATCAGCATGGAGAAGAAGACATAGTACCGCCTGTGGGAGTTAATACCCGCAAAATAAACCCATCAGCCCAGGGAGGAAAGGTTGAACAGAGAGCCTCAAATCTGTAGGCACAAGTTCTCCAAAGGGCTCCTTATTACTTTCCATCACCTACAAACCCGACAGTGTTCCAGGCATTTGGCAATGCCAGAGGCCCTGATTTGGCTTCTTTGAAATGAGCAGTGCAGATAAACAAGTTTGTATGTTGCTCGGACAGAAAAAACTCAGTAAAACTACCAGGTTCATTCTGAGCGTTCCTGGTATCATCAGTAGTAATTTGATCTTTTTCCAAAAAAACAAAAACAAAAACAAAAAACCCATGTAATATGCGCCTTTAAATACCTAAATCTTCTAATTTGCCACAGGTGAGTTGTTACGTTCAGCTCTGCGAGCATCAGAACAGCCACAGGACAAAGAGAAGCTCCTTCCAGATGGCTCTCCTTTCCCTCTCCCTTCACATATAAAATTGTATCACAATTATAGTCTCCATTTTGCAAAGTGCTTAGAAATATTTACTTAGTACTGACAGGCTAAAAGGGCTCTTGTTCTGAAAAATTTGCCTAAGGTCTAGAATTTTCGCCACCTGGCAATAAAGGTGCTTTGGGTGGGGGGAGGTGGTGAGGGAAGAATATTTAAAGTCCAGCACATCTGGCTATTAAATTGATTGGAGCCAGCACATGCTACCAAAAATATAAGACACAGCTAAGAAATACTTAAGGAAGGAGGAAAACCACAGAAGCCGCTCCAGATCACATTATAAAACAGGAAGAAAGAGAAGCAGAGTTGAAAAGACAGGGAGAAGAGACGTAAATTTGGATCACAAAGAGGATGACCGTTGTTTGGAAGGACTGGAAGTTTAACTTTGCTAAGGAAGGCACGGTGAAAAAACAGACTCGATGTCACAGTTAAGGTGAGCCTGCTTCCTGACCAAAGTGAAAAAGCACGTGCCCCAACTCTTAGAGGCTTCATTACCTGTAAACAAAATGGAAGTCAGAGCAGCAAGGTGGGCCAAAAGGCATCCCTGATTTATCAAGGATAAATATGCTAAGAGTCACGTTACTGAAATTATATGAATAAGTGTAATGCCAGAGGGCTGATGACAGGAAGAGGGAAGTCTCTGTAAATCAAACATTCCAGGCAGAAAACTCTCCTTTCAGGTTTCAGAAATAAACTGCCAATACTTAGGATATAGGGATGTATCAGTGATCAGGTAACTGTGCTTTCCCAATATTAATAGGAATGACAAAAATAAGATATGGCAACAATAAAGCTTAATTCCCCTACATTTATTTGTGAGATGTCCTCTAATTTTTGAGGGCATTTTTGCTCCCTTCTCTATTTTGCATAGGCAAATCTATATCGATATAATTAAGAGTCTGTTACCACATCACATAAAAAACGGTTGTACGGGGCGCCTGGGTGGCTCAGTTGGTTAAGCAACTGCCTTCGGCTCAGGTCATGATCCTGGAGTCCCGGGATCGAGTCCCACATCAGGCTTCCTGCTCAGCAGGGAGTCTGCTTCTCCCTCTGATCCTCCTCCCTCTCATGCTCTCTGTCTCTCATTCTCTCTCTCGCAAATAAATAAAATCTTAAAAAAAAAAAAAAAAAAAAAAAAAAAAAAAAAAAAACGGTTGTACGGGAGAGTATTGTATTTTATAATGATGCCAAGGAGTTTTAGAAATTGTATTACTATAACTTTGCCATAATTTCATGAAATGAAATTCCATCTGTTTTTTGAGATAGCCCTTTTTTAAATTAAAAAATTTTACTGTGATTAAATGCGTGTACCATGAAATTTACCACATGAACCATCCTTAAGTTTGTGGTTCGGTTGGCACTAAGTCCTTTCACAGTGTTGCGTGACCACCGTATTTATTCATTCTTAAAAGTGACCATTTTCTGGGGCGCCTGGGTGGCTCAGTCGGTTAAGCATCTGCCTTCGGCTCAGGGTCCTGGGATTGAGGCCCACGTTGGGCTCCCTGCTCAGCGGGGTCTGCTTCTCCCTCTCCTTCTGCCCCTCTCCCCACTCATGCTCTCTCTCAAATAAATAAAAATATTCTTTCAAAAAATGACCATTTCCCAGTTTCTTTTCATTTCTCTGTACTTACAGGTAGGAAGCTACAGCAAACCAATGCTGAAACTCTCAGATCCATATCTACAAGAAATTTTTAAAATATATAAGGCTTTCCAGAAATCCCAAAGTCATTTTGAAAGGAGCTATTGCTTCCAGGGCCAACGTCTCCAATAAGCACGAGTGAGCGGACACGTGGAGGCTGCTCAGGAGACACAAGGCCGACACAGATGTATGCCCGACGTGCAGAGACGAGCAGAGACCTGAGGTGCCTGCCGCGGGAGACGGCCCGTGTCACGGACCGCTGAGACTCAAGTCCAATACAAAGAGCATTCTACTGCTAATCCGGAGAAATTGATCTCCCTGTTCACACGCATGGGCAGAGAAAACTCATCAGTGATTTAAAATGAGCCCCAAATCAATTTTTCTTAGGAATTTAACGCTGGTTCAATGACTGGAAATTGTCATGATTGCTTGGCCCTGTGAAAGAAAGAAAAGGGGAGCCAAAGATTAAATACCGAGTCACTGGTGAGGTTGTGCTGGAGACGATGAAGGGCTATCTCAATTTCTCATTAATGTGACAACGTCTAGAGTCGAGTTCTTTAAAGGTTAATATCTGGCTGATAACACTGAACGTCCAAGGGGCTTGGTAAGGGAGAATTATCTAGTTATTTTTTGAATACTACACATTCCCTTCAACTACCCAATCCCTCTGACTTCATTCCAACATGTGCACTTCCAAGTGGGCATGTTTCATTAGGATCAAGAGGAAGTCACAAGGGCAGATTCTCTGGACCCTAAGCATTACTTTGCACTTGAGCTGCTTTTCACGCAGGCTGCAGGCTGAAGAGCAGGTGCGAGGGGGGATTCACTCGTGGACGGAACAACACATGTGCCTGGACAGAGTCAGATAGTACTAGCGCCAGCTATTAATTATTACCATTTCTAAAACCATGACAACTGCTCAACTTTATTTATCGGTGGTTGCTGTTTCTCCTAAGCAATGTTGGCTATTACAGCTAATGTCCTAAGTAAAACCGCCCCATTCTCTGAGCACCCACCAACAACTGGCTGGGGCCAAGAGGCCCCCTAAACAGGGTAGACACAGGAGATCAGGAAGATAATCTGATACCTGAATTTCTGTTTTGATAACACACGAAGAAGACAATCCATTTGTGAACAACTGTGACTTTAACAACCCTAAACTCAGCTCCGTGTCCATTTAACCCATTTTAGAGTTACGTTTTTTAAGAGGAGAGAGGCATGAAAACCGTGCTAAAAACTTAAATCTTAGAGATGTTTTCCAAAAAATTAAAAAAAAAATGTTCCACCGACTCACTTCTTTTTATTTATTTTTAAGATTTTGTTTATTTATTTGACAGAGAGAGAGATACAGCGAGAGAGAGAACACAAGCAGGGCGAGTGGGAGAGGGAGAAGCAGGCTTCCTGTGGAGCAGGGAGCCCGATGCGGGGCTCGATCCCAGGATCCTGGGACCATGACCTGAGCCGAAGGCGGACGCTTAACGACTGAGTCACCCAGGTGCCCCCACCAACTCACTTCTAAAACAGTAACTAAAAATAGCCCAACTTGAGAGAGAAGTGTTAGGAATCTCTTTCTAGCAACTACTCTTGAACACAGAACCCAGGAGTTACTCCCATTACCCCATTCCTTTATTTTCCACCTTTATAAACCTACCAAACTTCCTCTGTAACTTCCATTAAAAACTCCCCCGTCTTTCTTGTTTTGTTCCGATGAGAAAAATGATAGACGTTGGTTAACAACATTTGCAATCAACACAGAAACACGTGACGATGCAGGTAAAAATCCCTATTCAGCTATGATTTAATCCTGCAAGTATCTAACTTGGTGCTGGCCAGCCTATAGGAAATGAGACGGACACAGTTCTGGCCTACACCCCTGGCTCGTCTCTGATTTATTACTCCATGTGTGTGTGTAGGGTATGGCGGGGTTGCGAGGGGGTGCCTGATTCTCTTCAAAGGGGTGTGGAAAGAGGATGACAGAGCTGGAAGAACCTCAAAGAGCGTCTAGTCCAAACCACTGGTTTTGCATGTACAGAGACGTCCAGTCACTTCCCGCTCCCAGGCTTACCCAGCTTGGGTGATCTCTGTCACGACCAGAATCCAGTTCTTCATTTCATTTCAATTTACAAATATAAAAGAAAATCCATATACGAATGGAAGCACGTGGGTGTAATGGTGAAGTCCTGAAGGGTTAGGTTGGGTTGACAAGACATGTCGAGCAGGTGCTGGGGCACTCTTCCCCCCGCCATGGGCAGTGGGCAAATAACAGAGGTAAAGTATACCTCAAGTACGCAGAGCATACTCTGTCCCAGGCCTCCTGACGGTCCTTCTCAGCCCAGTCAGTCCTTATGGGTCCTGCAGGGCCAGCTGAAAGCACGTGAAGTCACTGGTGAACACACATTACCAGAAAACACGCACAAACATGTACATCGGGGGGGAGCACCGACCGAGGCCCATACGATGTAATTATTACTCCCGTAACAACAGAAGCCACCCTTGGAAATCACACCTTATCTTTCCAAACCACACCAAGCAAAAACAATAATCAAAAAATGATTCTACTTTGTGATCATTTCTGACCCCTTGATGATAGCCTCGTAGCAGATTACAGAAGCGTGGAGGCCTCTGAGGCTGTCAGCCCCTATCAATCACCTTCCATTAAATAAAGGTTTTCCAATTTTGCGCTTCTCTCAAAGGCTTCATTTTGCCTGGATTAAGCCGAAGCATCAACATTTGAACTTACTGCTCCTATTCCTGCTTCCCAAATAAATGCCATTAGCAGAAAAATGGGCTTTTCCACAGTAGGAACTCAAAATCAAAGCAGACAACAGTGATGTGGTCACACATACGAGACATCTGACCACAAATGCCTCACACATGCATTTTACACATTTCACGAGCGACCACAGGGCCCAGGAGGAAGGGAGGACGTAAGGGGTGCCTAGAGCAGGAGAGATCTGTGGGTCGTACACGTTAGCCCCTGAAATGCATCTGGGCCAATCCCAATATAGTCATCAGAGTGCCGCAGATTTCTCTTGGGTTCCAGAAGCAGGTCTAAGAGTCATGCACTGCACGGTTTTACTACTTGGTCTCTATCATCCCCATGACGGAGAAAAGTCATTTTGTCTAAAATGCAGCAGATGGGTCTAAGGGAGGGAAACAGTTTAAAATCAATTGGGAAAAGCAAGTTTAAAAAATAAGCACCTTAAGCAGAGAGACTCATCTTATTTCTCTTTGTAACACTGACAGCTGGGCGGGGGGCAAGGGGGGCACGTTTGCTGCATTCATACACCAAAACCAGAAGATGTGGGCCACAGTTTCTATAAATATGATCAAGACTCCACTCATGCACATTTTCCTGTCCCGATAAACAGGCTTTGTCATTATTATCTTTAATGGCCACATAAAAGTGACAAGAGCCAGAAACAGAGTGGTGAGAACATCAAGCGATGAAGAGGGAAGAGGGAGATCTCAGAGTCATTTCCAAATAGGCCCGGGGGACGGAATGGATGCATGTTACCGAGAGGTCCCCAAGAAGTACGCTGTGACATGTTTTATTTGGCCCACATGGACATTTTTTTAAATGTTAATTTACTGTCAACACTAAAATACTGGGAGATCTCACTTGAAGATCCAGATTTCAGGCTTCTGCCAAGAAAACAAGCAGAGAGGGGCGCCTGGGTGGCTCAGACAGTTAAGCGTCTACCTTCGGCTCGGGTCATGATCCTGGGGTCCTGGGATCGAGCCCCGCATCGGGCTCCCTGCTCAGTGGGGAGCCTGCTTCTCCCTCTCCCTCTGCCTGCTACTCCCCCCTGCTTGTACTCTCTCTGTCAAATAAAAATTAAAAAAATCTTTAAAAAAAAAAAAAAAAGAAAACAAGCAGAGAGATGACCGGCACGGCATTCCCACTTGGCGACAATCTGTTGTTTACTCTCCCATTTGTCCCTGGAGGTCATCGCGGTGGCCTGCTTCATTATGAAGGTTCCTGTCTGGTCTCTCCTGCAGGTAAGGAGTGTACAAAGAAGATGCCCAGATTGAGAGGGAGCTGGGGGGCAGGCCAGAGAAACGGACTGGCAGCACCTGAAGACACAGACCTCGAACTTCAGGTGCAGTCTGGGTCTGAGACTGTGGAACTTCCGGTTGACCATGAAGCCGTCCAAGAGAGCAGATGAAGCTTAAAGATAAAGTGCCAAGAGGACTGAGCCCAACGTAAGGTCTTCAGTGGAAGTAGGAAGAGGGAAAGCGATGCAAGCCAAAAGGGGGCTGGGTTTGTGGCCTGGGCCCCCCTGAGCTGGCCTAGCCTCCGCGACTAGCCTCACCGCCACACCTCTCCGGCAGGCACCCTCGGGCCCAGCCGGCCAGCCCCGATTCTTGTTTGAGAAACCAAGTGTCGTTTCGGGCCTTTGTGCCTCCTGCAAACCTGTATTTCCTACTGCCTGGAACGCTAGCCTGCCTCTGCTAGATTTCTACCCAACTTTCCAGAATGAGTGGCCCCAATGAGGTTGCTTTGATGGTGTCGTGCGACCATCCGGTAGGCTCTGTAAACGCACTGCCCTGAGCTTACTGCCTTCCTGTCTGAGTGCGTGCTCCCTGAGGCTGGCCACCAGGTCTTCTGATTTCTTCTCCTCGGTGCCCAGCTGTGTCACAGGAATCAAGGAAGAGGGATTTCCGGTGGACAGAAACTTCTCAATACCAGAAGTTATTCAAGGGTGACGGGTGGCACTGGATTTTCGCAACGTACTGTGGCCAATAAGTCCGAGTGGGGGCTGGTTCCTGATACATCGCTGGAAAATAATTTGGCAATATATATCAACTTAACACCGCTCCCACCCTGGGCCTAAATAAATCGACTTGGGAAATAAGTAATGTGGTTGTAATGGCCAAGTTTTGTCTTGCTTTGTTTTCTCCCTGGCTGTCCAGAACCAACCCCAATTTCCATTTTGAGGGAGCTCCAATCACACGAAGCCCAACAATGGTCAGATTCCTCCTCGGCCCACCGCCAAAGGCCAGGCCCAGCCAGCTCAGCACCCCTCCTCTGACCAAGAGAGGTGGGGGCGTCGCTCAGCTACTCTGGCTGCAGCATCCTGGCCTCTTTGTCCAGGGACGGCTGCTCTGTCCCTGGCCCTCCAGCCTCCTGGCGCTCCAGCCTCCTGCCCCTTCTCTGGGCTCCAACAACCTCCCAATCAGGGCCCTGTTGAAAAAAGAGCCAGACCCAGTATCTGTTTCTGGACCTGGAAGCATCCTAACCGATAGCCTACATGACAGGAACAAGTCTTATATATGGAGAAAAGCTTTATATAAAGGATGTAATACAGCATTACTTATACAGCAAAATGAGGAAACAGTCTAAAAGCCCCCAAACAAGAGTACCCAAGTAAAGGACGGTGTATCTATTTGACAGAATGGTACTAATGACACCAAAAGAAAAAAGGGCTTATAAGAACATGTTAAAAAGACAAAAGTGTTAAAAATAGAATATCATCATCATCGTGTAAAAAATACTATGGGTAGAAAAAAATGACTAGAGAGGTACCAAAATATTAAGATAGAATTATGAGATTAGTATTAAGATTTTCCTTGAAGTTTCAATTAATCAATTAGGAAAGTACCCCAGGCACTGACAGTCTCCGGCCGCCTGGCTCCAAGCTTGGCTGGCTCACACCACTCTGAAGGAACAGTGTTAGCTCTGTATGTTCTAGCAAACTGTCCTCTACAGTTCTGACATGGGTCTTCCCACCTTCCCTTCTGTCCCTCCCTCCTTTCTTTCTTCCCTCCCTCACTCCCCCCGCCGCCACGGGATCACAGAATACACACCCTGCTTACTTTGGGTTTCCACTTTACCAGACCCAGGGGAAGCCTGTTCTACTCACTCCTCAGGCCTCTGTTCCCATGTTGTGTCCTCCTGGAACCTTTGAGCCCCTAGGCTGGCTGAGATACTTCTCCGCCTGGGCACCCTGTAGTCACCGGGATCTACACTGCGTCCTTCTCCTCCACTCCACGGCAGGCGCCGTGCCCAACCCACCCTTCAGCTCTGGGACAGAGCCCAGTGCCTGGCCCGCAGATGACGCCCGGTGCTGACAGGGAAAAATGAAAAGAATGGATGGGGAATGAAGCTTGAGGACAAGATGGCTTTGAGGGCAGACATGCATCAGTGGAGGACCGGGCATTTCTCCATAGACATGGAATGAAAGACGACACTGGGTATAGAGACAGACACGCAGGTCTGTAAAGAATAAGGGAGCAGAGGAACTTACCTGGATTATCTCAATGAAGGAGGAGAAGAGAAAGAAGCAGACAATAGGCAAGAAAAATATTCTTGATAAGCAGTAAGAGAAAAGAATCTGCAGTTATTCTTCTGCCCCATAATTAGGTATCTAATTATCTGTGTTTACAGTAGGGTTTGTTTTTTTTTTTAAGATTTTATTTGAGAGAGAAAGTGAGCGAGAGCGAGAGAGAGAGAGAGCATGAGTGGGGTGGGGGGGGAGCGGCACAGGCAGAGGGAGAAGCAGGCTCCCCGCGGAGCAGGGAGCCCGATGCAGGGCTCGACCCCAGGACCCTGGGATCATGACCTGAGCCAAAGGCAGACACTTCACTGACTGAGCCACCCAGGCGCCCCTGTGGTAGGGTTTTAAAAAACAACTCCATGAGAGATTAAATGGTCTCCAAGGTTAGTTAAATAAACCAGACAACTTAGAATTCAGCTTCCTACCTATGTTGTTCAAAAGAGCTAATGTAAGAAAAAATATGTTCATGCTTATCCAAGGGAAGGCAGCACCATCCCGGGCGCACTAGACGTGCCCCTTACCAATTTCATGCCCGGTAATGGCTTCAGCCACAAAATTACACATTGCAGTTTATTTGAAAGAAAGCAATTCCATTTCTAATTCAATGAGGACATGAACCTCCTAGCTCCAGATTATCCCTGCGAAACTTTCTCAGGTCATCACTGTTCTCCTTAAAAGCCCTTCTATGCTGCCTTCCAACAAGGGTCAGAGCCTCTGAGTCTTATTTATGAAGGCGGCTCTGGGCAACCGATTGAGACCCACGCTTTCCCATGGCTGGCGTTTGCTGAGGACGCACTAGAACCAGTCACTGGGCCACCAGCTTGCTTTCACTGAATGTGCAGAATAACCACGCGGACAAGGCAGGTGGCTCTCTCAGGCACCCGGGTCCCAAGTGGCAGAGGCCACGTTGTGACCCAGCTCAGGCTCCACAGCACTGTGTTGTGCTACTCGTAAGCCTCCCTAAGAGAGTCACACGCCAAAACGCGGAAGGCCCATCGAGGGTCCCGTGTTCGGATGGTGTTAGTGCAATGTCAGCCGGGCGGATTTTTCCCCACATCACTGAAATGTGGCTAAAACCACAATCGACGTGCTTAGACAACATTACGTAATAGTCAATATGCTGAGAAGCAACACTGTCCCTCACCCCAAGTCATTCAGAACTCTCAGTCTGGCCTCTCACAATTGGCTTCGTCCGTCAGACTCAGACGAGGCTCTATTTTGAATTCTAATGAGGAGGAGGCACACTGAATATTTAACTGCGATGACAAAGATCTTGCTTTTGTGGAGACGCCCTGACACAAGTAACAGATCTGAAAGTACGTATAGGGACCGATGGAAAATACCAATCTAATCTGCGTTTGGACGCTGGAAAAAGACAATATTGTTTTCTACTTGATGCTATTTGGGGGCTAGGGGTGGGCAAGGAAAAAGGAAGAAGAGCCACACAAAGATCTCAGTAAAATTTTTGCAGCCGGGGCTCCTGAGTGAAAGGTTTACAAAGACGTGCTTGAATCCTTTGTTAACGACTGCACAAACAAATTCATCACCAGGCCCTTCTGTGTGGCCCCCTTGCACTTCAGTCTGTGCTAACAACTGGAAATTTCCTCCCTGCGAAAGCAGCTACGACTTATATGTATCAGATCAGCAAAGAAGACATGCTGCGGGGAGGGAAACAAAAGACCATTTCACGGTTCACAACCTACTTCTACAGTGAAAATGATGTGCCCGCTGCTACCCTCGGCTCACTCACGTCCCCGGAGTTAAACAAATGGGGTGCCACGTGAACAGTAACCGAGGGACACTTGAGTGGGTCGCTTAACATCTACCCCGCAAACAGTTAAAATATACCTCGCTCGCGCTTCCTGTGAGTGCGTGTGCGCGTGTTTACATGGAAATGATCAACCGTGCCTTGCATTTGGGAAGTGCAGGGGATCGACCCTTTGCTGTGTCTCGAGGCTCCTGGACCAAGCCCTCCAGACCCTTTCTTATCGAGATCATAATGTAACTTCCATAGCGTTTGGACATCTCTTGTATATGCTAGCTGACAATTATGGAGAGAGACTATGGCTTATATTTTTCTTAGCTGCCCGCTGGTTGATTATCTCTGCTGCTACCAAATATGCCCACGGAGTTTTGAATTTCAGGTATTTTTTTTTTTAATTTCTAGGAGCTTGCTTTTGGTCCCTTTTCAAATTTTCTGCTACTTTCTATGGTTTCCTGTTTTCTGAAGATCCTTTCAAGCCTGTCATTTCTTTCTTTAAATATACCAAGCATAGGTGATTTTCTTATCTCCGTCTGATAATTCTACTACTGCCAGTCTGTGCAGATTGGAAGTGTGGTCTGTGGCTGCTTCTGGCTCATGCTGTGCTGTTTCCACATCTGCTAGGTTATCTTTGACTGTGTGCTGGTCACTGCTCTGAACAATTCATTTTGGGGTGATTCTTAGAGACCAGGGATAAAGATGTCCTCTTCCAGACAGGCATGTCATTATTTTTGCCAGGCACCTGGAGCTCTAGCATGTGAATCTAGAACTCTGAACCAAATGCAGAGTCTGGGGTTTCCTGGCCCAGGCTGAGATGGATGCTCACGATGCAAATCCACACGAGGGCCTTTCTGTGCCCCTAACTCGTCAGGAACTATGGTTTTGTCTCTTTCCCTCTCCAATCTTCTCAGTGCCAAGGCTGCGTCTCCACACTTCCCAAAGGTACCTTACTTCCAGTTCACTTGTACCCTAAGGGTGCTCTCTGGGGACCCACCTCAATAGGGGAAGGGTCTCCTGTTACACTTTTCAGCTGGGGTGGGCCCAGGACAGTAACTTCTACCCCACCTGCCTGCCTCTCTCAGGCTACATAAGTCCCTGACCCCTGCCTGCAAATGGGCTTTATCAGGAAAAAAAATCAAACCACCAGAAAGTACCTAAGAGTTTAAGGACTGGAGGGCACCTGGGTGCCTCAGTCCGGTAAGTGTCCAACTCTTGATTTTGGCTCAGGTTGTGACCTCAGGGTCATGAGAACGAGCCCTTTGCTGGGTCCCACGTCTGGCTCTGTGCTCAGCGTGGAGTGCTCTGCTTGGGATTCTCTCCTTCCCTCTCCCTCTACCCCTCCCCCAGCTTGCAGGAGTTCTCTCTCTCTCTAAAATAAATAAGTAAATCTTAAAAAAAAAAGAGAGAGTTTAGGGACTGGAAGCAAAACAAAAGGACAGGTTAATATAATGGTTCCTTAAAAAAAATTAAACACTGAATTACCATTTGATTCAGCAACAGGACTTCTGCATATATACACAGAAAAGCAGGGACTTGAATCGATGCTTGTACACCTACGTTCATACTGGCATTATTCACCCAATAGCCAAAAAGGTCCACTGACAGATAAATGGATAAACAAAATGTAGTATTTATATGCACTGGAATATTATTTAGCCTAAAAAAGGAAGGAATTCGTGACACACTCTATTATAGCATGGAAGAATACTGAAGACATTCTGCTGAGTGAAATAAGCCAGACACAAAGGGGCAAATACTGTGTGAATTCACTCATTAGAGGTACCTGGTGGTGTCAAATTCACAGAGACAGAAAGTAGAGCGGTGGCTGAGAGGGGCCGGCTGGAGAAGAAGGAGGAGTCAGTCAGTGTTTCCCGGGGTCAGAGCTTCAGTTGGAGAAGATGGAAAGGTTCTGGAGACGGATGGTGCTGACGGCCGCACAAGAACATGAATGCGCTCAATGCCACTGAACTGCGTACTTAAAATGGTTATGATGGCAAATTTTATATGTATTTTATATTTATGTATCTTTTATCATAATAATTTTTTTTTTAAGTTAGGTTAATAGGGGCGCCTGGGTGGCTCAGTCAGTTAAGCACCTAACTCTGGCTCAGGTCATGATCTCGGGGTCCTGGGATCGAGCCCCGTGTGGGGCTCCCACTCGGCAGGGAGTCTGCTTGTCCCTCTGCTTCTGCCCCTTCCCCCACTCGTGCTCTCTCTCTCTCTCTCTCTCTCTCAAATAAATAAAAATAAAATCTTTACAAAAACAAGTTAGGTCAATTTTGGCAAGGGCTGATGGACCCACTCAATAAATTCCACAGGGCATAATAACTTCACAGGCTTAATACTGATCAATGACAGCAGGGTGTTACTGAACCAGTCTGACCTCTCTAGAGCTCGGGAGGCCGCATGATGAACCTTTATCAACATGCAAAAACTACCACTGCTTGCCAACAAACATATATATAATTACAGATTTCCCTATAAAAATATAAATGCAATAAATTTTCCTTTAAAGGTATCAGGTATCAGAAATGCTATAAGGTTAGTTATTAGGGTGTTGATCTACATTACTGATGGCACTGCTAAGTAAATATTAGGGAAACAAATGGACAGGATAAAAGAATTCTCTTTAAAGTATTTCTACTGAAAGAATGAAGAAATGTCTGTTTAACGCTGCTGTACTACTGGACTTCTCCCTTCTGAGTCCCTACATATACAGCTGACCCTTGTACAACACGGGTTTGAACTGCGTGGGTCCACTTACATGTGGACTTTTGTCAATAAACACAGTACTGTACTATAAATGTACCTTCTCTTCCTTATGATTTTTTTTTTAAAGATTTTATTTATTTATTTGACAGAGAGAGACACAGCGGGAAAGGGAACACAAGCAGGGGGAGTGGGAGAGGGAGAAGCAGGCTTCCCACTGAGCAGGGAGCCCGATGTGGGGCTCATGACCTGAGCCGAAGGCAGACGCTTAATGACTGAGCCACCCAGGCACCCCTCTTGCTTATGGTTTTAACATGTTCTCTTCTCTAGCTTCCTTTATTAAATGTAAGAATACAGTACATAATATATAATATTATTATACTTAATGATTATATATTATTATATTAATATATTATTATACTGTATGATATATACTTTAATTATAAAATATATGCTTATAATTATATATAATATATAATAATACAGTATATATAACATACAAAATACGTGTTAACTGACTGTTTATGTTATGGGTAAAGCTCCCAGTCAACAGTAGTCTATTAATAATTAAGTTTTGGAGGAGTCAAACTTATATGCAGATTTTTGCCTGCAAGTGACCTCTGCATTGTTCAAGGGCCAACTGTAATTCTGTTGCACATTATATATAACTAAATATAAATGGCACATAAGATAAATTTACAGCTAACTTATTTTAAAAACACGCATTTTAGTAATTATGGGAGTCTCTACATTTCTTCTATTTAAAAAAATGGAACAGAGTTCAAGTTAGAAGATTTTATGCACATTTCTGGGTATAAACACCAACACCAATAAGCAATACCGTAAAATAAAAAACTAGCAACAGAAGTAACATTCCTCATTACAACTTCACGAGTAACGTGTGCTGAGGGCCACTGGTTTGCAAATACAAGAAGCTTACCAACATATGTATAAATACGTTCATGCCAAAATAGTTAACAACATGACGGCTGCGCACATAACAAAGACTTCGAGAAAGTTGTCACTGAATCGGGAAGCCTAGTCCTACTTTATTTATTTTTAAACATTTTGTTTATTTATTTGGAAAGTGAGTGAGTGAGCGGCAGGGAGAGGCAGAGGCAGAGAGAGAATCTCAAATAGACTCAGTGTGCTGAGTGCAGAACCCAATGCGGGGCTCGATCCCACGACCTTTCGATCACAACCTGAGCCCAAATCCGGGCTGACTGAGCCACCAGGGTGCCCCAGACTATCCCTACTTTAGACAGACAGAGATAATAGCTAATACTTACTTACAGCTTACTATGTGCTACACACTGTTCTAAGTGCTCCGTATCTGTATTGATCTGTATCTATATCATCTGTAACTATACCTATATCTTTATCTATATTAACTCCTTTATCCCTTACAACAACGCTCTCGGGCTATACCATTAGCATTCCCATTTCAAAGACGGGAAAACTGAGGCAAAGGGGAGTCTGGACTTCCCCAAAGTTGCATAGCTGGTGACTGGTGGAGCTGGGATGCAAGCCCAGGCTCTAGAGCCCCCACTCTTCACCCCCCACCCCCACACACTGCAGGGCCTCTCCACATAAATACGGAAAGTCAGGGAAGATGGCCAGCTTTAGACCCCTCACATGTTCTATACAGTTTAATTTTGATAACCAGGTTACCGACTCTTTTAAGAGTCAATAAGATTAAGTTTCTATAGAGATCAAAGACAGTAACAGATGGAAGAGGGGGGTGAACCTGCATCTCTCTGCTTCCAAATGATCTAGTGCAGAACAAAGTCTCCCTGGGCAGAAGTTACATGAGAAGGTGGGTAAAGCAAGAAACAAGGAGGTGTTGCTTTCGGCAGGAAGCAGAAAGAAGCGCACGTCCATGGGAACAGAAGCACAGCGTGGCTGGTATCTGGCGGATGAGAACTCCGGGGCTGGGGAGCACAGACAGGTGATAACAGGGGAGCAGGGAGGCCCCTCAGAGTCCCCCTTCCGGAGGTCCCAGAGTCCATGGCTGCCTGTCCTCAGCTACCCTGTTGTTCTAGACTTCCGTTTAGCCAGCACATCAGGTAAAGAAGGTAATGCCTGTCGGGCCGTACATCTCAGGTCTCCCCCGCACAGAGATCCTTGTTCTAAAACTGGACAGATCAGAGGGATCCATTGCATTTTTCATATCGAAAGGGCCAAGAGGCAAAGCATGTGCTCAGATCACTGTGCTTTTGAGTGCTATCGTACTGCTGCTTGTAAGAAAGGTATTAGCTTCATAAACCTCGTGCACCTTTGTGAGACGAAGCACCCAGTAATGATCACTGTGGCCACTCCTACTGTCACTACCATTTATCATTGCTGGCCTCGGGCAGGGCACTGCACACAGGCGATAAATAGTTCAAACAGCACGGAACGCGGCCCTACTTCATCAGAAGCTCTAGGGCAAAGCCAGAGAATCAGTATTGCTAGAATCCCACCAAGGGATTCTTATCTTGGCCCATGTATCCCCACTTCATGTACAAGGTACTAAGCGGTAAGGCGATTGCCAAAGATAACGTCACTACATGTAGGATTTGAACTCAACCAGACTTCAGAACCTGGCCTCTTAACTGCTCTGTGGTCCAAGCTCCAACAATTAAGCTTGTGACTAAAAAAAGGCACAAAGTAAGCAAGATGGCCTTCAATACCCACGAGGATCTACCAGCACCAACCTGTATATTGTCTCACAATTTCCCAAACTGGTATTCTCTGTAAGCATACACAGAGGTTTCCTATTTTAAATTAAAAAAGAAAATAACAATGCATTGGATTTCTCCCACATTTGTAGCAAGTCACTTCATTTCATTTTATTTTATTATTATTTTTTAAAGTAGGCTCCGCGCCCAGCACGGAGCCCAATGCAGGGCTTGAACTCACGACCCCGTGATCCAGACCTGAGCTGAGACCAAGAGTCAGACACTTAACCGACCAAGCCACCCAGGCGCCCTTACAACTCACTTCATTTTAGCAAGATTTGGGTCTCTTTTAGCAATTTCGGTGCCTCATCAAATGGGACTGTCTGCATTAGAAGGGCAACCAAATCCCTGCAATAATTAGACAATGTGGGAAACTGAAAGTAGAGTAAATGTGCGAGCAATGAGAGAGGCAGAACAATAAGGGTAGCTATCCTTTACCACAAGACGTTGACTTTCTGTCCACCATATTCACACGCCTGGTCTCAGTGCGGAGCTTCCCATCTGTGTTCTCCACCAGGTTGGCAAGGTCATCAATTATCTCTAGAAAGGAAGACAGAGATGCATGGTTAATACTCCAGAAATACTCCAGCTCACATCACAGTGTCAGAGCTGTGGCCTCCCTACTAATCAATTCTCTCCTGTGAAGGGTGAAGAAAGGTAGAGTGAAGGGAAAGGTAAAGAGCTCATGTATGTTCTTTGAAATCTGCAATTCTGATTCATAAAAGGGGGTGGTGGTGGTGTGGGGGGAGTAGTAGTAAAGAAGAAAAGTGATTTCCCGTGAGGCTGGGACACAGAGAAGGACTGTCAGAAATCCAAGGGAAAGAAAGCAGGACCCAGCAAAGTTATGCTTGGCCAAGTTGTCATTCCAGCATAAAGCTGGTGGATGGACTATGGGAGACTCCAGGGACTACTGGGGTCCTTCTCGAGAAAACAGCTTGATGATGAAATCTAGCCAACCAAGAGGCAAGTAGAAATAAAGAACTCTAGGATGGAGAAGCCAGAGACCATGACCGAAGAGATGCTGGAGAGAGCTGGGGCCATCGAAATATTGAGCTGGGGATCAGCAGATACATGGATTACTTTACAAAAAGGTAGATAAATGTTGTAAACAGTGATGCTATAATTATAACTGAAAGTCAGGAAGCAGTTGGGGGGAGAAAGGTGGAAGGAAGTTGGAGGTGTTAATTTCTCCATCACTTCACAGAGGAGTCCTATCGAGCTGTTGAAAAGGGAAACATGGAGACCCACGGCTTTTCAAAACCACCATCTTTTTTTTTTGTCAACCTTAGACGGATCTTTTAGTAATTACTATCTCTTGTCAAGAACACTTTATGTGAAGTTCAGCTTTTCTTCTTTTTTTTTTTAAACACTAATCCTCTTCTTTTAAAATTGGAAGTATCGTTGACACTACGCTAATCTCCTTAAAGTGAAATTAAGCACTTAGCAACACTTAAAATAGTATATATTGCATGATCCTAATGATATAAAATTATTTCTATCCACCCTTTCATATTGGACAAACCTACAAGGATATTTCTGGATGATGTCAACCTAATGTGAATAATGATTATTTCTAGGTGCTGGGATCCTGGATGATCTTCCTTGCATTTTCTGTACTGTTTGAATTTCTTCTAATGAGTACACATTTATTATTTCAATTTTGGTTCCTGTTCCTCACTCCTTCCTCCCTTGCTCTTTTTTGTTGTTGTTGTTGTTGCTTTAGAGATACACTATCCAATATGAGTCACTGTTTCTGTTAAAGAAATAAAAGGAATCGACGGAAGTTTCCAGAAGGATGCCGGAGCTGAGTTTTGAAGGCCGTGTCGGTGAAGAGGTAGGAAGAGAGCAACGCGTATGGAATGAACAGCATGTGGAAGGCACAGAAGAGCTGGCTGCTCTCTCCTGGCTCCTGCAGCCCTTCCTACCACCTCTGTTTACTTACAGACCTTTAAGCTTCACATCTAATGATTTGCTCGCATGTCTTTCCTTTGAGGGAAGAGTATGACAGAGACTCCCTTTCATTCATGGCTCTACCTGTGATGCCCAGGAGAGTGCCTAGTACACAGCCAGATAAAATAAATACAGATAAACACAGATAAAGGCAACGAATGGATGAAGTCTAAAAGAGAGACATAATTTCAAAGCACTCTGCTGCATCTTAGACTAAGCCAAATTTGTCAAATATTACCTATAGAACACCTGCCTAGAAAACCTTTCACTGCCATTTAACAATTCACTCGTGACTCTCTATTCCTTCATATTCAGTGACATTCTCTCTCCCCGTCTTCCTTCCATCTGTCTCCAAGCTCTGTCTAGAGTCTCCTCTTCCCCTTAAATGCTGACAATCCCACACTGCTGTGTATTTTTACTCTAATACTACCATGGTGATTTTACATACCTTTTGGTGTCCCTCAATATGTAAATTAAAAACTTGAAAATCTGCTCCACATAGCTCTCCAAAATTCTGGACTCAGGCAGTGAACTGCCTACTACTTATCTGTACCCTGAGGTTTCTACAAATATCGGACTCTCAAGGTCTCTGAAACTAAACTCTTCATCTTCCCCTAAACCTGAGTCCCCTCCTACATTCCCTGTCCCCATCAATGGCACCGACATTCACTTGCTGGCCCACGCCAGAAATCTTCAGTCACTCGGCCTCCCCCCTTCCCCAGCTTGGACATGCCACTTGCAGCCACTCAGGTGACCCTGCCTCTGGGATCTCTCGATCCCACGATATCGCTTAAATTCTGTTACTCATATCTCACAAAATCGTGCCAGTGTTTCCAAAAACAATGTCCTAACTTATCTTCCTGTTGCTAGTTCTGCATCTTCTCAATCCATTCTCCATACTATAGCCAGGGACATGTTTTATTTCATTTTCAAGTTTTTATTTAAATTCCAGTTAACATACAGTGTAATATTAGCTTCAGGTGTAGAATTTAGTGATTCATCACTTCCTTACAACACCCAGTGCTCATCACAATAGTGCCCTCCTTAAGCCAGGAACATATTTTAATTTTTTCATATTTTAACTAATTGAAACTTAAAAGCTGTGTGTGGATGGTGACTACTGTCTTGAGCAACACAGATCTAAAGCAATCACTTAAAAAAAGAAAAAAAAGAAAGAAAACCACACACATACACACACACCCCAAAAAGTATAGATTTAAAAAAAAATGAAAAACAGAGGGAATAAAATTAAATACTAAAAAAATGCAGGATTTACCCAAAAGAAGGGAGGAAAGTAGGAACAAAGGAACAAAAAACAGACAGGACAAAAGGAACACAAATACCTAGAAGGCAGACCTAAACCCAACTATATCAATAGTCACATTAAATATAAATGGACTAACTCCTCAATTAAAAGACAAAGAATATCAGTCAATGGGGCACCTGGGTGGCTCAGTCCTTAGGCGTCTGCCTTCGGCTCAGGTCATGATCCCGGGGTCCTGGGATCGAGCCCCGTGTCCAGCTCCCTGCTCAGCAGGAAGCCTGCTTCTCCCTCTCCCACTCCCCCTGCTTGTGTTCCGTCTCTCTCTGTCAAATAAATAAAATCTTTAAAAAAAAAAAAATATCAGCCAAGATTAAGAAAAAAGGAAAGAAAGAAAGAAAGAACAACTATATGCTTTCACAAGAAATTCACTTTGAATATAAGGCCTATAAAGTGTGTGCCTGAGAAAGCCGACATGGCTACGCTATATTACACCAGACAGACTTCAAGCCAAGGAGTATTATCGGAGATGAAAAGAAACCTTTTCCCATGGTGAAAGAGCACATGTGACGAAAACTAAAAAAAAATCCCCACATTGGAATATTACGGAAACCACCTCTGAAAAACCTATGAGACAAAAATAAAAATCACAGGAAAAACAGAAAATACTTTGAACTGAATGATAATGAGAATTCAAAATGAAAGTCTGTGGGATGCAACTAAAGCAGAGCTTGGACAGAAGTGCACTGCTCTAAACACAAACATTGGAAAAGGAGAAATACATGAAATCAGTGATCAGACTAAGATGCTCATGATCATTTCAATAAACGCAGAAAAAGGATTTGACAAAACTGAGTGTCCGTTCATGATACAAATTCTCAGCAAAACAGGACTGAAGGAGAACTTCCTCAACCTGACAGAGGACATCTGTGAAAACACCAGAGCTAACACTATCCTTAACGGTGGATCACTGAACCCTTTTTCTCTAAGATCAGGGAACAACGTGAAGACATCTGCTCTGATGACTTCCGTTGAACATTTTATTAGAAGTCCCACATTGTTTAAGGAGGCAAGAAAAGAAAGGCAAAAGATTTGAAAAGAAGATATAAATACGTATATTTGCAGTTGACATGATTGTGTACAGAGAAAACAATGGATTTATTTAAAAACTACTAGACCTAATTAGTGACTTTAACAAATCTGCAGACACAAAGTCAATTATAAAGAGCAAGGTATTTCTATATACTAGTGACAAGCAACTGAAAAGTCAAAGTAAAAAACTACCATTTATAATAGCATCAAAAAGTACACCAAATGCTTATGTGAGAGTAGGCGGTGAGTTAGGTTCTAACAGCCTACCTGGAGGCCAACGATGAGGAGGTTATGGCCAGCTCTCGGGAAGGTCAGAGGCCTGTCCTGGCAGCACTCCACAAGAAGCCAGATCAAACCTACCAGGCCCAAGATGGCGGCTGCCATGAAGGAAACCCCTGACTAAATTAGGAAGAAAAGGTGCAAACCCCTGCATCCCTGCCTGGAGAGGTGAATATTCCACCCCCTAGTTAACAACCATCAACCATCAATAAAAGATAGAAACCCAACCCCCAGGGCTCACCTGCTCTCACATCTCAAGAGTGTATTTTTCACTTTAACAAACGTTCCTGCTTGGGTCACTCCTCTGTGTTGTGTCTGTCCTTAAATTCTTCCTTCTAACAAGACCAAGAACCTTCAGCAACACCTTTGGGACGGATTGGGTTGAGGTCCCAGGGCCCAGGGTCTCCCCAGTCTATCCAGTGACACTTAGAAATAAATCTAACCAAAGATGGGCAAGACGTCTACACGGAAAACTGTAACAGTGCTGGGAGAAATTCAAGAAGACCTAAAGAAATGGACAGCTGCTACCACCTGCACAGATTGACTCAGTGTTTTAAAGATACGTTTTCTCTCTCTCAATTGATCTACAGATTCATTGTAGTCCCAATCAAAATCCTAGCAGGTTTTTCACTCATATGTGGAATTTAAGAAAGAAAACAAAAGAACAAAGGAAAAAAAAAGACACAAACCACAAAACAGATTCTTAACTATAAAGAACAAACTGATGATTATCAGAGGGGTAGGGGGTGCGGGAGAGGTGGAGAAGGGGTGAAATGGGATGGGGATGAAGGAGGGCACTTGTGATGAACACAGGGTGATGTATGGAACTGCTGAATCACTGTGTTATGACCTGAGGCTAATTTAACATTGTAGGTTAACTACGCTGGTATTAACATAAAAAATTAATTAATTTAAAATCCTAGCATTAAAAAAAAATAGAACTGGTAAGTCAATTCTAAAATGTACATGGAAAAGCAAATGGTTTAGAATAGCTAAAATAATCTTGCCAAAGGAGAAAAATAAAAGTTGGAGGTATTATGCTACTGAAATCCAAGATTTATTATAAATATATAGCAATCATGACCGTGTGGTATTGGCAGAAGGGCAAATGGATCAATGGAACAAGAGAGAGTCCAGAGACAGACCCCTGTGTGTGTGTGTGTGTGTGTGTGTGAATGTGTATGAGTGAGAATGTGTGTGTGAGTGAGAATGTGTGTGTGTGTGTACTCAATTCTCAACAAAGGTAACAATAAGTCAGTCAAATACACAAAGAAAAGTCTTTTCAACAACAAATGATATTGAAACAAGTGAATACGCATAGGAGGAAAACAATCTTGACTCTGCTCCCATCAAACGCAAAAAATTCATTTGAGATGGTTCAAAGGCCTAACCGTAAAACCTCAAAGTGTAAAGCTTCTAGAAAAAAACAACAGAACAATTTCTTCATAACCTTGGGTAGGCAGAAATTTCTTGGATAGGACATAAAAAGACTATGCACAAAAGAAAAGAAAGTAGTCAACTGGAATTTATCAAAAATTTCTGCTCATCCAAAGACACCATGACAAAAATTAAGAAACAACCCACAGACTGGTAAATATCTGCAGGACATATATCTGACGAAGTATTCATATCTAGAATATATAAAGAACACACCCATCTATTAACAAGGAAAAAGACAATCAATCTAATCTTATTTTATTTTATTTTTTTAAAGATTTTATTTATTTATTTGAGAGAGAGAGAGAGTACAAGCAGGGGGAACAGCAGGGAGAAGCCGGCTCCTGCCCAGTAGAGAGCCCGACGTGGGGCTCGATTCCAGGACCCCAGGATCATGACCCAAGCCAAAGGCAGACACTTAACAGACTGAGCCACCCAGGCACCCCAATCAACCTAATTTTAAAACAGGCAAAAGATGTGAACAGATGTTTGGTAAAGAAGACACATAATTGGCCCATGAAAAGGGGCTCAACATCATTAGTCAGTAGGGAAATGCAAATTTTAAGCCACAATGAGATACCACTTCACACCCACTAGAATGCTAACATTAAAGACTGACAATGCTAATTGCTGGGGATGATTTGGCACAAAGGTAATTGTAGAAGTGTTCGTCACTTCTAATCAAGTTAACCATATATCTAACTTACGACCCAGAAATTTCACTCCTATGCATTTACCAAACAGAAACAAAAACATATTTCCCAAAAAGACCTGCACAAAAATATACATAGCAGCCTTATTCCTTAGAACCCCAAAGTAGAAACAACTCAAATACCCATCCGTAGGAGAATGGCTAAGCAAATCTGCATGCTAGGCATATCTGTATAATGGAATACTATTCCACAATAAAAACAGTGAGCTGCTTATTAATGCAACAACCTAATAAATCTCAAAAGCATTTTGTTGGCTAAAATGAAGAAAAGAAAATGAAAATCAATATTTATTTCCTGATTCTATTTATATGAAGTATAAGGATAGTACTGGACAGAAATTAGAAAGTAGCTGCCTCTGGGTGGTGGGGGGGGGGGCTGACTAGATGGGCACACAAGGGAATTTTCTGGGATGACAGAAAGATTCTAAATGATGACACAATTGTATACAGTTGTCAAAACACCCAGAACTGAATACTAAAGATCTGTGCGTTTTGCTGTATGTAAACTGTGCCTCAATTTGAAAATGTAAACCAGAAAAAAAATTAAGTTTGCAGTATTATGATACTCCTACGATTTTCCAGGAAGGCAGGCAGGCACGCGTTCTAGAAAGACAAAGCAAATGCCTTAGAATCACAAAACTGTAGAGCGGCTAGAGGTCATGTGATCGTCCCGCAGTCTCTCTCCTTTTTTTTATAGCAACCAGGGCAGCAGGATGATTAAACATTTTGCTGAATGCTCCCTGCGACTGGTAACTTGGAAACTCAGGAGGAAATCAGTTCCTTGCCTGAGCTGGAGGGTGACTCTAATTATTAAGGTTCTATACATTGAGCCGAAAACCTGCCTGCTTTTCATGGTCCACCTTAGTCATTTCCAGAACACAACACCAGTGTTCTTTCTTCCACAAGACACTTCTCATCTACCTCCCTAGTCTTCTCTTCTGGGATAAAAGCACTTAGCTGAAAACTTTGGTGGACCCTCAGAGGAAGTGATTTTGAGATCTTGTGATATCTTGATGCTTTGGGCACAGAATTCATCCTACAATACGATGTGAGGATTGGACATGCCACTTAAGCTTTTGTCTAAGTCTGCACAGAACACAGATAAGCTTATACATAGGAGCATATACAAAAGCAAATGTTTTTAGCACCCATTCTTCGTGTCCTATCTGGCTGTTCCACAGTAACAGTTCTGTTTCATATAGTTGCTTGGTACACGCAATTGATTACAGTCTAGTTAAGTTCTAATGCTGCAGTATGTAATATAAAATTCAGGCTTGATCAGCCTCTGTCACTAAAGAGAGTCAAGTGTGACACATGCCTTGTCTGACACTAAGTATTTGTCAGTTGTTATGGGTTAATTGGGTTTCTAGATAGATTCCTTTTAAACTTTACGTAAATATTTACAACTTAGAGGTAAATCAAGACTTTGTAGTGGATGAGCTCAGCAAAGATCAGTAGGCAACCCTGAGGGGGTTGATTCTTTTTTTTTAAGTTTGTTTATTTATTTATTTTAGTAATCTTTACACCCAACGGTGGGGCTTGTACTCATGACCTTGAGATCAAGAGTCTGTAGACTCCTCCGATGGAGCCAGCCAGGCGTCCCAAGGGGGTTGATGTTTTTAATCTCAGACCGAACACAAAGTTTTTCATTTGGTTGGTAAACCTCTTCTGATTACTAGTTTGTTTGTTTGTTTGTTTACAAAACCAACTCTATTTTTTTAAGCGATAAAAATTATTTAATAGCAGTTTATAAATGAGAGGGGGGAAAGTCAAAAGTTATCCAAATGCCCCAGTAATCACCTCTATGTGTTCTCTCCTAAGATTTGACATAAACATATTATTTTTATATAATTGCAACACAGAATCCTTTTGCCCCATGAACATGATACCTTTTGTGCTCTTTCATGTTGCTACAGTCTCCATTCACAGTTATAATTTCTAATGGTTACAAAATATTCATTCCATTAAATAAACACTCATTAAAAATAGCCCATTGTGGGGTACAGAACATGCTTCTATATTTACACATAATGAGTCAACGGATTTTTTCCTCCGCGATCATTTTCCTTCTTTTGTCTCATTTCCTTAAGTTAACAACCTGTGGTTAGGATCGCTGCGTGGACTTTGAAACATACTGTCAGATCCGTTTTTAAAAGGTTTATCCTGCCACTGGGGGGTTGGTCTGCTGGCGTCAGCTGGTAGGAACTTCCCAGATCTCCAAGGGCAGGGAGCCTGGGGGAATCCCCACCCTGCAGCCTGCAAGCTAAGGTGGGAATTCCCCCAACCACAGTCTCGAACCAGCAAATTAAACACAACTTGCAGAGAACAGGTGGAGAAACCACCAGGTGACTCTTTCGGATTCCGGACAGTCCAGCCTCCCGAGAGAAAGATTGGGTTGCATTGGGTTCTGAGAAGATTATTATTTCCATCCTGTGTTAATGTGAGACACCGAGTGGAGTGGCCGTTCCAATGCAGAAAGGAACAACGGACAATGTAAAGTATGACACACAACGGATGGGGTCAAAAGCAGGAAGAAATACATGATATTGAAATATCGGACTCCAATTATACTTCATAAATGTTCTCTACTCCCAGTTGCAAGTGTCGGTACATTCTATCTAAAGGCAGAACGCGCGCTACGTATTTTCAGATAAGTTTGGGGCCTTTTTGTACTCACGGTGGGCGCTGGTGGTTGTGAAGTCGTTATGCTATCAGGCCCTTTGCTTCTATTGCTCATCACACTTAAAGACAAATGTTAAAACAAAGAGTGAATAAAGAGCTTTTCTTGAGGGTATTCGTTTTATTCCCTCTATTCCCTATAATGGAGATTTAGAATGGGGGGGTGGGGTAACCTCTAACAATATCACTAGGAAAAGAAGTCAAATATGGAACAGAAACTGGGAACAGAAGGGAAGATCAATCTTGTGACTCATTAAAGAAGCTCTAACTCGCTCATGGCACTCCAAAAAGGGGCAGTTGGTGGGGAACTCCAGCGCACCCAACCAGAGCCTCTGGGACCTACTCAGACTTTGGAGGCCTAGGAGAAACCCCCTTGGCTACTACACCTGCTCACATCTTCAGCAGGGACAGGTAAATGAGTCCAAGCAGAAAGCACAGGCCCCTTTCCTTCTTCCCTCATCTGGGCCTAAAACTGTCCCAAAAGTCTATGCTGACATAGAGGAACCTTCTCCACTTCTTCTTCTTCTTTTTTAAGATTTTATTTATTTATTTGAGAGAGAGAGAGAGAGAGCACAAGCAGTGAGCAGGGTCAGAGGGAGAGGGAGAAGCAGACTCCCCGCTGAGCTGGGAGCCCGGCACAGGGCTCGATCCCAGGACCCTGGGATCATGACCTGAGCCAAAGGCAGACACTCAACCAACTGAGCCACCCAGGCATCCTGAACCTTCCCCACTTCTAACAGACGGACACTGATCTCCCTTGTATGAAGAGGAGCAAACAGGCAGCAGGTGTAAAGAAAGAGCTCAAAATGAGGGAGCATCCTCTCCCTCCCTCACCTCTTCTGCCCAAGAGAAGACAATTCCTTCCAGAAAAGGAGAAATCTTGAGGAGCCAGTTTCTTTTTTTAAAAAACAAGATTCAACAGGACAGTAACGGAGTGCAAGCCACAGTGAGTAACAACTTTGTTACTAGACACACTGCATCCAGACAAAAGTACAATTGTCAAATTAAAAACCACAAGGAAGGCAATTAAACAGATGGCAATCTAAATACAAGATTTAGACAATAAGCTTGAATGATTTCCCAGAAGTCACAGGAAAAGGCTAGAGAGGACAAAACACGGGAGGGGAAAACCAAAAAAGACAGGGAGAAAAAAATCCAGGAAAACAGAAGGAGGAACAATGGCCGAATAAATAATGAATTTTCGTTGAGCTGACAAAACACTTGAGTCTTCATGTCAAGGAAAACAAAAACAAAAACAAAAGAAACCAAAAAAAAACCTCACTGAGCTCTGAAAGGTCTAGAAAGATCCTGTGAAATTTCTGAATTTCGGAAAAAACATTCTGACGCACTCAAATGGTAGTGTGAAACACTAAATATTTAGTAAAAAGGTGTGAGGGACACAGGCTGTGACCTAAGGATTCAAAATCTAGCTGAGCTGTGGTGGAGGCTCATGGATGGGAGGGAGTCAGGAAGCGCTTGGCCAGCTGGTTTCTGCAGGAAACAGGACGCTAAATGGATCAGAACTGAAGAGTGTTTGACAGTCAGGTTCTTGCAGGATAGTGCACAGGTAAGCACTCACATCTGTTTGGGGCCCCGGAGCCACCGCCAGGCCTTGGGCCAGAGTGACACCCAGCTACCACTCAGTGATTTTTCCATTCGCTCTTCCCAGAGCATTGGAGAATTGCCCCAAATCCTTAAACTGCCTGCCCATCTTTAACCTCACTGCACTGCAAAAGCACCTGGACTGCCCTACAACTCCTCTTTTAAGATCCAGCAAGATCGTCTTCCTATATTTCTCCATGATAAATTTAGCAATATCACCTGGACACTTCCGTCAGCCGTTATAGCCCCGAACTGTCAAAACACAAGCTCAGCGGCAGGAAGACAGACCGAGCGGAGTAAATAACATATGCAAATCACATTCAGTGTAAGAGGGCTAAGTGGCTGAGTGCATTTGCCCCATGCTACACTAATATTCAGTGCCTGAGGGTATAATCTGCTGGACTAGCCTGCATTTGTAGAAAGCACGCAGAAGTATTCAGAGCTGGAGAAAAATAGAAATGAACGGTGTGCAAAAATGGATGGTTCTACGTACCCATGTGAGTGCATGCATGTACATGTGTATGTGTACACAGATACTTTATATGTTTGTATGTACATGTGTATATCTCTATATGCTTATGTATACATATATCTGTATATATGTATCTTAGGAGATATATTTTACATATAATTTTTCTAAGAGAGAATGATACATGTATCTTAGAAAAACATTTTTTTAAATTAACTTATTTATTTGAAAGAGGGAGCGTATGCCCACACATGAGCAGGGGGAGCAGTACAGAGCAGAAGGTGAGAATCCCAAGCAGACTCCCCACTGAGCACGGAGGCCGATGCGGGGCTCAATCTCAAGACCCCGAGATCATGACCCGAGCTGAAACTAAGATTCGGAAGCCCAACTGACTGAGCAACCCAGGTGCCCCTTAGAAAAACATTTTAGAGGGGCGCCTGGGTGGCTCAGCCGTTAAGCGTCTGCCTCCGGCTCAGGTCATGATCTCAGGGTCCTGGGATAGAGCCCCACATCGGGCTCCCTGCTTGGTGGGAAGCCTGCTTCTCCCTCTCCCACTCCCCCTGCTTGTGTTCCCTCTCTCGCTGTGTCTCTCTCTGTCAAATAAATAAATAAAATCTTTAAAAAAAAAGAAAAACATTTTAGAGACAATTATCTTTATAACATCCCCCAAAGTATGTGTGTATATATACTTTTTCTTCCTGAAAAAAAAAAAATTACTTGAAGAAGTATTTTCAGATGATGAAGAATTGAATGGAAAAAAGAGAAATCCAGATTAAGTCATGGTAAAATAATATAAAATATTAAATAAGTCATGGTGAGCAATGAATCCTTGAAACACAAATGTAAATATTATCGTGGAACTTCCATGCTAAAATCTTAACCTTTTTCACATACAGGAAAGTACATGTACAGAAAATGTATGTACAGTTCAGTGAATTATTACAAAGTAAGTATCCATTTAATGATCACCTAAGTCAAGAAAAAGGTGGCTGCAAACACCTCAACACCCTTCTTCTCCTTCCCGCCCCCCATGCCTCCAACTATCTAATCACTACCTCCCTCTTCCCCCAAAGTAACTGCCATTATGACTTTTACATAATCACTTCCAGGCTTTTATGTATAGTTTTATCACCCATAAAAAGTCAAAGATTCACACCATTTTGTAACCATCTATGTAATGATTGATTCAGGGAAAGATCATCAATAGATGTTAAAATCACTAGGTGCAGAGGCAGGAGTTTCTTTGACATGTCAAATTTCTTTGACAAAATTTTTCTAGATATGCTGCTTGAGACAAAGGAAACAAAAGCAAAAATAAACTACTGGGACTACACCAAAACAAAAAGCCTTTGCACAGTGAATAAATATTTGCAATGACATATATGATAGGGACTAATACTAAAAATGTGTAAAGAACTTAGACAACTCAACACCAAAAAAATAATAATAATTTGATTAAAAATGGGTAGAGGACCTGAGAAGACATTTTTCCAAAGAAGACATACAGATGACAAGCAGACACATACGAAAAGATGCTCAACATCACTCATCATTGGGGAAATGCAAGTTAAAACCATAATGAGGCACACCTGTCAGAATGGTTAGGCTCAAAAAGACAAGAAAGAACAAGTGCTGGCGAGGATGCAGAGAAAAGGGAATCCTGTGCACTATTGGTGGGAATGTAAATTAGTACAGCCACTATGGAAAAGAGTATGGAGAGTCCTCAAAAATTTTAAAATAGAAATACTATATAATTCAGTAATTCTACCAATGGGTATTTACCCAAAGAAAATAAAAACACTAATTTGAAAAGATATATGCACCCCTATGTTTATTGTAGCATTATCTACAATAGTCAAGACATGGAAGCAACCTAAGTGTCCACTGACAGATGAATGGATAAAGAAGATGTGGTGTATGTATACAATGGAGTATCACTCAGCCATAAAAAGAATGAGATCTTGCCACGTGGTGACAACTTGGATGGACCTAGAGGGTACAATGCTAAGTGAAATAAGTCAAAAACAGAAAGGCAAATATCATATGACTTCACTTACATGTGGATTCTAAAATATAAAACAAACAAACAAACAACAAAAAAGCAGAAACAGATCCATAAATACACGAAACAAACTGGGCATTCCCAGGAGATGGGCAAAATGGGTGGAAGCGGGAGGTCCAGGCTTCCAGTTATGGAAGGAGTAAGTCTCGGGGATGAAAGGTACAGCATAGGGAATACAGTCAGTGGTACTGTAATAGTGTTGCGTGGAAAGACAGTACCCACACCTCTGGTAAGCATACTCTTCCACAGTAACACATGGAGTTATCAAATCACTATGTTGTACCCCTGAAACCAAAGTAACATTGTGCGTCAACTATACTTCAATTAAAAAAAAACCAACCACCCAACCACCGGGTAAAGGGCTGCTGGGAACCAGCGTATCACAGTCTCACAGTATCACCCCGTGAATTCCTACCTAGTCACAGAGGGAAAAGGAACCTTCACAATGAAGAAATACAGCAGGTGTCACCTTAACCAAGTGAGCAAACTTAAGGTCGGCAGTAACGAGACAAACCGTCACTTTAGGTCTCCTGATGTCATACGGTGAGAAGTACACAACTTTACTTACGTGGTCTTTTTACCAAAAATGTTTACTTTGAATCTTATTATAAGGAAACACTTGGGAAAATCCAGATTGTGGGAAATCCAAGACAATTGGCCATGAACTTTTTAAAAACATCAATGGCCAAGGGGCGCCTGGGTGGCTCAGTCAGTTAAGCGTCCAACTCTTGATTTTGGCTCATCATGATCTCAGGGTCGTGAGATCAAGCCTTGTATTGGGCTCTGTGGTGGGCATGGAGTCTGCTTGGGATTCTCCGTCTCCCTCTCTCTCTGCCCCTCCCCTCTGCTCACTCTGACTCGCTTTCTCTCTTAAGAAAAAAAAAGTAAGGTAGATGTTCTAAATTCAAGGACATTAAAGACACATGACAACTAAATGCAATGCTTAAATTCTGAATGAACGCTGGAGAAAAACACCTCAAAAAAAGAAAGTGGTTAAAGGACATTGCTGGGGCAACTGGAGAAATTTAAATATGGGCTCCATATTAAGCAATATCCCATGTCAAGGTTAGGTTTCTTGGCTGCTAATGATACCGTGGTTATGTAGGAGAACATGCTAGTTCTCGGGAAATGCATGCTGAAGTATTTAGGAGACACATTCACCTGACTTTTATATGGTTTGCTGGAAAACAAAGTATACAAAAAAGGAAGAAAACAGGTGTAAAATGGTAAAAACTGGTCAATGTAGATGAATAGTGATCAGATATGCAGGAAGGGCATACTCTCAGCTTTTCTGTAGGCTTGAGAAAATTTTTAAATGTTTTTTTTATTTTTTATTTTTTATTTATTTATTCATGAGAGTCAGAGAGAGAGAGAGAGAGAGAGAGAGGCAGAGGCAGAGGGAGAAGCAGGCTCCCCGCCTAGCAGGGAGCCCGATGCGGGACTCGATCCCAGGACCCCGGGATCATGACCTGAGCCAAAGGCAGACGCTTAACCATCTGAGCCACCCAGGCGCCCGAGAAAATTTTTAAATAAAAAGCCAAAAGAATAAAAAAATCAGACTCAGATCAGGTTAAAGAAAATGAGAAGGAACCCTACAATATATAGTGGGAAGTGTACAGCAGAGTGGGGTAACTAAAGCCCCAGATTTGGGGCTGGAGGAATAAAAAAGGGAGCCCTAGAGACCAGAAAGTGCCAAGAAGACCAAGCATTGGAAGGACATTAGGAAAGAAACCCCTTAAGGTTGTTTCTGAATTCTGGGACCCCTCTGAGCTATGCATCCATGGATATGAACTACAGAACAGAAAAACACCCAGCTCCCAGACTGGCCACTGGTGGGTGCACAAATGGGACGGATCCAAATAGCACTGTGAAAACGGGAAACTTAGTCAACACTGGAACCGCAACCCATAGAAAGCTAGTTGGAACTTGTGGCCTCAACCCAATCAGATCAAATGTGTGCTAAACCAAAAAGTATCAACATCCCTGTAGGATTTAAACAAGAATCAGTGTCATATAACATAAGAATCAAAATGTCCGGGATACAATCCAAAATTACTCAGCATATGAAGAACCAGAAGATCTCGAGGTGCATGAGAAAAGATGATACCAATGCTGTCAATGGATGCCAATGCCGAGGTGACATAGTTGTTGGAGTTATCTGGCAAGGACTTTAAAGCAGTCAGAGCAAACATGCCCCACATAAGTAAAAGTGAAAACTCTTGAGACAAATGACAAGGCAGAAAATTTCAGCAAAGAAACAGAAGACATGGAAAAGAACCAAATGCGGAGGGCGGGGGGGGCGCGTGGGTGGTGCAGCCAATTAAGTACCCAACTCTTGGTGTGGATCTCAGGGTCGTGAGATCAAGCCCCATGCTGGGCTCTGTGCTGGGCATGGAGCCTGCTCAAGATTCTCTCTCTCTCCCTCTCCCTCTGTCCCTCCCTACTCGTGCTCTCTCTCTCTCTTAAAAAAAAAAAAAATAACCAAATGCAAATTTTGAAACTGAAAAATACAATAAATGAATTAGAAAAACTCAGTGGATGATTTCAAAAGCAGTATGGAGATGACAGAGGAAAGAGGCAGTGAACTGGAAGACAGGTCAATAGAAATGATCTAATCTGTACAAGAAGAAAGGAGACTTCATGGGGCAGGGTTGGGGGTTGATGAACACAGCTCCAGGGACCTGTGGCACAATGGCAAAAGGTCAAACATTCCTATTATCAGAGTCCCAGAAAAAGAAGAAAAGAGTATGGGGCAGCAGAAATATTTGAAGAAGTAATGGCCGACATTTTCTTAAATGTGGTGAAACACAACAACAAACTGTAAACCTACACATTCAGGAAGCTTGGCAAACCTCAAACAACACAGACACACAGAAACCCAGACCTAGACATGTTGTACCCAAGCTACTGGGCACTGAAGAAAGAAAAGACAGTCTTTTTTTTTTTTTTTAATTTATTTTAAAGAAAGAGACAGAAAGAGCATGGAGGAGCAGGGAGGGGCAGAGGGAGAAGGAGAGAGAATATCAAACAGACTCCCTATTGAGTGCAGAGCCTGATGTGGGGCTCGATCTCACAACCCTAAGATCATGACCTGAGCTGAAATCAAGAGTCAGACCCTTAAATGACTGAGCCACCCAGGCGCCCCAAGAAAAGAAAGTCTTAGAGGTGAACAGAGATTTGAAAGACTGTATAGCTCTTATCAGAATTCAGGGAGGCCAGAAGGAAGGGTAACAACAATTGTAAACCTGCTGAGAGGAAAGGAATGTCAACACAGGACTCCATATTTAGTGAAAGTCCCCTTCAGGAGTAAAGGGGAAAGAGAGAAATTCATTCTCAGATAAAGAAGTGCTAAGAGACTTTGTTGTCAGTAAAGTAAGTCCTTTAGACAGTCTAGTCTAGGTGATCTAGAACGTCGGAAATGAAGGAAAAGCAACCCAAGTAAAAAATATCTGGGTAAACAGCATAGATTCTCCTCTAATTAAGCTCTTTAGTAGTTGACGGTTGAGAGCAAAAGTCACCATGTCTGGTGCTCAATACGCAGAAGAGTGATACACAGACGAGGACACCATGCGGGCAGGGTAGAGGGGCTGCATGCTGGTAAGGTTTCTATGCCCGAATTCAAGCGGTAAAATACTGGTTCTAAGTAGACTATAGAACGTTAAGTATATACATTATCATCCCTAGTAACCACGAATACCGTCCGTACAAAGACATATAATAAAAACCACAGCAGAAAAATGAAAGTGGAATACTAACAAAGTTCCTATGTATGATTCCATTTATATATTTTCAGAAACACCCAAAGTGATGGCGAACAGAGCAGTCAGTGGTAGTTGCTATGGGTTAGGGATGGGGGAGGGTATGGCTGTCAAACAACAGGACAAGGGGGTCTCTGGAGGGACGGCACTGGTCTGTGCCCTGTTTGTGGGAATGGTTACACAAATCCACACATGTGTTAAAATTTACCATGCTACACGTATACACACAAAGTCAATGTTGCTGCGTGTTAATTTAAAAATTAGAGTTAAGGACGACAGAGTAAACAAAAAGAGGTTCGGGTAAAGGGGGAATCTCAGAGAACACTAGTATTTAAAGAATAAGAAGAGCAAAAAGCTAGCGGGGGGCGGGGGGTGGTGGTGGCAGAAAGACCAAGAGAAGAATGCCACCCCGGAGGGCAGCCCTGCAGAAAAGGGGGGGCGGGATAGACTGCATCTAGTGCAGTGACATCTGGGAAGCCGGTGTGGACCATGCTGTAATTGCTGCTTTGGGCGTGGGGGGTGAGCGGAGGGAGAGGACAATTTGCCGGAGCTGCAGGATAGAGTGAATGCCAAAATGTGGGGAAGGGAAGACAGCCAGGCTAGACTAGTGTATTACAGAAAGCGCCCATTATGTAAAACCATAACAACAGCTACTAATATTTACTGAAAACTTGCCATGTGCTCAGCCATTGTTTTCCTATCTTGAGTTGCATATAGTTAGAAAGTTAAAAAACAAATTCTTCGACACCCCTCAGCATTAATCATTTTGTTTAAATTGTTTCATTAAATATAACCACACATCTGGATACGTATTCTGTTTATGGCTCCGTATTCCATAGTTCTAAACATAAATATTCATAATAAAAATAAAAGCTATGAAAGTAAAATTCTACTTAACAACAATAATTTAATGTTGACAGATAAACCTTGTGTCGTTAATGCTAAATTGCTCTTGAAATGTGAATGTGACACAGACTATAGTATGGGTCCTTTGGGCTTGTCCTGCTGTTTTTCATTCTAGCTGTGGAGACACCCTTTATACACTTCTCACGGAAGCAAAGACATCATTCTATATTGAGTATACCTTCTTTTCTCATCAGCCAAGAACTGCTGGGATCGAGGACAATTACACACACACATATATATGTGGGCTGGAACTGGACAGCAAGACACAATGCCATGGTCATCCTGATGATCCAGAATATTTTTTAAATTTCTAAATATTATCATCAGCACAGAAACACAACATTTAAAAAGTCGCTAAAAAAATCAAAGAGCTCAGAGAAGATACCATGAGTCCTAATTTGAAGACAAGACCTAAAAGCATAACATACGTTATCTGAGTTCAGGCATTAAACAGCCCTACGATAGGAATGAAAATAAAGCCCTCGCCAGTTTTCCTAGACCCCCAATAAAAAGTTTACTTTAAAAAATGTAAGATACATCGGAACCCTTGCTAAATAAGGTAGCAACAAAAATACACTTCCCATTGCTTTAGGAAACTGGAATCCTGGTGATAATATGCTCGGTGCTGACTGATAATCAACATGTATTTCTTAGCACCCTGCATGCATAAAAAGGCTCCGTACTGTATGAATCCAATTATATGACATTCTGGAAAAGGCACAACTACTGAGAGAATACAATGACCAGCGGTTGCCAGGGGTTCGGGAGGAAGAGGGGAGGGATGAGTAGGTGAAGCGCGGGATGTTTAGGGGACTAAAAACATTCTGTATGATATTGTAATGGCAGGTATGTGACCTCATGCAACTGTCAAAACCCACAGAACTTTAGAGCACAAAGAGTGAGCCTTAATGAATGTAAATTAAAAAAAAAAAGTCATTTCGGAGGTGGAGGATTCCAGGAGGGAATGCACACTGTGGTGAGAGAATCTAGCTGTACTACAAACGTATAAAACTTCGTCACTGAGAGGGATAGAGAAAAGGTGCTGATCCTAGTTACTCTGGATGTGAGCAAAATCTGTAAGACTCAAGGCAGAAGTGGCTGCATATTAGAATGAAATTCTAGTTGATAAATTTGTTTTCTTTCTTTTTTTTTAAGATTTTACTTATTTATTTTTTTTTAAAGATTTTATTTATTCATTCGAGGCACAGAGACACAGAGAGAGAGCATGAACAGGGGGAGAGGCAGAGGGAGAAGCAGGCTCCCTGCTGAGCCACGAGCCAGATGTGGGGCTCGATCCCAGGACTCTGGGATCATGACCCGAGCCGAAGGCAGATGCTTAACCATCTGAGCCACCCAGGTGCTCCAAGATTTTACTTATTTATTTGAGAGAGAGAGCACAACCGTGGAGAGGGGCGAAGGGAGAGGGTGAGAGAGAATCCTCAAGCAGACTCCATGATGGGCACAGAGCCCGATGTGCGGCTCGATCCCAGGACCCCGAAATCATGACCTGAGCCGAAGGCAGATGCTTCACCGACTGAGCCACCCAGGCGCCCCTGATAAGGTTGTTTTTGGTGGGAGTTGGAGTTAACAATTCAGATACTGCTCAATTTGTATACTGGAACTGAACAATTGAGATGAATGATGAATGGCGGCAGCCAAATTCTCACTGTTTGAGTGGGAATTTAAAGATAAGCTAGGACAATCCATGTGATAGTGGATGATAGAGAGTTTAGCTTAGATAGATACAGATGGTTACATGTAGTTAAGTGTATATGCACAGTCTACTAAACATAACTGTATTTCTATGCTTCCTCAACTGGGAAGGCGTTTAAAAAAGCACTGCAGGGGCAAGGAACACACTTAGCATCCAGACCTTGGTTTCTAATCCCGTTCTCCAATAAAAAGAGCCAGGGCTCTTTGGAGAAATAGGCTAACCCTTGGACTGGGGCTGGAAATACACAACATGAGCCTGAAGTATCTGGTAGCACCAGAAACTAAGGAATTGCTTTAAGAAACAAACAAAAACAATCCCATCAGTGGGGGTATGTCATTGGAGCACAGGTACAGGAGCCAAATGACAGAACTTCCAACGACCAAAACAGGGAAAGTGTGAGCAACAAAATAAATGAAGTAGTTCTGGATCAGAGCCAAAATAATATCCATGCATCCATGCAGATATAAACACATGATTGCATAAACTGATAAGTGCGAGAGAAGAGACAAAACTCCTGTGCAGAGTCCCAAATAGTTTATGTAGACACTCTGTCTCTGAAAAGGGGATGTGGGCTGCAAGTAGTAACTCCCTTCCAAGGAACAGGGTATGGAAATGGGGGTGGGGGGTAAGGTGTAACTTTACAGTGGAGAAGCCTGACAAACACACCTCAGTTGGACGATCAAGGTCAACATCAACAGTCACAAGTCATGTCAATAGCACATACCCTTGATATGACAGGCTGAAAGAGGTCCTGCACCTCTGTGGTCTTCCTCCAAGCAACCCATAATCCCAGTCTTATCATGAGAAAACCATCAGACCAAGTCTGGTGTATCCTACACCATACCTGATCAGTCTCCCTCAAAAGTGCCAACATCACCAAGAACAAGGAGAGTCTGAGAAACTGTCACAGGCAAGAGAAGCCTAAAGAGACATGATTATGAAATGTAATACGGTATCCTGGATGGGATCCCAGAACAGAAAAAGGTCATTTGGTAAAAAACGAGGAAATCTGAATGAACTATGGACATTAGTTAATAATAATATATTGATATTGACTCATTTTATGTAAATACAAGGCTAATGTAAGATGTTAATAAGAGGTGAAACTAGGTGTGGGTATTATGCAAACCCTCTTGTACTATCTGCTAAATTTTTGTAAATCTAAAACTGTTCTAAAGACTAAGGTCCATTAAAAAAAAAAAAACCCTTATAGCTAACATCCTATTTTTTTTTTAAGATTTATTTATTTGACAGAGAGAGAGAAAGGGAGCACAAACAGGGGGAGTGGCAGGCAGAGGGAGAGAGAGAAGCAGACTTCCAGAGCCTGATGCGGAGCTTGATCCCAGGACCCCAGGATCATGACCTGAGCTGAAGGCAGATGCCCAACCAACTGAGCCACCCAGGCACCCTGCTAACATCGTATTTAAAGATGACACATTAAACACTTTCCCCTAAGATCAGAACAAGACAAAAATGTCTACTCTCACCACTTCTAATCAATATTTTGGAAAAATAAACCCAGAGTTGGAAAAGTAATACTCTCCAATCTCAAGACATCCTATAAAGCTACAGTAGTCAAGACAGTACGGTAAGGAAAAAAGGTCAACAGAACAGAAGGGAGTCCAGAAGTAGACTCACACGTGTGGCCAAATGGGTTTCCACCAAGGATATCCATCCAAACCTCAGGTTCCATAAGAAATGTCAGCAGGCAGGGTGCCTGGGTGGCTCAGTTGGTTAAGCATCTGCCTTTGGCTCAGGTCATGGTCCCGGAGTCCTGGGATTGAGCCCCATATTGGGCTCCCTGCTCAGTGGAGACCCTGCTTCTCCCTCTGCCCCTCACCCCACTTGTCCTCTCTCTCTTGCCCTCTCTCTCAAATAAATAAAATCTTAAAAAAAAAAAAAAGAAAGAAAGAAAGAAATGTCAGCAGGCCTACTTCCTCAATTTTCGTGGGATCCCTGTTCATATGCAAGAGTGAGAACACAGTAAGGGAACATATCAGTTCCCGAGTGGCCCCTGGGAGCAAGGTACTATTCCTGCTAATCCCTAGGATAACCCTGTGAGACTAGTGCGAGAGGTGAAGCTCAAAGAGGTCATTTGTCCAAAGGCACACCGCTGGTAAGCCGCAAAGCCGGTCTGTGCACTCATGAGTCCCCATGCTTTTCTGTAACATTCAGAAAGGAAAGGGGGCACCCAATCAACCACCTCAAGGCTGCTTGTTTTGCTCGGTTTGAAAGCGGAGATCATTCAGTTTTCCCCATAAATATCTTCTAAGTGACTGTTAAATAAATGTTTAATTATTATTTACTACAATGAACATATTAATTAGACCAAATATCTGATCCAGTTGAGTGTGTCTATATGCTGTGAATCTATGTTGTATAAACTTAGGGCTTTTTGCATAGGCAGTGGGATTATTTAAATACCATAAAGTTAAAAATATAAATATAATTAAAAACAATTTTTAATTGTTATATAAATGTACACTTGTTACTTGTTATGGTCTATCTTGTTGGTCATAACCATGATTATCTACCATCATGACTTTGGTCAAGGATACAACCCTCAATGGTAGGCCAAGGTCATTTGCTAGTATTTTCCCCTCTCATAATTGATTATATAAAACTGGACAAAGGGTGCCTGGCTGGCTCAGTTGGTAGCACATGTGACTCTTGATCTTGGGGTTGTAAGTTCGAGCCCCACACTGCATGTGGAGATTACTTAAAAAATAAAATCTTCAGGACGCCTGAGTGGCTCAGTCATTAAGCGTCTGCCTTCAGCTCAGGTCATGATCCCAGGGTCCTGGGATCGAGCCTCGCATCGGGCTCCCTATTCAGCGGGAAGCCTGCTTCTCCCTCTCCCACTCCCCCTGCCTGTGTTCCCTCTCTCGCTGTGTCTCTCTCTGTCAAATAAATAAACAAAATCTTAAAAAAAAAAAGACTTATTCATTAAAAAATAAAATAAAATAAAATCTTCAAAAAAGAAATAAAAACCTGGACAATTTTTATACCTCTATTTTATCACTTAAGTTTCTAGAGTCTCTCATGAAGTATCTGGACTCAAACTAGTAGGTCTCTACCCCCTTTGAAAAACAGCCTACTTCTCCCATCCAAAAGGATCTGTCTGCCTGAGTCATTTTCTTTCCTCTAGGACTCAAAAATGCTAATAGAATCACAGCCTTACATTTCCATATCTGCCCCTGCTACTGAGTATTTAGAGCATGTTCAAATTCTTATAACCTACAACAAAATGTATAACACCAAGAAGAGAATATTAGGAACGGAGAGTCTTGAACATGATTTCTGGGTTCTGCCTCTCAGATCTCAAAAAGACAGACTAGCTTTTCGTGAAATGCATGAAATGGCATCCTTTCTATGTTTGGGCTTACATTCCCTGTTTCAATCTGGTGTCATCTAAATGAAGAGTTTTAAAAATACTTCTGATGGTGGGAATACAGTTTTAAATCACCACCTCTGTGTATCTCTCGGATCCCCCTGACAACCCTGAAAGGTAGATGGGGAAACTGTTATAGTATTTAAAGATGTCAAAATGGGCCCATGCATATTATGTCACTTGTCCAAGTCACCAGGGGAGTGAGCAGGAGGGCACGGGAAGATGCGTCTCTGGGTTTCGATCCACGAGTTTACTCGGTAGCGCACGCCGCTCATGTCTCAGATTACAGCTCATGTCTGACTTCAGACTAAACACCGTCTGCATTTTTCCCATTCCATAGGTACATCACCTTGATTTCTCCACACTTCCCTTTTTTTTAGAAGCGCAAGAAGATCTCTGATGAAGCCCAGACAATTGGTGAAGACTTGGACTCTGAAAGACTCAGAACCGCGACATCTATCAGTCAGAAGGCAGATGCTAACCATGCACTCTGGTTTAAAAAAAAAACAACAAAGAACTTGAAGAAGAAACATTTCTCCACTTAAGGAGAAAATGCTCCTCCTTTGCAGAAGAGTAACCTGCCTTTTTTCCAACACGTTTCCACACTTCAGACATATTTTGGGCGTGTTTCTCGTTCTAGAAAGGGGGCACAGAAGGAGATCTATGCCCGCATTTATCCTGAGGCAGGTAGTTACAGGCAGGCCTCTCAGAGCCACAGTTCACAAGTGCGTCTTTGACTTTTTGACTATAAATGCATTTTTAATACTCCTTTTGTTTTACTGTAATAGGTATTTTTATTTTTATTTTTATTTTTTTAAAGATTTTATTTATTTATTTGACAGACAGAGAAAGAGAGAGCGAGAGAGGGAACACAAGCAGGGGCAGAAGGAGAGGGAGAAGCAGGCTTCCCGCTGAGCAGGGAGCCCAACGCGGGGCTCGATCTCAGGACCCTGGGATCATGACCGGAGCCGAAGGCAGACGCTTAACGACTGAGCCACCCAGGCGCCCCGTAAGAGGTATTTTTAAACTCTCCAAGCACAGAAAAGAAATCCAAATGCAAAGTACCACGGAAAGCACAGAACAAGTAAAAATCATTAATGAAAGAAAATGTCCCAATTTTATAAAATGCATCAATAGACTGACACTTTGCATTATATTTTACTCCTTTATGCCGATGGTCATTTTACTGCCTCTCGGCTCCAAATTCTGGAGAATTGACTCAGCGCTTATGGATGGTGCCAAGCTGCTCTCCTTTGCAGGGAGCCTGATGTGCTGCCTTCTTGGCAGAGGGTGAGGGAGGGACCATGTAAGAGGAAAGGGCCGCTCCAGGATCAGGGATGCTAGCGTTTTTTCTTTTTCCTGCTGCTGTGCCTGCCCCCCGAGACTATGGATACACACAATATCCAGTGGGGCTGGGTCCCAGCGGTGAGCCCAGGGCGGACAGCCCCTCCCCGTGGGCTCGGAGCCCGGGCCTGGTGACCAGCTTGCCATTGCCCTGCACACATGGGCACTGCACCATCCTGCAGGGAGCCAGCTCCCACTGCTCAACTCCCACTGTGTACCTGCCCACCACCCCGGCCAGCTGGAGGGGGGCTTCCTGCTCGCCAATCCTGGTTGTGGCTCTTTCATCTGTTGGCTTCTGTGCACCTTCACCCCAAGAACAGTGTTTTCCGTGGACCAGCCCTGGCCTAGGGAACCCAGCAAACGTCTCTGCCCTCCGGGCAGTACCTTCCCCAATGAGGTCTGAATCCCAGCTGGGGGGTTCCTTGTCAGGGCCACTAGGCACTGGTGAGGGAGGGGGTCTGGGGCAGTAAAAGTACAAGTGTGCCTGTAAGGTATGTGAGCCAGGCTCACTAGCCCTCCCCCTGAATCTCTTTCTAGTCAGCATCCAGAGCTCGAGCTGCACATACCCCCTAAGAGATCACTGGAGGGCTATTTTCCATGAACAGACTAGCCTAAGAGGAAAGACGTATATATTCTGGTATCTGAAAATCCTCCAGTGAAATGGTTGAGTCTCCCCTCTACTGCTCTCAAGTGAGGCCCACCAGTTCAAGTTCACCCAAAGTCCTTCTGATCAACTTGCAGCGCCTCCTTTTTAAATGTGAGCATTTAGAATCAGCAGACATTTGTAGAAAGGCTCCAAAACAAACCTTTCTGGAGCAAAAGAAATACATACACACAGACAGACACACGGACACACATATCCTCAGAGAGAGAAGACAATGTCTCCACAAAATTGTAACAAAAGGATGACAGAGGAACCTTCAGAAAACAAGAACGAGTTCTTAAAATTAGGATGGCAATAATAGTTCTGAGTCTTGATTGTGGTAATGGTCACATGAATCTACACATGTGATAAAATGTTATGGAGGGGAGCAGGGTAGCTTAGTCAGTTAAGCGTCCAACTCTTGGTTTCGGCTCAGGTCATGATCTCAGGGTCATGGGATCGAGCCCTGTGCTGGGCTCTGCGCTCAGTGAGGAGTCTGCCTGAGATTCCCTCTCCCTCCCTCTGCTTCTCCCCCACCTCACATAAATAAAAAAATAAAATCTTTAATTAAAAAAGGTGACATGGAACTAGACACACATACACTATACCAAAGTCAAATTCCTGGTTTTGACATTGTCCTGTAGTTACAGAAGATAGAATCCTTGATAGAAAGGGGGTGAAGGGTCCATGGGACCTCTGTACTATCTTTACAACTTGTGAATCTGTAATTAGTTCAAAATGAAAAGATAAGAAAAAAAACTTTTTTTTTTTTTTTTTTACAAAAGACTGGATAGTGAGCGAGATGGGGGAAAGGAAGAATTGTAAGATAAAGTTGAGGACATTATTTAAGAAATAAAGCAATATGACAAAGCAGTGAGAACAAAAAGAGAAAACATTTTTTAATCAAGTGGAGGATTACTTCTTGAGGCCCGACACTGACAATGGAACTACAAAGAGAAAGAGAGGAAAAAAGGGAAAAATCATATGGAGGAAATTAACAATAAAATAATACAAGAAAATTTCCCAGAATTTAAGGACACGAGCTCCCAGATGAAAAGGGAGTACCAAGTATTCAGAGCAATGAGTTGAGGGGGAAAAAATGTCACACCCATATCGTTGTGAAATTTCAGAAACTAGAGTTGAAAAGGTTCTAAAAGCTTTCAGAGAGACGGGAGGAAAAAAAAAAAGCTCATGTATAATGGAAATTGGAACGGCAGACCTTTCTAGAGCATCCCGGCAAACTGGAAGCGAATGGAGGAATGTCTTCAGAATTCCAAGAGAATTAACTCCATCCTGCAATGCGCTCCTTCTTTCAATCAAACAGAAAGGGCTAACAAGGTGATTTCCAAATGTGTCCGGTCTTAGATTGTTTTGACTTCCCACGCACCCTTTCTTGTAAGTTCCTGGAGAATGTGTTCCACCAAAGAGGGGAGAGGGAAGAAAGAGGTCCAGAAAACAGGGCATCGCGTTCCCACTGTGGTAATGTGCGCCATCCCAGACAGGGAGGCAGTCGCCTGAGTGTGGTCTGTCTAGGTTAGACAGGGAGAGAGAGGACTCCAAAAAGATGAAACTGGTGGGCTACTGCTCCGGTCTGAATGTGTGTTCATCACCCCCCCGCAAATTCATACGTTGAAATCCTAACCCCCAAGGTGATGGTATTAGGAGACAGGGGGAGTCTTTGGGAGGTGCTTAAACCATGAGGGTGGGTCCCTCATGAATAGGATTAGTGCCCTTATAAAGAGACCCCACAGAGCTTCCTAGCCCCTTCTGCCCTGTGAGACGCCAAGTCTGCGACCTGGGAGGACCCTCACCTGACCACACTAGCACCCTGATCCCAGAGTTCCAGCTGTCTGTCATTCATCAGCCCCCTAGTCTGCACTCTTTTGTTACAGTAGCCAGAACAGACCAAGACAGCAGGAACGGTATCAGTCTTTAGAAAGGGATTCCATAATGCTGTCAGAGGTAACAGGAGGGGCGTGGGGAAAGAATGAAAAACGATAAAGGCAACTAAGCAAGTGAAAAAAACAAAACAAAAAAGAAACAGGTAGGGGCGCCTGGGTGGCGCAGTCAGTTGAGCGTCTGACTCAGCTCAGGTTTCAGCTCAGGTCATGATCTCAGGGTCGTGGGATCGAGCCCCGTGTTGGGCTCCACACTCAGTGCAGAGTCTGCTTGAGATTCTCTCTCCCTCTCCCTCTGCCCCTCCCCTGTGCTCTCTCTCTCTCTCATTGAAATAAATAAGTAAATGTTTTTCTAAAAAAAGAAACAGGTATAATTCCTAACTTTAGAAAAAAGGGTGTAATGAAATGAAATCTGATTCTGGTATGCACTGCGATTCAGCCATGAACAACATTTTCAAAGTCATAATTCCGTAAACACTGACTTGGCTAAAATGTGTGAGCATGGGGGAGAGGAGAAGGGCACATGGGTAGGGCTGCTACAGGTTAAATTAACATCTTCCTCAGGTGGGGAGGTCAACAGCGCCTGAGATGGAAAACATCAAGAAATAGGAAGCACACTGTGGCATTACTGAAATATAGTAACTGCACTATGGATACTGACATATAAACCATAAGGAATCAGAAGCCTTGCTTCAGCCGGGTAGGACTTTGAGGTGGGAGGGTTGAGAGGGAGAAGCCCTGCTTCTCCGAGTCTTTCTAAAACTCTCTGACTTGTCAAACTATGTAGAGGTATTATTTTGATAAAAATAAAAATTTTTGAAAATTAAGTCCAAAGTAGGACTTTACATGAGTGACACCACACAAGAAGGTGACAAAAATCGTCAAAGTCTTGGAAACACAGCGTAGGCAGCGAAAACCCACTGAAGGGTGTCAGCAGGTGGGCGACATGAACAGAACTGTATTTTGCAAAAAAAATTACTGAGATGGGGAAAAAAAACAAAGGATGGGATGAAAAGGGGACAGTGCGAGAGTTAAAGGAAATAGTCAGAAATTTCTAGCGGGCACCTATGAGCCCTGTGGACCGCGTCTGTGGTAGGAATATCAGAAGGGTAGAGGTGGCGGCCACCACAAGGATGTCTCAATCTCTCTTGATCCGGTGGTTCTCTGACAGTGAGTTAGTATTCAGTACAAGGAGGGGACAGCCGGTCGGATAGATGCTAATATTGTAGTCTTTCTAGCAGAATACCCTCTCACATATGGATAAAGCACTGCCCTGGATTATGAATCAGTCTTTCAAGAGCTGTCACCTAGTGTGGATTTTTTAAATAATTTATTTATTTGAGAGAGAGAATGAGATAGAGAGAGAGGGCATGAGATGGGGGAGGGTCAAAGGGAGAAGCAGACTCCCTGCTGAGCAGGGAGCCTGATGCGGGACTCGATCCCGGGACTCCAGGATCATGACCTGAGCCAAAGACAGTCGCTTAACCAACTGAGCCACCCAGGCGCCCCCCTAGTGTGGATTTTAACCATGTCCTAACCCGACCGCCCTTGAATAACCTGACCATCAAAGTCCTGGATCCCAGGCTTGAAGAGGCCAAACCTTAAAAGTAAGGATGCTTGGGGTGCCTGGGTGGCTCAGTTGGTTGGGCGACTGCCTTCGGCTTGGGTCATGATCCTGGAGTCCCGGGATCAAGTCCCGCATTGGGCTCCCTGCTTGGCAGGGAGTCTGCTTCTCCCTCTGACCCTCCCCCCTCTCATGTGCTCTCTCTCTCTCTCTCTCTCTCACTCTCTCAAATAAATGAATAAATAAAATCTTTAAAAAAAAAAAAGTAAGGATGCTTGGTTAAACACTGCAAAGCCACACTTACTCATACATCCTTTTGCTCACCAGGGCTCTGGCCTTCGTGTTACGAACAGAGACTAAGGAACATCAGTTCATTTTTTCTTTATCCCATGGCTACCAAAAGATGCATCGGACAAAACAAGGCAGACGATGTGTCTGGATTTCGGGAAGATATGTGGCAAGAAGGACTGGAGGTATGACCTTCTGGGGCTCATGAATCAGAATTACACCCTAGTTCACAAAACAGTCCCCTGGGGGCCCTGCGGAGGTCCGTGAGCATCAGGGATTCTGAGAAATAAGTACTAGGGTGTACTACGAAGTAAGAGTCATACCTACCCGAATGCACTCGGGGCCAAGCCACAGACCGGAAGTCAAAATGAAGCCCAGGGACTCCACCCCCAACACCCCCGCCCACCCCACGCCTGTTTAGAACCCCACTGCTCCCATGTGGTCCTGCGGCATCCCCAGGGAGCTTATTAGAACAGGGGGTGGGGGGGAAAATCTCGGGCCCCACCCCACACCTAATGAATCAAAATCTGATCTCTGGGTGATATTTATGCTCATTAAGGTTTGAGAAGCACAAACTTAGAAGAAGGGAAGGGAGTCCTTCTGGATCTGTGATCCCCAGGGGCTCCCCAACTGGTGCTGGAAACCGCACACGCACCCAGATGTCCAAAACCACCAAAGCAGCAAGAGAGACGTGTGTACGGCGTGAAAGTGGTCAGCTGGAGACTCTGTCTCTTCTAGAAAATGCGCCGATTCCAGGACACTCAGTGATTTCTTAGGAGCTTGATTTTAGACTCAAGTGAGAACTCGGGCATGAACCGCAGATTTCCCTTTATAGCTGCCTATTTTACTTAAACAAAAAATGCTAAACATTAATTTTAGTTGTACTTAATTGAATAATTTCTCGGGGGAATAGTTCAGGGAGAGTTTAAAACTGCCTGTTTCCAAAAGCCATTACAAATTGGCATATACTCTAATGTCACTGTGCCAACCCAAACAGCCCGCTTCAAGGTCCCTGGGGCCGCCCTCACTCCAGATGTGCTCAGAACTCCTAGTAATCTAATGCAGGCAAAAACTATATTTACGCGAAGTCGTATTTTGAATATCCTTTTCCAATTATCTGAATGAGATAACAGATCCCTAATTGGAAGCACGGGGGTGGGGATGGGGGTGGGGGGTGGAGATCAGTCCACATGTCTCCCTAGTGAATGCTTTTCATTAGTAAAAACTAAGAGAGTCCGTCCTAGAGTAAAAGAAAGCTCCTTTGCCACACTGAATCATCTGAACATCTATAAACGTAGAAACTGCCCCGTGGTCACCCGTAATTAACTAGCTGATTTATTTTAAAAGACTGATCTTGTCTTTTCCTGTAAATCGTAAACACGAAGGACTGGGGTTGGGGGAGGGGGTGGGAGAAACGGACTCACGTGAAAGAAATCCACAAAATACTTTATGTGCAGGTGCTGTTCTCCCCCCGCCCCAACCCCATCCCACCCAAATACCCTCAATCCTGTTTCGTGCTGGCGTGAACAGCACCGATTCTCAACTCTTATTCCTGACTAGTAACGCTCGGAATGAGGCTGCCGGGTAAGCCATAACCGTTTCTCACGGATGCGCTAACCCATGTCCCCAGTTCAATGTACTGATAAGGAATCACCTTGTTATTCTCTTATTTAAGCATGCATAAACAATGCAGTGACGTATTCTACGCTTTTGGCCAAAAGTTTCCATCCTTCCCGTTTTTCTAATAAATGTCCATTTAGAATTCAGGTGTAAGTCAAGTAAGTATTTTTGTACAAACTGGCAGCCTGTTCGGTTCCAGAGGGGACTCGGACCCTCATACATCATAAAATGCTGTAATGTGCTGTGCAATCCCAGCATGCTTAGTTACTGGAGTTGTCTGTTTTCACAGAGAGCCATCTGAAAAACTGTGCAAAAATGCAGCTGTTCCTGGCTGTTAGCAAGATACGCTTGGAAACCTTGTTCCCGAAAAACGTTCAAAATTGCGAAGGGTTTTTCTAACTATAAATTAATTCCCGAATTCCGTGTGTTGACAAGCAAACACTCTAATGTTTACGCTTCAACTTGACAAAGGAAATTTAAGCATATTACCCAGAAACCTCTAAAGGAAACAAAGTCCATGTATGGTATTCACTTCATCACGTTTTTTCCTGAAATGCTTAAAAACATTTTTATCCCGAAATGCAACATGCAAATAGCAAAGCAAAAGACTTGAGTGCACAGTTTAACAAACGGTTACAAAGCAAAAACTGTGTATAACCATTGCAAGCCTGCTCTACCAATCGACCCAGTAAAAATCTAAGCTCATTTACTCAACCTGGCAATCAGCAAACTATATGCCAGGCATTGAATTAAGTGCAAATTTCAACACTTAGCGAGGTTTGCTTGCCAATGTATATGCTCAAATACCTATCACAAATTCCTTCATTGTTACCTACCTGAGTTTCAAAGTAAATAAATATATAACTTTATCATATGGACAAGGAGCATGTCCCCCCGATAAATCTACACTAAAGGTTTGTGCTCTTGGGATGCTTGACAATATATCACTTCTGAAAGCACCACAAGAAAGGGCTTGGTGGTCAGTAACACCCAGATGTGAACTTTTCTCTCTGACCTATACCAGCAATGAATGATGTTCCCAGTGTCCCTCCGATTAACCCCAGAACAAAGGCCTCCCCACTTGGGAGCTACTCAGAACTTTCCCAAGCACCTTGCAAAGAGTCTTATTTTTCATACTGTGTCTAGATCTGAAAAAAGCATTTGTTCCAGTATAAAGACAATGAAATCCCTGGTTATAATGTTCTCTTAACCCTCAGAAAAAAGTAATCCGTAGCTCTGCTTTAAGAGAAATAGTTTTACCTTATTAATCACAAAGCTTTCAAGTAAACTCTGTTCTTTGAGATTCTCAGAAACAGTTCAGCTGTTTCCAAATCACACACTGGAAAATTCCTACATTACACAGTCCAGGATAATCAGTGTAAAAACAATATACATAACAGCATCACTTCCTCACTAGGTTCTGTTTCTGTTGGGAAAGGAGAGAGAAATTCAAACCAAGATGATAATTTAAGCCAATAATCTACAAACTGGGGGGTGCAAGGTGATTCACTGAAATATGGCAAGAAAAAAACTAAAACTTCTTTTAATATGCTGTATTTATTTTTTAATTTCAACCATTACTAATTTTAGGAGCCCCATAATATGTAACACAGTAGTACATATAATCTTACTGAGGCAATTATTTTAAAAAAATCCTGGAGCGTTGATCATAATTTTTTTAAAAGATTTTATTTATTTGAGAGAGAACAGAGAGAGAGAGAAGAAGCAGGGGAAGGGGCAGAGGGAAAGGGAGAAGGAGACTCCCTACAGAGCAGGGAGCCCGATGTGGGGCTCGGTTCCAGATGACCTGAGCCAAAGGCAGATGGTTAACCGACTGAGCCACCCAGGCACCCCAGGGTTGGTCATAATTTTTACAAATGTGATACATGATCTCAAAGTGTTGGAGGCCACGTGTTAGGAGTGGTACAGATTATCTATAAAAGAATACAAGTACATGCAGCCCAAGCATCTAAGAGTTAAATATCTTTGTCATTGTTCAAGCAAACATTACATAAGTCCTAAGAGTAATAACCATGCATTAGTCAGCTTGAGTGGGGGGAGGGTTAAAGACCACACAAACACACAAGCCAAGGAACATAGTGGTTAAGATGTTCGTATTAGGGAAAGTGGACTGAGGGATATATGGGAACTCTCTGTCTTACTTCTGCAACTTTTCTGTAAATCTAAACTTAGTTCAAAATAAAACACTTAAAAGTGATTTGTTGAGGCGCCTGGGTGGCTCAGTCGGTTAAGCATCCGACTCGTGATTTTGGCTCAGGTCATGATCTCAGGGTCGTGAGATCAAGCCCCACACTGGGCTCCACTCTGGGTGTGGAGCCTGCTTGAGATTCTCCCTCTCCCTCTGCCCCTCCCCTCCCCCCCCACTTGTGCGTGCTCTCTCATATAAAAAATAAATAAAATTGTAAAAAAAAAAGTGATTTGTAACTGATCACAGCACCAAAATTTGCAAATTATTTTAAATAAAGCAGAGAGGAAGTAAACCCTAAAATGGCACCCATATTCACATTACCTATACCCCCACCTCTCCCCTCTCTGCCATAGATCACTGTAACTGATGCACTTATAGGAGCAATTTGGTGGTACTGCATTTGGATGTCATGGCAATGCCAAAATGCTATATAAAAGTCTGAATACCTTACTGTCAAATTTTTGTACTGACTTCATTATGTGCTAGAAACAAACAGTTCAAGGGTGGGCTCTGGTCCGGTAAGCACAGCTGGGGTTGGGGGACTTGCTCCAAGCCAAGTTCACACAGCAAGAACATTATCGGTACTTCCAAAGTGCTCCATTAGAACTGTAGCCAAAGCTCAGGGTGCCAGAGGGCCAGACAGTGCTCACCAGGTCAATCACGAGAACCAGGCATGCACAGATCTCTCCGTGTCTTTTTTAGATCTTCCTCGGTCACAAAACATAGCTTTTGACGCTTGTTTTGCTTTGCTACCAGATGCCCGATGTCTGCATTCCACCCCTTTACACAGCCCGAGGAAGAACAATGGGCCCCAGCACACACATGTGACAGGGTTGGTGGATGACCGCCTCTTTTCCTAGCACCTTTAATCTTCTTTTCCCTTCCCCAAGCACCTCTATCTCTGCCTTTAAAGATTTATTTATTTACTTGAGAGAGAGAGAGAAAGAGAGAGAGAGCGCACGAGTGGGAGAGGGAGAGAGAGAATCCTCAAGCAGACTCCCAGCTGAGCATGGAGCCTGACCAGGGCTCCATCCCAGGACCCTGAGATCATGACCTGAGCCGAAATCAAGAGTTGGACGCTTAACCCACGGAGCCACCCAGTGCCCCTCTCCCTCTCCCTTTAAACACTCACCTCAGTCTGGTTCCTCTCCTGTGTCTTCACCTGATTCTAAAACAAAACCTCAAGACCCTTCACTTAACCTTGATGCCCTCATGAGTTCTCTCCCGTCTGGTTTGCACCTTCCTTCCATTAACATGGCCAGGCGCTGAGAGTTCACCCCTGTGGCATCTGTGGGCTCTTCAGAGGAGGTCCCAGAATCTAGCCTAGGATCTACCCCAGCCCACTCTGCGGAAGCTGCTCCCGCATCAACCCCCTTGGGAATACAACCATTTCAAAAGCAACAGCTTTTCTTCTTGATCACCCAAGTCTTTGTCCTGGGCCCATCCTGCTGGTAATGGGCCCTCCTGGATTTATCTATTTACAAAAGATTTTATTTATTCATTTTAGGGGGGGGAGGGGCAGAGGGGGAGAGAGAGAGAGAAAGAGAGAGAGAGAGAGAGAATCTGAAGCAGACTCCACACTGAGCGCAGAGCCTGACACGGGGCTCAACCCCACAACTGCGAGATTATGACCTGAGCTGAAACCAGGAGTCAGATGCTTAACCGACTGAGCCACCCAAGCATCCCTCCTGGACTTATGTATAACTTGACAGTGACCCCCCAGTGGACAAGTCCAGACAGTCATTTCCTGTGAGCCCCAGAGCTGTGTCACTGGGGAGGTCCCACCAGTACCTTACAGGTGCTTCCCAGCTCTGCTTTCGCGCTTGAAGCACCTGAGGCTCCTTTAAGTCAGACCATCCCTGGGCCTCACAGCAATTCTGGCTTAATGGGACTGGAGGTGGAGCGACAGTTTTAATACTTTTTTTTCTTTAATATTAAGCATTTGAAACCACTGCCCGAGAAGACTGCTTCTCAAACTTGGCTGTGCACGGAATCACCTCAGGAAGCTTTAAAAATACAGATGCCTGGCTCCTACTCCCAGAAATTCTAATTGGGTTGGTTGTGCTATAATAAAAAAGATATATTTGGTCTCTGACCCCGGTTCCTGGCACAGAGTTCCTGAAACCCATGGGGATTTCTTTAGTGATACGAGCGCCATTGGTTATTCATAGCAAGGCCCTTGCAGCCATATTGGAGTTCAGCTAAGGAAGTGACTCTTGTCACCTTCAGGAGAGCCGGTGGTCACTAGAAGGAACCATGTGATTAGAGGATTGGAACTTTCAGTCCCACCCCTGCACCTTGGGAGAGAGAAAAGGGGGGTGGAGATTGAGTTCAATCACCAATGGCCAATGACTTAATCAATCCTGCTTGTGTAATGGAATCACCATAAAAACTCCTAAACAATGGGATTCTGAGAGCTTCCGGACTGGTGAACGCATCCACATGCTGGGAGGGGACAGAGACTCCTACACGTGGGACCATTCCAGATCTCGCCCTAGGTATCTCTTTATCTGGCCTGTTCATCTGTATCCTTGCTACTAAACTATATTAGTAAGTATAGCATTTTCCTGATTCTGTGAGTCATTCCAGCAAATTATCCAACGGGAGGGGGGGAGAGTGGGAACCCCCAAATTTGTAGTCAAGTTGGACAGAAGTGCAGGTACCCAATACCTCGGTACCTGATACCTGTGACTGGCGTCTGAGGTGGGGACAGTCCGATGGGACTGAGCCCTTACACCTGTGTGGTCTGACGCTAATTAGTGTCAGAACTGAACTGTACTGTAGGACACCCAGTTGGTGTCAGAGGATCTGAGAACTGGCATTGGAAAACCCTTGAGCTGGTATTGGGTAGAGCCTGGACATCAGGGCTTTAAAAATTCCGCAGGTGATTCTAATCCACAGCAAAAGTTGAGGACCGCTGCCCAAGATCGTGTGCGCACATCTGAACTTGCCGTTCAGTCCAAGTAAGCTCTTCCTTCTTAACCTCACTTCCCAACCATAGTGAACGAGTTTTAAAAATAAATGTACCAGTGCAACTCAGTGCTCAATCATACCATCCTCTATTATTTGCTGATTGTTTTACCTGTATTAATCTTCCCTCCCAGGCCGTAACGCAAGCTCTGAAAGTTTAGGCAGTATTTTATAACTCTTTCAAAACTCACGTCCACGACACAGCTGGGCACACCGCAGGTATTCAGCATTCAGCATATACTGCGGATTCAAAACTGCTTTTCAGGCAGCGGCGCCGCCTGAACCTGAACCTAACACCAAATCCCCGGCTACGTTAAGGCTTCTTGATGGAACTAACTGAATCATACACTTCTGTTTGTCTCCTGGGACAACTATAGTGGTTCTTTGCATTTTTTACACTAAATATTTATTTATTTATGGCCACAGAATCTAGAACAGCAATCTTTTTTTCTTTTTTTAAGATTTTAGGTAATCTCTACACCCAACATGGGGCCCGACCTCACAACCCTGAGATCCAGAGTCGCACACTTTATGCACTGAGCCAACCAGGCGCTCCGATGACTTTTTAACAAGGGGCGATGCACCACGTATTCCAGAAAATATGTGGCATCCGCTGGGATCATTCATTGGAGAAACATGGAAGGAGGGAGTTGAATGTCAGGGGCAAGAGCAACAAATAGGGGGTAGATGTTCAGTGTCAAGAATGCTGTATCCAAGAACACTGGTGGCTACTCACACTGGGTCCTGGAAACCTTTTGTTATCAGACTGCTGGTCACTGGGGCATCAACAAGCAATGGCGTTAGGAAGATTCACCCCTAACTTAAAGGGCCACTTATACCCCCACTAAAAAGATTGAGTTTTCTGAGCTCACAGACTTCTATCTTGCTCGCACAGTACCTGGTTTTTGCTAAAGCAAGCAAGCAAGCAAACAGAACAGGGGAAGGGGGAGAGAGAGGAGGAACACATGTCCAATCTAGCTGCCAAATTTCATAGGATTCACAAAAACCCTGCATGAATTGGGAACCACCTGTGTGTGATTAGGAATTATCTTTCATGTTGGTATAGTTAACTTTTCGGCAATTGTGTAAAGGTCATCCCTGTCGCCCATTTGACTAACCTATCGGAGGGCTGCACAGATTCAACTATTATGAGTCTACCTGCCAAAGCCGCTTCTGCAATATGAGCTTTGGGATGCACAGGTGAAGAATTAGCGACACTTCTTATACTCTGCCTCACGACAGTCTCGTTGAAAAATCAGACATGATCTCAAGTGTTCTTAGATGGGTAACCTCCTGGCACCCAGAACACACTCAGCAAGCATCTGCTGACTAGTGAGTCCTGGGAACTCACCCGTGGTGGTAAGCATCAGCCACCAGGGACTCTCAATCCCTGCTCACAGGGGCTGCCCAACCTCTGTGACTCCCTTACACCCTTGACCCCTATCCATCAACTTTCTCATTTATAGTCCACACTCTTGTCAATTATTTCACAGAGGTAAGAGGTCCTTTAGCAAAAAACTCTCCTCTCCACCTCTAAACTCACCTACAGACGCCCTTTCCTGCAGTCTATACGTCCTCTCTCCTTCTCGATGCAGGATCCACCACCCAGCTGCTGGACCTCGATATGCCCCCTTTCTCTGGGCCTTCCTCCCTCAGCCTGCAAACACACTCACATCTTTCCCTTCCTACAAAAACCAGCCCTCAAGCTCATGCTTTTTAAAGCTTCCTTCTTTCCTTTAACACCAACCTGCTGGAGAAGGCGGTCTACAATTCCACCTCCACAACATGAGCCCTTGCTCACTCTCCACCTGTGACCACTGGACCGTGGTGCCATTGTTCTAAAGACGCTGCTCCCACTGAGATAAATCGAGGAGCTAACTGGGAATTCCAATGGCTTCTTCCCAGCCTTCATCCTATTGGCTTCTCTACAGAACTGGAAAGCTCCCAGAAACCTGGGCCCCCTACTTCCTCATTGCCATTCTCTAGGAATTTGGGCTCTCATCTTCTCCAACCAGAACAGGGTCTCTCAAGTTGGGACTCTGACCAGGCATTTGTTCGGGAAAATGTACGTGCATGCACATAAATAAGCTTTGGGGGGCAAAGGGTCTGTAGACTCAGCAGCTTCTTCAAAGGGTCTATGGCCTCCTGCAATAGCCTCCCTGACTAAAGTCCTTACATCTACCCAATCCTTATACCTACATGGGTCCATCTGATCCAGCCTTCACATTACTAACAAAAGCATTTTTCAGATACCACCAGAGGGTGGCAAACGATGGGCCAGGGGCCAAACCAGCCTGCCTTCTCATACGTAAATCAAGTTTACAATGTACCGGAAAGCACAGCCATGCCCACTCATCTACATATTGACTATGGTTACTCTCCCCTCCCCCCCCAGGTGTGGACTGCGTCTCTTTTTTTATAGGGGTGAAATTCACATAACACAAAATTAACGATGTCAAAGTGAACAATGCAGTGGCATTTCATACATTCGCAGTGTTGACGAACCACACCACCGCTACTTCCAAAGCATTTTCACCACCCCATAAGGAAACCCGATTGCCCCCATCGAGCAGTTGCGACCCACTGTCCCCTGTCCCCAGCCCCTGCCAACCACCAATCTGAACCCTGTCTCTATGGATTTGCCTATTTTAGGCACTTAGTATAAATGGAATCATATGGTGTGCGACCTTCCGTGTCTGGCCCTCTTCCCTTAGCCATAATGTCGTTGAGGCTCATTACCCATGCATCAGGGCTACATCCTGTTCACGGCTGCATAGAATCCCACTGTAGGGACATACCATCACCTGTTCGCCCGGCTGGGGCTGCCTTTGCACTCTAATCACAGAGGTGAGTGTTTGAAACAGAGACCACTGCCCGTGGCAAAGCTGAAAATACTTCTTATCTGGCTCTCCGCCGGAAAGGTTTGCTGAGCCCTGGATTACACATGCCCTGACCTTCACAAGTAGTGGTTTTGAGAATCAGCTTGTTAATGGTCATGGCGGTACTGTCTGGAACAGAAGAACACTGGAAATGAAATGTCTACCATTAGGGACTCAGTTAAATTATGGTGAGTCCGGACTTGTAATACTATATGGCTCCTCGGACGAATCAGGTAAATCTGTACGTGCTCACAGGGAACGATCTCTGGGACTGATTAGGTTTTAAAAAAATGCAAAGGCATACGATACGTGTAGCATATATTTCCTTTTCCTTAAATAATAATGGCCCATAAATAAGTACATATGTATACCTCTGCATAAAACTTCCCTGAGAATCACAAACGTTCACTTACCCTTCTGTACTATCTGAAATTTCTTTCTTTTTTATTGTTTTTTTTTTTCACTGTCTGAAATTTCTACCTCTGTACACGCCTTCCTTTCTTAGCAGTAACTGAACGAGGAAATGATGGTCTGTTTATTTTTCTTTAGAGATCTCTGCATTTCCATGTAATAAAGAGAAGCCAATCTAATAAACATGTGTGTAAAGAAGAACAAGGAAAATTCAAAACAAAACACTACGTTAAAAGCCGAGAGGAGTTATGTATTTTTATGACTTTCCATTTAAAAAATTTTTTTTAACCCCTGAAGGTCAGTGATCCTCTAAAGAAAAAGGAAAAAACCCCTACCAGTGGTTAGATTTTTATCTGCCAGAAGACTAGACATGGCACCAGGCGATTTTTTTCACATGCTGGTCCCTGTCGGTCACAGACCAGGTTCCTACCCCAGTTTTCTGCTGATTATTATTAAAAAGCATACTGCATCTGTCAGACACAGGACACTGAAGGTCGTGTCTGGCCACAGAGCTCCGTACGGCGGGGACCCGGGCCTCAGCACACAAGTCAGCCATGACAGGCTGGCTTGCAGGGTTTATCGATGTTTCTGATGGTCCCCAAACGTGTTCCAGATGTGCTGACCTCATAAAACTGCCACCTACCACAGGCTGTGAAAGAATTGCTCCACGACTGTATTTTTCCCATCCCTCAACTGCAGCCCCCCCCCCCCGGGGCTCCCCGGCTGGGTCACCCCCAAGGTTCTGACGCTGGGTTGGGCGCCAGTGCTGAGCCTTGACGACAGAACAATGGCAGAGCGGCTCACCCGCAGGGCATTCCTGCACCTGCCCAGCTCCACTGTGTCCCAAGGCCAGGAGCCTGCCCGGTCCTTTTCCCCGGGGCTTTGGCCACTGCTTGGCTCTGGGACCCCGCCTTACTGCCCCACCCAGCCTGTGTCTGAACCCTGCTCCCTTTGGTTGGGTCCCCATCACTTGCTGCTGAAGTCCGCCTCCCAACGGACTATCAATCCCCTACAAACGCCCAGATGGACCAACACTGCATTCCCACTGCCTCCCCAGAAGCCCACATTAGAACTGCCTCGACTAACGTAGAGCAGCCGGCCCCTTATTTGCCTCCAGCTTGGAGATCCTTTCCCCCCTGATGCTTTTCCTCCCACTGTGAAACTGGTTTCCCAGCAGGCCTGGCTCATTATTGATCAAGCCCTAATTAAAATATCGGTACCACCTTTCTCATGGAAGCATGCTGGACAGGGGGATCGTTGCAGCATATTTTCTTCAAAGTTACCCCCCTGCCAAAAAAAGTGAACTGAGGAACCAACTCCAAATTGAAAATCGTTATCTTTCTCGAAGCTGCCTGTTGTACTAGGCACTCTGTGCATCTTCCAGGCTGCAGAGATAGGATGATGCTCTTCCCTTGAGGGGTTTGGAATCCAGTGGAGAGAGAACGAAGTCAGAAATAAGGATAAATCATCCGACACAAGGATACTCTCTGACCCGGGATGCTGGAGGGGTACCAAGTACTCCGGGGTTAAAGGATGAAGAGATCATCCCCGCCCAGGAAGCACAGGAAGAGGTCCACGAACGAGGCAGCGTTCGTGGTTCATACTGATGAATGATCAGGATTTCTGCTGGGTGGGATGCAGGCCATAGTTTCTGAGGAGGAGAAGGGCTATTTTTCAAACCCTGTGTATAAATAATGAGCAAATCTGGTCTCCTGTCTATATGTTCTTTCTAATCAGCTGGCTTTTTGTCTGAAACACTATACTATTTCATCCAAAGTTGTGCAGAGAGAAAAATATCTTTTAGGGAATCATCATTCAACCCTCTACGAAATCTCAAAAACTTCCATCAAGCACACCCCCGCCCTCATCCAGGTTCTTTCTTTTCGAAAGCCTAACTCGCCATATTTCACATATTCACTGTAATTTAAAATTATGTATCCTATTAATACCTGCACGATAAATGACATGATTCCTCTGTCATTAAAACAAAGATGTGTGCCTGGAGGGGGGGGACCCCATTTAACAGCTGCGCCTAATAATGACAGATAATAGCTACCAGCTATAGAACACCGCACGGACTTCGAATGTCACCACCTAAAGGTTTTCACAGGGCTTTTAACAATTTCCTTATCATCCATTATGATCAAAATTTTGTAACACTTGCAGAGTAAGGGCAGGATTCGGTTCTTCCTTCTGGGTAAGTGACAGGTAAACTGCACGGCCTCACACGCTCTCCTGAGATCGTCTGAGATGGTCTGCTAATGTTGTCCGGCTCAGCTCAGATCCCCAGCACCCGGTAGAGCTGTGCGGGTCAGTCCCTGCACAAAAAGGCTCAATACACACACCTAAAGGCCTGAACTTCTATAGACAAATCAGATTCGATCTCTGCCCCTCCCTCTTACACACACACACAACTGAAGACATGGCTTCAAGGTCACACCTTTTATCCTGTACCACTTGTTCCCTCTCTTCTCACGTAGCATTAGCCAACCTAAAAGTCACCCTGCAAATTAGAACCCAATCTGCCTTTTAATTTCCTAAAGTGCCAAAGCAGCTCCCAAATCCTGAATTTCGACATTCTGAAGGATTTCCCCCTAGGCTGATAAAGAACTGGGGTGGAAAAACCTATTCTCTGAAGATTTTCAGAGGTTCTGACCCGAGACAACAAGATAACTCAATGGAAGTTATGCCTAGATGTATTTATTAGTTGGGAGGTGGGAAGGCAGTCTGAAATTCATATTTTACCACAAACTATCCTCCCATTTCTATGATTTTCACAACACCTTCAGCTCCCCAAGTTCACGTTTCCCACTTTCTCCTTACTAAGTGGGGGTGGAGGTAAGAGAGTCGCTTCCTAAAGTTTACAGGCATTTGCCAATTTGCGAAGAGAACAAAAGTGTGTTAGTGAGTTGACCGTTTAGGACTCAATGCCAGAATACACTTTCTCATAGAAATGATGGTATATATACAGAAGACCAGTCCGCGGGCAGCCCACAGACTTACATACACCATATCCTAGGAGTGACAGTGTTGACCCAGCCATACTGGTCAACATACACAACGGTCTCAACCTGCTGGGAAATGCCCAAGAGCACACCTTCCCCGTGGGGCAGCAGTGTCCCCTGGGCATCCTGAGACTTGCCTACTGAAGGCGCAGGACACAGTTCACGGGGGTGGGGTGGGGTTGGCTATAATATGATACATGCGTTCCTGAAAATCCTCACATCCTGCAAAATCACATTCTAAAAATAACAGGGTTTATGGTGGAAAACACTGTGAAGGCCAGACCACTTGAAACCTATGTAACTCTGTAACCAGAGCACTAACCACAAGAATAATTAATACCTAGGGAGAGGACTTGGACAGCCCAGGCAAGCAGCGTGGCCGTGACTGTCTCCGGGGATCTTAAACATGCACGGGACAACAGAGCGGCAAGGCTGGCGTGCAGACAGATGCACTGAGGTCCCGAGCCAGAGGGACGCACCCCTGCACCCACACCCCCTGCCCGACCAGAGACAGAGTCCTACACGCTCGGCTGGGGGTGCCTTCTCTAGGGAGGGGGGCCCTCGGTTGAGGCGCGCATTTTTAATTTTCTTAAAACAGAGTTGAAAGTGCATCTGCTGCCTGTGAGGGCTCTTTCCTTTCTTGTCAAAGGCTGTAATTCTGGTCCTGCTGTTCCTGTTCCTCTTGCCAAAGAAAAACTGCCTCTGAACCGATCCAACCTCGAGAGCCTACTGACACCATTCCTCGACTTTCCGATGACGCTCCCTTGTGTTACGGAACCTTGCGTCCTAGCAGATCAAAGTGCATTCCCTCAACCAGGTGAGAGAAGGACCTTTCCTAGGTCTGCCATTTGCAAAAACTCCGATTTAGAGAAGAAGGCACAGCCACTGTTCGGAAGGTAAATTCTCTGAACCTTCAGGCCGATTCAGGAAATTCTTTTGTATTCTACTCGGTCATCAGAAGTGATTCTGAATCTCTCTCAAAGTCCATGAATCCTGGGTGGGGTCAGTCTGCTTTCTAGACCAGACTGTCCCATCGAAATGTGTAACCTGAGGGACACCTGGGTGGCTCAGTCGTTAAGCGTCTGCCCTCGGCTCAGGTCATGATCCCAGGGTCCTGGGATCAAGCCCCGCATCAGGCTCCCTGCTTGGTGGGAAGCCTGCTTCTCCCTCTCCCACTCCCCCTGCTTGTGTTCCCTCTCTCTGTCTCTCTCTCTCTGTCAAATAAATAAATGAAATCTTAAAAAAAAAGAAAAAAAATGTGTAACCTGAGTCACATCCACAATTAAAAAATTGTGAGTAGCCACATTAAAAATGTAAAAAGACACAAATATATTTAATGGTGTATTTTATATAACCGAGTACATCCAAAACACCATCATTTCGACATGCAATCAATATAAAAATTATTAGCAAGATATTTTGTATCCTTCATACCAGATCTTCAAAATTCAGTGTTATTTTGCATATGCAGCATATCTCAGTTCAGACCGGCTACATTCCAAGTGCTCAACAGCCATGTGCGGCCGGTGGGCCCTGGACTAGACAACCCAGATCTATTCAGACTCTCTGTAGATAGCTAAGCATCATATTTCTGAAGATATATAATTAACGGAATATACAACCCACTGAAGCACAAATCAATGTTTTTCAAGTTCTTCTTCTTATACCTCACAAAAGAATACCTTTCACTTATTGGTTTTGGTGCAAATGCACTCGTCCTTAATTACTAGAACATTCAGTTAATCAGAACATCACACTCCCTAACTATACTTAGTTTTCCTTAACAGCTTTAGCAAGATATAATTCATAGACCATAAATTCACCCATGTAAAGTATACAATGCAATGGGTTTTGGTATATTACATATTTTTTAAAAACAGGGGTAAAATATATATAACGTAAAATTTACCACTTTAACCATTTTTTTAAAGTTTGTTTCTTTTAGTAATCTCTACACCCAACGTGGGGCTCCAACTCACGACCCTGAGATCAAGAGGCGCACACTCCACTGACTGCGCCAGGCCAGGCGCCCCCTGATTTTAACCATTTTTAAGTGTACAATTCAGGGGCATTAATTACATTCACAGTGTTGCACAACCCTCCCCACTGTCTATTTCCAAAATTGTGTCCTTGCCTCAAACAGAAACTCTCCATCTAGAAGGTAGGCGTCCTCTCCGTTTTACCACGAAAAGCAAAAGGGCAAAGTGCACTTGTGTAAGATTAACAGGCTACGAGCAACATCAACGACAAACGTCTTGGCATTAACCTCATGCTGTCGGGACGGGGAGTGCTGTGTTGTGCACGCACACACTTCCCAGAAACCTCCCTTCCCTCCCTTTCTGAAGTTGGGAAGTTTCACAAAACGTTTTGCAATTCTGTGAGTGGCTCAGCACCTTGTCTGCTCCCCTGGACTCAGTCTCCGGTTTCCTAACAACACGATCAAATGTGTTTTTAAGCAATGTTACTGTCACGGATGAAAGAGATAAAGCTCCACCAGAATCTGAAGTTTAAAACCCACATTCGAAGAAATGAAACTCAGACGCTTTTCTCTAACATCGGTTTCAAGCCAGAACACACTGCTCTCCAGGTTCTTTCACCTAGTTCTTGTTCTTTTTTTTTTTTTTAAGCAGTTCTCAAGGAAAAATAAAGTTCCAATGGACTTTCTCAGGCTTATGATGGTAAAACGAGATGTGGAGAAAACTTTTCGGAGCACCAACCAGAGTTAATTAATTCCAGTATAACCTCACACAAGGCCGGTGCTTGCAAGCAGATGTGTTGGCTAAATATTTCAGGTCAATCTCAGCACATTATTGAGAGTAACCTTCCATTCCTCAAAGAGTCTGGCGGGCAGCTTGCAATCTCCGGCGAGCAGCTTGGACACGTGGAAAAGTGAGATTTCACATCTCCTGATTCCACTCTTCATTTATTCCCAAACCTTTGCATCTCAACAGGAAAGGAAAATGAAAAAAAAAAAAAAAAATGCCCCCGTTGTCCCAACACAGACCATACTAAGTATCGGACACTAAAAGATGAGGAAGCAATTTTAAACCCAGTTACCACAAATGTGTTTGAGGAACTTTCACCCTTGTTTCTCATAAACTAGAAAAGTGTACTTCACGTTCCTTTTGATTTCTAATGACCAATGTGTTTAAACTAACATTTCATTTCCAACCCGTGTCTGTTTCAGAGCTAGCAGCTGGACTATTTATTTTGCTAGCTGGTGATAGAATTAAATACTGAGTCTTTGAAAACATTTACAAGCTTTCCCTCTAACCTTCGGTGTACTTTCCAAATTAGGCTACTTTGATTTTTATTAGCTAAAGGTTTACATACTGCAGTACGAACACTGTTACCTTCAGAATAAATTGTTTATAGCTCAGGTGCGGCTTAAAACATTTTCCTCCATGGGATACTCTTGAGATGGAGGAGAAGAAAAGGTGAGCCGGGTCTCTGTGGATCAACAGTTTTCCTTTGTGAGTCAGACAATGTTAAGGGCCCACAGATACAGATGCGAGCAGGGAAGCAGTTGTGAAAACATTTCCAGTCCTCCACAAAACCACGGGCTTCCTTTGCGAGTTCCCAAGTGCTTTATAATCACAAAATCGCTATCCTCCTGGAGGGCCTCGTAAGGCACTCTTAAGATTTATTCTGTGACACCAGCATTTTGACATGGTAAAGACAAGGCAGGAGCCCAGACCCCAGACCAACCTGGGTGCAAATCAGGACTCCTTTGCTTATTAGTGAGTCGCGCCCCAATAATTTAACCCGAGTCTTGGTTTCTCTAGCTCGGCAAAATGGAAATAATCACTCCCTCCTTGTAACTTTATTGTGAGCACTTGCACTGAATAGACGTTCAATGAGTGGTTTCGATGGAGCCAAAGAGCCTCCGTCACAAAGCCTTCCCCAGTGTCCCCAGCCCACAACTGTTGCTCAGGACACACTCACTCCCTCAGTCGAAAACGTCTATTGTCCCTACTGGAGACAACAAGACTGATGTAGTCCCTTGTCCTGACTATGAAGCACTTCTGGGGTCACAGATACCGAAACGGGGCGGGGGGGGGGAATCCAAAATAGTGAGTATTTGAGTGGCTGCACGGAGAATGGTGAGAACCCAACAAAAGAGGTTCATGGAGGAGATGACATTTGAGCTTTGACTGTCTTTTAGGCAGGAAAGGCAGGAAGAGCATCACAGGGACAGGGAACAACATGTGAGAAGGCGGAGGAGTGAAATGGACAACAGGTGAGGCGGCCGAGGGTTAGCATGCCAGCCTCTGAACGCTACTCTTCTGCCCTAAATGGGACAAGGAGCCACTAGAGGTTGCTGGTTGTTCCTAAGAATCCAGTTCTGTCCACAGAGGGGCAGATAGACTGGGGCACTGAACGCTGGTGGCAGGTGAACCGGCCAGGGGGCAGCAGCGGTTCTCAAAGGGAGAAGCTGGGGCCTTGGGACGAGGAGGAGGCAGCACAAGTGGGGAGAAAAGACTGGAGAGGCTGTTGGAAGGGTGAAATGAACTGAATTTAGCAACAGGCTACAGCGGTCTGACCCGGAAGATAAGAGGGATAGCGACACCGATGACCAAGAAAGAAGCTAAAGAGCGGAACAGGTTGCGGGGGAAGGTAAGGGGTGGAGTGTTAGACATGTTGCACTGGGAGTCCCCCTCCAGGTACGGATGCTCAGTAAAGGCAGAAATGCGGATCTGGGCTTGCAGGGAAACAGTGAAACCTGATCAGCACCCCTACGAGGCTGGGGGCACAGGGATGGATGAGGATATGGACCAGCCGGTAGGGATGGGAGAGGACGTGGGGACAGCATGCAGAGTAAGTGGAAACCGAGGACAGGGTCCCGGACAGCCCAGGATTTAAGGGGTGCTTACCTATGTGACTCAGCTGTTCTTAACGTTCCTTTATCATTAGTTAACGGCATTGTGAAAACACATCGTCTCCCCAAGGACGTTAAAAACAGTGCTTCATTCCCACTGCTTAGAGAGCACCAGACACATTTGGAATTGAAACAGAAGAAATGTATATGGCGTCAAAGAAAATTAGAACTGGAATTAAAAAGGGCTTTAAGGGGCACCTGGGTGACTCAGTCGGTTAAGCATCCGACTCTCAATTTTGGCTCAGGTGGTGATCTCAGGGTTGTGGCATCGAGTCCCGCATCAGGCTCCGCTCTGGGTGCTGAGTCTGCTAGAAATTCTCTCTCTCCCTCTCCCTCTGCCCCTCCCCTGCCCTGCTCATGCTTTCTCTCTGAAAAAAAAAAAAAAAAAATTAAATTAAATTTAAAAATAAAATTAAAAAGGCCTTAAGTATTGACCCAAGGGGTTTTAACATCATCCATCAGATAATAAGAAAACACCTGAAGCTTTCTGGGCATTGAAGTCATGTGGCAAAAAAATGGTATTTTTAGAAAGATTGATATGAGTGGTGTACTGGGTAGAAGAAAACTAGAGACTCTGCCATGAGGGAACGACTAGGAAGTAACTGTGGGAAGTGATCAAAGCAAGCGCCAGAGGGGTAATAATCCATCCCACTAACTGAACGGAACAATATGCATGGGTCCTAAAATGGTTTTCTTAAAATGAACTTCTCACTTGCAGACAGAGAGAGAACGAGAACCATAATCAACCCAAGGACTGCATAAGACGCCCCCAAGAAGTGGGTGGGTAGAATGGGAAAGGCAGGGGAGGGTACCTGAGGGTATCTGTTTGGTGGTAAAAGTGGTGGGATGTGGCACCCACAAGATAAATGGAAGTGAGGATGGTCAGGATTTTTTGTTTTCAAGATTTTATCTTTAAGGAATCTCTACACCCAGGGCGCCTGGGTGGCTCAGTTGTTAAGCATCTGCCTTCAGCTCAGGTCATGATCCCAGGGTCCTGGGATCAAGCACCATCAGGCTCCCTGCTCGGCGGGAAGCCTGCTTCTCCCTCTCCCACTCCCCCTGCTTGTGTTTCCTCTCGCGCTGCGTCTCTCTCTGTCAAATAAATAAATAAAGTCTTAAAAAAAAAAAAGGAATCTCTACACCCAACGTGGGGCTCGAACTCACAACCCTGAGATCAAGAGTCTACATGCGCTCCGCCGGCAGGGCCAGCCAGGCGCCCCTAAAAGGGTCAGGATTTTGAAAAATATCAGTAAGCACCAAAAAAAAATTTTTAAAAATCCATTGAGGTTACATAGGATTGCCAACATGCTTAGGACAGAATCTAGACTCTGGGCTACTCAGGTTTTAATAATCAGGATAACAATTTGGTGGCAATGAACATAATCGAGTGGATGATGAAGAACCATCTGAAAAGCCCAAGCGAGTTGAAAGATGTTTGGCCTGTATCGACGTGGCTGGGCCTGGAGACGTGGGGGTGACAGGCGGATTTACAAAAAAAAAAGCCGCATTGTGTGCACGCTGCCTCCCACCATCTGTTCTTCCCCCAGGTTAGCAGAATGAAACAAACTCTCTGGGCAAGATATTGATTCACATTTTTCAAGTGCTGACTCCTGGTTTGGATACCGAGCTGAGGTCAGAATTCTTGTGTCCTTTTCCAGCCAAACTGATTTCAGGACAGGCAAGCAATCACAGAATGCTCTTCCGTGCAATAAATATGAAAATACTTAACCTCCCCGGGGGATTAGGAAGCATAAATCATGTCTTTAAAGGCCCGTGACAAGCTGAAATGAAAAGCGCTCCAAGTAGGAAACACCACGAGACCACGGCTACAGCCGCTCACTGGATTTGCTGCAGATTGGTGTACTATTAACTGAATGAGTTTTATGGTTCTGAACATATTCATCAATAGCTACATATCAGGTTGCTCAAATATGCTGTGACTCACCCATCTGTCTAAATGTGCTACAGTCTCCAACATTTATCGTCTTGCTCCAAATGGCTAGTTTCTTTCCCGCTTTTTGTTTTGTTTCATTTTTAAGGACTTCTTCACAGAGCCACAAACAAGAGGGTTCACTCATCAGAGCCTACAACAGCCTGCAGCTGGGGAATCCCACAAGCGCGGAGCCTTCCCCCAGGGCTGGGATTAAGAGATTTCAGGAAAGGGGGGCGCCTGGGTGGCTCAGTCGGTTGGGCATCTGCCTTAGGCTCAGGTCATGATCCCAGGGTCCTGGGTTCGAGGGAGCCTGCTTCTCCCTCTCCCTCTGCCTGCTACTCCCCCTGCTTGTGCGTGCGCTCTCTCTCTCTCGTCAAATAAATAAAATCTTTAAAGAAAAAAAAAAGAATAGAGGGAAGGGATGTGGGAGAAATGGACCCAAGTGGAGAGGAACAAGGGCGGGGATCACCTCTACCTGCTTCCTAAGTGAGCAGGACAACTGTATGAGTCAGGCACGTGCGGGCTTCTCAGCGCACACAAGGCGTGACTCGAGGGATAGGAAGTACAAACTGAATTCTAAAAACCACAGCGGATTTTGAGGAGTGTACTCAACAGCAGGCCTCGCTAGCTTGTCACACAGGTTGTGTTGCACCAGCTGAGGGAGATCAATGCAACGATGCCACCCCTGTTAGACTGGGCCCTTCCTCCCGACGTGCAATGAGCGCTTCTGCCTTCCCTCCTAAGGATTGTCTCCTCCTCTTTTCACTGTCAAAGGCACGACCCCGGAAGGATCTCAATCACCACTTTCCACTCGAAAAGTCCAGCCACTGCGCAACTCAAGAAACTTCTCTCTCAGCTTGACATTTACTTGCAGCCACGGCAATGATTCTATGATTCCGGTTAATCGTTAGAAAGTGCTTCCTAGAGTAAAATCCAATGCTGGCACCCCCCGGGTCCCGGCTCTGGCCTCTGGAATAAAGTAGAACAAGCCTATTTCTATTTGAAAAATTCTAGAAGGGGCACCTGGATGGCTCAGTCGGTTAAGCGTCTGCCTTCGGCTCAAATCATGATCTCAGGGTCCTGGGATCGAGCCCCGCATTGGGCTCCCTGCTCAGCGGGGAGCCTGCTTCTCCCTCTGCCTCTGCCTTCAGTTCCCCCTGCTTGTTCTCTCTCTCTGTGTCAAATACATAAATAAAATCTTTAAAAAAAAAAAAGAAAAATTCTATAATCTCTCCTTTACAGAGTACCTCTTTGTTTGTTCCTTAAATACCTAGGCCCTTGCAAAGCCAAGTATGACCCAAAGACCAGTGGTCCTGGCATCGTCTAGAAGCTGTTGGAAAGGCAGACTCCCAGGCCTCAGCTCCGGCCTCCTGACTCAGGATCTGCATTTTAACAGGATTCGCAGGTAATTCGTATGCACGTTCGAGGCTGGGGCCAGGAGTTGGTAAACATTTTCTGCAGTGGGCCAGATGGTAAATATTTTAAGCTTCGCAGGCCTTATGTCTCTGTGGCAATTAGCACAAAAGCAACCATAGATAATATGTAATCAAACAAGGATGGCTGTCTTAAAAATAAAAAAATAAAAAAACACAACTTTATGGACACTGACATTTGAATTTCATATAATTTTCACATGTCATGAAATATTATTCTGCTTTTGGGCTTCTCCACCCTTTAAAAATATAGAAACCTACATTCTTAGCTTGTGTACCGTACGGAACTAGGCAGTGGGCCCCAGTTTGCTGAGCCCTGCTCTATACCCCGGGACTTCATGTGGCATCATTTGCCAACTCCACTGGGGCTTGGTCCCCAAGTCTAGATAATGTGTTCCAGTCCCTTAATGCGGCATGCATAACTGAATCAAATACAAAGGATGATTTTTCATAATGCAGGGTAGGGCAAGACTGTTATTTCTTTTGATTCTAATCTCTTAACGTAGACCAAGGCTTAACACAATACTTATTTTAGCATAGTAGGATGTGACACAGCTGGATGGTATCAGAGTCATGAACAATTAAAAGGTTGTTGTTGTTTTTTTTAAAAAAAATTTTGCAAAATGAACTTTTATCCTCAATAGCCGTAACTTCTCCACACCAGGATAACGGATGGTTACTAACTACCACTACTATACTCTCCTCCATATAAATTCTGTCATTTTTATCAGGAAAGCACCACTGACTAGCCTTCCTGATTGGGCGGGGGGGGGGGGGGTATGGAGCTGGAACATTCTGCCATATGCTTTTCTTCTTCTTCCTCTTTTTTAATCCATTTAAAAAATTCTCACCAGAACATCCCCTGGTGTATGTGAAAAATAAAGACACGTGGGATTTTTCAAACCTTGGTCGGGACAGGTAAGGGAAGGCTAGCAGCCAAGCACGGTGGTGGCATAAACCAGCCCATCTCCAGAGCCCTGGAAGATCTCACCAGGAAAGGCAGCAAGAAGAGAAGCCATAAAGAAAAGAGTGTAGAATTACTTTCAGAGTCTAATGACTTCCGACCTGAGTTACTCCATGAGATCCTATACGGGGAATCACTGAATGAGATGACATTAGAGAGATTTTCTGACTCTAAAATATAATAGAGATTTGTCCCTGGTACCATTACTTACTGGGGCTGGGAGCCACCTCTCATTCATCCCAGGGTCCTCAGACCTCCCTTTGGATCCATCCCCAAAGCTTGCAGATTCCTCCTTTCTCTCTCTCCGATGTACCCCTCCCTCCATTCTTTGTCACCATCCTGGTCAATGCTTCCCTTCAAATCCAACAGACCACAGACATCCATGATATTCCACATCACTGCCCAATGAAATCCACACGAACCGCTTTTTCTTTCTCTTTTGCTGTCACTGTCATTCTGAACAATCTTCAGGAGTTTCCCAATACTTAAAATGTGGGCCCCATGTTCCCAAAGCTACCACCCAGTCTTCCTTCAAGGAGAATGGCCCAGCTCAGCAGCAATTTGAGGCCAAAGGGATTCCCACCCTCTCTTTCCAGAGCTCCCTCTTTCTAGCTTATCTAACCTTATTTTTATTTTTTTAAATATTTTATTTATTTGAGAAAGAGAGCAGGTGAGAGAGAGAGAGCGCACAAGCCAGGGGAGGGGCAGAGGCAGAAGGAGAAGCAGGCTCCCTGCTGAGCAGGGAGCTCCATGTGGGGCTTGATCCCAGGACTCTGGGATCATGACCTAAGCCGAAGGCAGACGCTTAACAACTGAGCCACCCAGGTGCCCACTAACCTTATTTTTATCAGCTCCTCCCGGGGTCTGGAGAGCCCCACTCTCTCTGGAAAAATGATGTATCCCACCTGCACTGACCAAGGTGCAAAAAACTCTCACTGCTCCTTTATTCCTCCGTACTCAGTGACAACAGAATCTGTTCATCCAGCAGGCTGAGGTGATCACAGACAAGAAAGAACAACCACTTGTGTTACTAAACCCCCACCAAACAATACGGGACTTTTCTATTTTTTTTAAGATTTTATTTATTTATTTATTTGAGAGAGAGAGAGAGCTGAGTGGGGAGAGGGGCAGAGAGAGAGAGAGAATCTCAAGCAGACTCCATGCTAAACGTGGAGCCTGACACGGGCTCGATCTCACGACCCTGAGCCCAAATCGTCAGACGCACGACCAACTGCACCCCCCGGGCACCCCACAGGACTCTTCTTTTTGACTCTTCTTCAAAGTTGTCCCCTCTGCCTTCTTCCTCAAGCCTACGGTCCTTCATTCATTCACACCTACCCCCCTCCCCAGACCTAGCACCGTACCCCAGCCAGTTCCCCACAGAAAGACCTTCCTCACACGTCCACTTCTGTGCACAGGTACTCACTCCGTCCCTCATCCGCTGACCTTTCACACACTGTGCTCTTACTTGCTCCTTCATCCCCACCAACTCAGTCCTTCTGCTGTGCCACGCTTCCTGGACTACGCTGGCCCCTTTCTGCATAGGGAACTCTAAGAAAGATCTCTTAATAGTACATAACTAGAGGGACGTCTGGGTGGCTCAGCCGTAGCGTCTGCCTTCGGCTCAGGTCATGATCCCGGGGTCCTGGGATTGAGCCCCGCATCGGGCTCCCTGCTCAGTGGGGAGTCTGCTTCTCCCTCTCCCTCTGCCCCTCCCCACGGCTCATACTCTCCTGCTCTCAAATAAATAAAATCTTAAAAAAAACAAAGTTCACAACTAGTAAGATGCATCATGTCCAATTAGCACTGACTCGGTGGAATCATCTCTAGCCAAGACCTGGTCATTCTACCTTAATTCATAATGTTCACGGCAAGATCACAATGCTGGCTTCACCTGGAGCTTAGAGATGTGAACTAAAAATCCTAAACCCCAGGACCTTCTCATATGGAAGAGAGAAGTCTCGAGAAATGGTACAACTTGTTTCATGAGTGCATCATCTTTACAAAAGAAAACCAAAAGCTGTTCATCACGTGAGCGTGTGCGTGCATGTGTGTGTGTGAGAATACACACTTAACATGCATTCTCTCTTTTTATTGGGGGCCGGGGGGGGGGCAACTTCCTGACCTCTCAAGATGATTTCCTTAGGATCCTGGCTGTGGATATTTGCATGGATTTTTCAATAGCTGGTTGTGTAAAGGGAGACAGACTTTTTGTCTTCACCCCCGAAAAGAATTGAAACAGACCCTTTCTTTCAAAAGTTGGCAGAGATATGTGGCAGAGGGGTCCAGCTCATTTGTAGAGGCAAACATGTTGCCGTCTAACCCAGATTGATCACCAGCTGGGAAGCAAGGCATTCCACTGGAGGTTCACAATAACACTGGGGCTGACCATCAGCGACAGATTGATGTGGAGTTCTTTGAGCGGGGAAGCTGGCTGCAGAGGAGGGCTTGGGGCAGCTAAGCAGGTTGCAAGTGTATTATTCATGCGCTCCCTGCCTAGAAAAATAAAAGTTTCCCACCTTGCTGACCTGAGTTTGGAGAGCCATCAGGGCCTGAGTTTGCTTTTTGACTTGGAAGGCTGTGTACAGCTTTCCAGAGCAGCATAAAAAATGAGTACCTATTGGCACTTCGCAATGAAATGCCAAAATCCACAAAGAGAAATGACCACGGCGCGTTTTTTTTTTTCCTTTTCCCACTGCGAGTGGGAAAGAAGAGACATGATATTTCATGTCACCGCTAAAGAGTTTGTTTTGTAAAAACAAATGAAGAAGTACGGCTTGTGACACCATTTGCAGCGAGACAGGCCAGGGTCTCGGGAAAAGAACAGCATGTTGCTGGGTGTCTTTGAGGACAGGGAGGAGGGCAAAACTCTCGAGAAAGGGAGAGAGCTTTAAGACACGACGCAAGCAGGCAAGGCACATTCACATGTTTAAGAAAACTGGTACCTGAGTCACAAGTTTGAAAAATGGATCAACCTGCCGATGGGCTTTATTTTGTGTAAGTTTGAGTTATTAAATTTTCCAAAATTTTGCAGTTAAAAAAAAAAAGCATAACATGCTTCCCACCCTCTGATTGATTTTTTTTTTTTTAAGATTTGATTTATTTATTTGACAGAGAGAGCACAAGCAGGGGGAGCGGCAGGCAGAGGGAGAGAGAGAAGCAGGCTCCCCACTAAGCAGGGAGCCCGATGTGGGGCTCGATCCCAGGACCCCAGGATCATGACCTGAGCCAAAGGCAGTCGCTTAACCAACTGAGCCACCCAGGTGGCCCCTGATCGACTTTTTTAAACCGTGATGATACTCTAGGTACATGAATACTCCAAAAGTCATTTTCTGCACTTGTTTTCCATCGGCTTCCAAGAAGACGTTTTAACCAAAGACATTTAGCCCACGAAAATGGGAGTGATCACACGGGCGTCGGGGACCATCTTGCTCGCCACGGGATTGCTAAAGCCTAGAAGAATGCCTGGCACATAGTAGATCCTCACCCAATATTTGCTGACTGCCTGGCTATTCGCTGGAAGCCAACTTAGCAACTTGTTCTTCTAGCCTCCTAGGAATGTTTAATGACCAAGTTTCGTGAGCCACATTCCCACAAGCTTCAAAAACCATCTTCACGAAGAGACACAATCAGCAGTGTACCGATTCCTCTATTACGACTCGGGTCCACGGTTACAAGGACTAAATTAAAGCAGAATGTAAAGAAGATGTTGGCCCGTGGGATTAATTTCTGCACAGCCAGCGAGAGGGAGGAAGCAGACTACTGTTTTCCTTTTCATGGGAGCGCTGTATGGGTTACTCTCCACAAAGATAGAGAGGAATAAATATGTACTAGCTAATGACGGGGAGAAGCAACAGTTTTTTGGCAGTAGTACAAAGCCAGGAAATTTAGCAGTTTCCAGAAAGCTGCATATGCTTTTCAGTGAAAAGGCTTGTGATAGCACTTCCTAATGAAATGCCAAGATCCACACCGAGAATGACTGAGTAGCATTTTTTTTTCCCTTTTTCCCACTGAGAGCAAGACAGAAGATGTGTGATGTTTCATGTCACTGCCAAAATAGTTTGTTTTGTAACAATATATGAAGAGAGACAGCGTATGACACTACCTGTACTATACTATTTGTTAGTATTTTAATAGGTGATTAATCTTGATTTGATAGGATTTAAGATTTTTATTTTTTGGCACATATGCTCAAGCTATTATGTTATAAATCTCAAACATTTCAGCAAATGTCATCCTGATTGTTCCCTACTGCACAGAATACTACCAGCGAAATATTCGAGGTCAGGAACTTGGAT